>NC_136731.1:37132520-37657520 GCF_936440315.1 Barbus barbus
TGCGGCCATAGCCGCATCAATGTTGGGCTTCAATGGGGTTACCGGAGAAATAGTCTCAGACACTGCGTGAGTCGCAAACTGGACCCTCAAATATCTGACATTAACACAAAACCTTTCCTTCACACAAAAACTCCAGAAAACTGTCTCCATACATAGATCAGGACACTTTTAAAGTTGGCATGATATTAAAACCTATTGATCTTACTATAAATGACTCATTCATGCATGTTTCTATTTTTCTTTTTTATTCAAGGTTGTAATTCTTAATCAAAATATGGTGAAATGCCCGACTTCTCAAATCATTTAGTCAGCTTGATCTCTGCTCCCTTCTTACAATCAACTGCAGACTCGCATTCAGATCTGTCTTCATCTGATGAAAAACCATCTGATAGTCCCCGCCCTATAATTTTTATTTTTTTTGATAATGTTTTACTCAGATGTATGTCACAAAACAGAAGAGAAGATATGTCGCTACTTCGGTTTCATTGTGGAAACTAGGATCAAAAACAGATTTTTGCTGTGTCCTGTAATATCTAAAGGATTCAGAATGACTTTTATTATACTGCTAGGTGGCTCAAGTAAAGAAAATGTAATACTTATGGTTTGGGTTTTGTTCAAATCCCTAACCGTTAGTATGAGCTATAGGATTTTTTATGCAAGCGTTACAGGAATCTCTCTTTCCAATTCTCTCCAGATTATCAGACTACCATATTGTGGAGGTTGAGGTAACTGGTCCAGATGGGTTCACAGTGAAAACAGTGAGACAAAACCCCGCCAAACTGGGAGCTGTAACAGGAAATGCCACATACAATTTCTTCTGGAGCAGCTTACTGGGTATGTACTGTATAAGAAAGACATATGGAGTAAACGGATGCAGTGCATTGGCCAAAAAAAAAAAAAAAAAAAAAAAAAAAAAAAAAAAAAAAAAAAACAGTATGCACTGAACATCCTTAGCCAAATCTGGGTTTACACAGAGAATGCAGGCATAAAAAGACATCTTTTGGAACTGTCCTCTTTGCTTTCATTCTGCTAAAATTTTACAAAAATTCCAAAATGCTACATGAATATGCGGTTACATATCTCTCTCTTATTATATGTCTGAATTTCTGTTTGTCTTTTTTTTCAGTCTGCAAGGGTCATGGAGGGAGGGTATATCTGTGTTGATAACAGTGGATTGCTGCAGAAAGTGTACAAATTAACTGAAGAAAAACATAATGTAGTGCATAATAAATTAATAAAACAAGTGTCATGTTAATAATGTTGTAGACTTTAATTTCGGTTTGACAGCTGTGACAGACATGACAAACTCTAACAGTGCTGGTGTATATTTGTATTACAGTACCGATGATGTTCCAGTGTATTCGTTTGGCTGGTTAGCTTTAGCTACATCAATTGCTTGTCATTTAAATTAAACCGTTTTTTTAAAACAACCCTAGAAAACTGCTGGATAGTCGCTATGTTTGTGACAGTGCATAATACTGTGAAGGGAAATCTGGCAGTGAGTAAAGCATAGTAAGAATGTTTTCAGAACACAGTGCATTCTGTCATTTATGCAATCTAAAGTCTTTTAAACGTTTTATAAATTTCTTGCTTTCATGAAACACAGGGAAAATTTGAGCTCTTTGAAATTTGCACTGTGAAAGTGATAATTACTATGACTGTCAAACCATGATTTAAAGTAAATAGCTTAAATTTGGGTCTGTTCTTCATATAAAGATACTGTATGACTTTAGAAGACTTAAAGTGCGAGTTAAGGACTAGTTGTGTGATACTCGTATTGTAATTTTTTGGCCCTGATGGCCCTCTGTTTTAATTTTGTATATAGAAATATAACATGAGCATTCTTCAAAACTTCTTTTGTGTTCCATAGAAGAACAAAGTCATACAGCTCTTTTAAAGAGTGTATCAATAATGATTCTTTTCTTAAACTATTCCTGTGGAGTTTCTAATAAAGGTCTCTTTAAAATAATGTTCGTAACGTTTAACGTCTTTTAACAGTGGCCATTTGAACTTCAGCTTTAAATTGGCATCACTGGCACACAGCTAGATGACAATTTGGTATGAATCCATATGAAGTTTCATATGAATAACTCTAGTTACCATTTAATCCTTTGCTCTCTGTTGTTGTCTTTTACTATGCTTCATATGAAAGACACCAGAGACACCTTTCGACAGAAAGTCTTAGAATAACATACTATGGCTCACCAAATACTTAAATATCTTATTTATTTCTCTTCAGAAAACTAACATGCAGACATACTGTTTGCAGGCTTTACGTTCACTTTTATGGGAGTGTTATGTGTGTGTGTGTGTGTGTGTGTCACAGTGTATATAAGTGCCTCACAGTATAAGCTACAGAGTTTGTAGGTATGCATGTAGGGTAGGGATGCGTTTTAGTTTTTCTCAGGAAGACCAACTGTCTGATTCTTGTTCCGGTTCGGCACGTTGAAAGGTTGGCGGATGTTGACTCGGTCTTTCTCTGCCTCCAGATCTTCATCATATGGTTCCTCTTCATCCTCAGCCTCACTGTGATGAGGAGACGAGTGAAGTGAGTGGGCGGGAGACGGGGGCACTGAGGCGGGCCGTGGGTAACGGAAGCCTGTGGCCTGAATAATGTAAATGAAAGAATAAAATGTCAACAAAAATTTAAATGTCAGATGTTCTCTTTTTTTGACACTTTTTTTTTTTTACAGCTTGGCATAAGTAAATATAAATTCCTTAAACATTAAAATTAGCATGGAAATAATACTTTATTTAAATGTGATAAGATATCCCATTTATTAAATCTCATATCCAGGGTTTTCAAAGGAAAAATATATTGAGGAGGTGAACTAAAACAAAAAATATCTTGACTTATTTTACTGATTTTAGCTTATGGTAATGCTTGTGTTGTCTTATTTGAAATTATTTTAAGTTGAATCTTAATCTATGTTGAATCTAGTGGGCCCTGGCCCTCTGGTTGAGAATCACTGATCTAGATCATTCAACTTCAAACTTTTATTAAAATAAAATAAAATGAACAATTTCAATTTCATCCTTCATCATTTTAACTTACCGAAGTGGGTTCTTGAGGCTCATAGATGAATGTGTCCGGGAAAGCTTTTGCTAAAGCCATATGGCGGGCAGATATGTAATACTAAGAAACAAAAATATGCTATATTAGTTCATGAACAATAACCTGTTAATTTTGTTGTTTTGATACAGAAAGTTAACTGGACACAACTTGGGTCCTTGGTGGTCAGAAAAGCAATTCACTCTGTGTTTTGGGTGTGTGTGTGTGTGTGTGTGTGTGTGTGTGGTATCTGACCCTGCCCAAATATCTCCAATCTAGCAGGTCACTGAGGCGCTCTGTTCGGTTCCTCTGAACGATCCTCTGCCTGCGGCTCTGCTGACAGAATTGAAACAGGAAAGATGTCAGCTGATTGCAGGACTCGTCCACCCCACGGTACCGCCGATCCAGAATATAGATACCTGAAAAGGAGGGAGTTAAGAAAAAGGTGCATTACACTTAATGAAACTAAATAAAGCTGATTCAAACAAAAAAATTTGAGAATCTTGTAGCTGCTGTTCATCATTTCCATTGTATATGTACAATTCTCACCATAAGCTGACGGGTCAGCAATGTGCTCCTCCATGAAACAGCCAAACCCAGACAGGTTAGTGGAGATCGATGGGATACCCATCACTGTACACTCAGCTGAGAAAAAGATGTGCGCATTGTGTTGAGTGGACGTTATTAATACAGAGTTCACAAACTACCATTCAAAAGTTTGGAGTCAGTAAGACTGTTTAAATGTTTTTGAAAGAAGTCTCTTTATGCTCACCAAGGCTGCATTTATTTTCTATTAAAAATACAGTTAAACTAGTAGCACTGTGAATAAATGTGTTTTTAAAATATCAAATGATCATTCAGAAATTATTCTAACATGCTGATTTAGTGCTCAAGAAACATTTCTTATTCTCAATGTAAAAACTATTTTTTTATACGTCTTTACTCTCACTTTGATAAATATAATGCATGAATTCTGAAAAAAGTATTTATTGTAACTATAACAAGATATATAATTTCTTGTTTATATACTAAAAAAACGTTACTGTGTTACTGACCAAACGTTTAATCTGTGGAGCATGCATGTACATATATATGCTTGTTATAGCACTTGCGTATCATTGCTCTTTTGTTGATTTTGATTGCTTCCATTGTGCTCATTTGTAAGTCGCTTTGGATATTTAGCATCTGCTAAATGACAATGTAATTGTAAATATATATGAAGAGTTCCAGTGCAAAAGCCTCTAAAAGCCATGTTGGTCAAAAATGAGATAACGATACGGAGTGAATGCTCTCCACACATTCATCAAGTACTTTCACTTCAAATGCGCTAAATCCCAGCCTCAACCCATTCAGAGTTACCAGTACTTACATAGAAACCTATACATAGTTTCCCAAGAGCACAGCAGTAATGATTTTATGAACTACTTTACTTACAAGATCGATACTATCAGAGATAAAATTGTAACCATGCAGCCGTCAGCTACAGTATCGCATCAGATGCACTATAGAGCCCCTGAGGAACAATTCCACTCATTCTCTACTATAGGAGAGGAAGAATTGTATAGACTTGTTAAATCCTCTAAACCAACAACATGTATGTTAGACCCTATTCCATCTAAACTACTAAAAGAGCTACTTCCAGAAGTCATAGATCCTTTTTTGGCTATTATTAATTCATCATTGTCATTAGGATATGTCCCCAAAACCTTCAAATTGGCTGTTATTAAGCCTCTCATTAAAAAAACACAACTTGATCCCAAGGATCTAGTCAATTACGGACCGATCTCAAATATCCCTTTTCTGTCAAAGATACTAGAAAAGGTAGTATCCTCAAAATTATATTCCTTCTTAGAGAAAAATGGTATCTGTGAGGAATTCCAGTCAGGATTTAGACCGTATCATAGTACTGAGACTGCTCTCATTAGAGTTACAAATGACCTGCTTCTGTCATCTGATCGTGGTTGTATCTCTTTATTAGTTCTACTGGATCTTAGCGCTGCGTTCGACACTATCGACCACAATATTCTTTAAAATAGACTACAACACTTTGTTGGCATTAGTGGAAGTGCCTTAGCATGTTTAAATCCAGTTTAAATCATACTTATCTGACCGCCATCAGTTAGTAGCAGTGAATGAAGAGGTCATATCGATCACTAGTGTACCTAGATCACTAGTGTAGTTTTACCTGGTGTGTATCCCCAGGGCTCATAGTAGGATGGAAATACTCCAAGATGGCAGCCTCTCACAAACTCCTCATAGTCCATCGGCAGGAGAGGAGAAGTGGAGGAGAGAAACTCTGGATGGAAGATCACCTAGTAGAAGAATATGAGGCATTAAAGGTGTATTAAGTATTATTTTACATAAATTACCTTTGAATACATCCCATTATAGTATAGCGTTTGTGTGTGTGTGTGTGTGTACCTTGACTCTGTCCTGAGCAGTATTAAAGAGGCCGATACGGCGGATGCAGTTGAGGATGGGGTCACTGCTGTCCTCCAGCATGTTATGAGTGCAGATGGGGGGCAGGCACTGGCGCTGGGTGGCGAAGATGGCACGTTTCATCATGGTGAAGTCCTCTTTATCTAACATCTTAGACACATCAGGCAACTGCCCTCTAACAACAAGAAAGAGAGCAACGTCATGCCTCAGAAGAGATGACATAATACAGTCAAAATACAAAAACCAACTCACACTAAAAGTGATTCATAGAGTTTCTTCCCAAAGCGCTCCTTCACAGACTGAGCAGTGTCCCTGACAATACAACAAAGATGCAATGTCGCAACAAAATGTATTCACCATTTCAACAGTCCCTGAGTCCAAGTAAAAAAAAAAATAATTGTATATGGGTTTTTGAATGAGTAAAAAAATAAATAAAAAACATTGATTTTTAATCATTTTAACTACTCTTTTAAATCAGGTGACATTATATGACTACCATTTATTAAATATATAAATAAATATGAATGAATGAACAAACAAATTAATTAATTCCTTTCTACATCATCACACATCCAGTATTGTTATTGTTAGTAAAACTAAATAAATATATTCCTTCCTACATCACATATCCATCATTCACTGCAGAATGGCAAAAGAAAACGGGTAGTTGTGTTAGGATGCTCTAGACCAGTGTTGTTATTGTTAAGTAAAACTAAAACGATCAAAAATTGTTTTCATTAATTTTCTTTTTTTTAAATGCTGAAAATATTTATTAGATGAGATGCTTAAACTTAAACATCTGGTAACTAACTGAAAATAAGTTGACAAATAATAAGTACTAAAATTAAAACAAAACTGAATTTTAAATTAATAATATTAAAAAAAAAACAAACTAATAAATTACAAAAGCACATAAAATTACTCAAACTTAAACAAAAATAATAAAAGCTAATTCAAATACTATAACTGTATATAAATAACTTAAAATAAATCGGCTTTCAACACAACTTGGTTGAACTTGGTTGTTTATATTAAGCGAGTAGTTTGAGCTAAACAGTCAGGTTAGCAGTCCTCACAGTGCAGTTGTCATGGTTACCAGAGCTGTTTCCGTACGGCTTGGCCTTTCAGGGTCTCCACGTTGAAGTTGTTGGTACGAGCAGGCATGATGAAGAATGCTATTACAGTCACGTCGCTGTGATTCACCTGGACATACAAGAATTGTGTTTCAAATCTTTTCCAACAAAGATTCTTCATCGTGATATATTGTAACATTTTGTGTTCAAATGGACATCCTAAAACACAAATACTTACCCTCAGCAGGTAATTAAGTCTGGCCAATGCTTCAAGAAAGATATCAGCTCCTTTATTTGAGAATTCATAGCGTCCAGCAATGAAGAGAAACACCGTCTTGTCAAGGTTAAAATCTAAATGCCTGCACACAAAACAACAAGACAAAACATGCATGAGAGAGAGTTTTGCATATGGACACATGAATACGATTGCGTGTCTTATGAGCTCTGACCCGTAGAAATGGCCTCTGACAAACTCCTGGATGCGCGCTTTACTCTGAGCGTGGAGGTTCTGGAACTCGTGCATGGCTGAGAACTTCTTCACATTCAGGCCGTTTGGAGTCACAATATCTGACAGAGAAAGAGGAGCGTGGGTGTCTTTAGCAAATAGACCAAATAGGGTCAAAAAGCAGCAGCTTCCTGGCAAAAGTCCAGTTCTCAACTAAATTAGGAAGCATCCACAGAAATGAAATGAAGCCAGAATCCTTTCCAATACCAGATGAATCTGCACATTTTAAATTCTGCCATTGATTTATGACTGCATTTTGTTGCCATTAGGATGTAGAGAAAACAGTACAAGCAGGAACTTAAGTCACCTGGTTTCCGTCTTAGTAAGTGCTCGGCCTCAATGGCGGTGATCTGAGAGACGGTGGTGAAGACGTGTGCACAGCGGGCTGCTGAGCGCTCCAGACAGTACCGGTGATAGATCTGCCTGTCACCTGCCTCTTTATCCACATTAAACTACACATGGAGAAATAACCACAGACACTTCAGGAAGCTTTCTTTAAATTAACTTCATGAACTCTATCTGTTTATCCTTTTAGAGCATCATCTTGATGTCAAACCAAAATATGCCTAAAAAACGGGAACGTTTTCTAAAGAAATCTGATTCTATCTGGCGAGGAGGTGTGGGTTAAACAGTATAAACAGTAATGAGGACGTATCATACAGTGCCATCCAAAAGTATTGGAACAGTTAAGACAAAATTGCTCTGTTGGCATATTCTCTCACACAAACCTCAGCGAGTTTGTTGTAGAAGTCAACGTTCCCGGCACACAGGTATCGGCCGAGCAGTGTGGCGTGTGTGGTGAAGATGGTCGCTACAGGTAACTGGCGCTGCCTGCATAAGATGAGCCCCAAACCTGCCAGCCACTCGTGAAAATGCGCTACGATGTGAGGAGGTTCGTCACACTGAGCTGCATACTGAAACATATTCAAACATATTCAAATTATAAATAATTAATGAGAATCAACAATATCGTGTGTGTGTGTGTGTGTGGGGGCGGGGGGGTCCAAAATCCAAGCTGATGTATCTTTTACAAAAAAAACTGTATAGGAATATAGGAAATGGGCATAAGCACATGGTTATTTACTTTCTATTAAATAACTAACTTTTTTCCCCATTGAGTTTTGTTGGGAAAATAACATGCATGTTTACGCTCACATAATTAATATTAATGTAGATATTACAAAAAGACAGAATGACACACACCTGTTGCTATAGTTAACCAAAATTAAAACTTAAAAAGTTGTTGTAAATTGTAAAATAAAGCTGAGAAGAAAATCTAAAGTTTAGATTAAAAACGTAAACTTAACTGAAATAAATAATTTTGATGTTAAAGTTCTAAAATTACTACAACTAAAGCTCAATTAAAAATCAATTAAACCTTAATAGAAATATATATATTTTTAAAAAGAATAAAACAACAAAACATAAAATAAATAAAACAAACTAAAATTAAAATGAAAACTGAAAATACAATAATAAAAGCGATTTCAAAATATTAATAGGATTCTACAACAGTATATAAATAATACTAAACCTCTCCCAGTAGCCATGCAGTGAGGAAGCCAAAGAGAATAGCATCGTTAGCCTCTCTGTCGAACCAGGGAACACCAATACTGCAATTCTCCCAGAGTTCACTCTTCCAGCGGTCCAGAGACCAGGCCGTGAAGCCCACGTCTAGCAGAATCACATATGGAGAGCCTTCAATCAGCCATCGACCAAAATATACCTAGAGACGAAGGGAGAGGAAGGAAGGGAGACAAAGTGAAACTTTGTCACTTCGCTAGAGATTGAAAATGATACCATTCAACAGAAACAGCATTTTGAAAACTGAGATTGCACATACTGATACAATCCTCATACAGTTTCGCCTCAATTTTTCAATGATCACAATTCAAACTATTAGGAAGGCAACTCCTGGTTTGTTAGTCTGAAGACATCACTGTGTATCAACAACAGATGAAGCCACTTGGACAAGCTGACAAACATTTTTAGTTAATACTTTCTAAGAGAAACCTGGATGTGTGGCTTTGGTTTATACCAACTCATTTTCTGTTCATGTTGACGGCAAAGTGACTGCAATAACTCGGGCACCAATTTACACAGCGTCTCTCGGGGGGAAATTTCCTCAAAGAACTGAAATAGACCTCAGACTGGCTGTTGGACACTGATATAGCCTTTAACCTTTAACGTGCACACACACACACACACTGGAGAGATGTCACACAAACACTCTCCAGAATGAAGGTTTAGGGTTTCACTGTGGATAAGAGCAGATTAAAATGGGCAGTGTGGTGTCTGTGTGCACATATTAGTGTGGATAAACGAGAGGTGAACAAACCTAAAGCTAGAAACTGCCTTTCTTTTTCGATATTTATTGAAGTGTGTCAATTCGTATACCTTGCACCCACTGCTGTTCATTTTATCAATGGTTCTCCTGAGTGCCGCATTGCAGGGTTCGATCAGCTCCACTTGCGTCCTGACATTGGACTCCACATACGGGCCCACCAGAAAGTAGTTCTCACCCCATTCCTCGCAGGTCAGACGTGCCTTGGTCTGGATCACCGTGTAAATGCCACCAACTGCCACAAAACGAGAATGGTTAGTTAACCTTTAACAGATGTTTAGGTCCAGGAAAGAGAAGGCTACCCAGCCTTTTGAACTCGACCTCCTTGACCTTTATCTAATCTAGCTGTCAATTATATATAACATTCACAGAGTACAGCAAATACCAACACCAGAGTCACATGACTCTTGCGCCCCTGAGTATGTGGATACAGTATCTGTGAACGCTTGGCACTTGAGTCATGTGGCATATAGGTTTTTGTGTTGTGACAATAACAACAGTATCTGGTTTCTCCTTTCCAAAATTGTAGATGATTGTAGACTGTGTTCAACCTAATAACTCTCATAAAACCCTTCAAAATAATTTGGATGAAAAATACATTGGTGTTTTTAATCACGTTTTGTATACATTTTATTGTTGGTTAATAACTACATTATATCAAACACTTCTTATCTCAAATATTCGCAGAGTATATTGACACTTTCTGCTGAAAATTCAATAGGCTTTGTAAAATGCAATTTGAATTGTTTACTAGTCTGGCTTTGGTTACTGAAGCTTAAACCTTTAACCTTTCATGAAACAGAAGATAAACTGCAAACAGTCAAATATTATAACCCTTAAACTATTTATCTCCCACTTGGTGCTCAATTCTAACAGAGAGTAAAAAACAATTAACCGTTTTAAAGAGTCTCCGGTGCGGGGGAAGAGAAGATGAAGATTAAGCGATTGAGGCGTTTAATTGTTGGATGTAATAATGAATATAGCTGTCGTCATTTACTCCCGACATCTGAGCCGCTGAAGACGCAGAGGATTAACGTTACTTTCGTTTTTGAAAGGAATGCAATTATCCCCGATCTGCCTAAATGCATCCATGTTCACGTGAATCATTCGTGATCCAACTTCATCTACAGAAGAAGTGAGTATAAGGGTTTTTTTATGAATCTTTTATGACAACTTGTGGAAAATGGGCATCCGATGACCCCTTTAAAGCTGAATTTACACTACTGCTCAATTTTTATTTTTAATTAATCGGAAATTAATACATTTATTCATCAGGAGAACATTAAACTGATCAAAAGTGACAGTAAAGACCTTTACAATGTTAGAAAAGATCTCCAATTCAAATAAACTCTGAACTTTATATGCAAAGAACCCTTGTTGATTTTTTTTTTTTGGTGGGGTTCCACAAAAATATTAAGCAGTACAACAGTTTTTAATATTGACAATAATAATGAATATTTCTTGAGCAGCAAATCATCATATTAGAATGATTTCTGAAGAATCATGTGACACTGAAGACTGGCGTAATGATGCTGAAAATCCAGCTTTGCATCACAGAAATAAATTACATTTTAAAATATATTAAAATAGAAATCAGTTATATTAAACTGTTATGGTATTTCCCAATATTACTATATGAAATAAATGCAGCTTCGATGAGCATTCTCTGAGTAACTTCCTTGAAAAACATTTTAAAAATCTTACCGACCCCAACCTTTGGGATGTTAGTGTAGATCTTTGAAAGGTATGAGTGTGATGACACATTAGCAATGAAACATCATATCCAAGAAAAGAAACATGCCTTTATTACACACCTTTATTAGCGACCTCCCATGCGATCTCGAACAGGACTGCATCCTCCCGATCAAACTCTTCATCCCATTCCTCCAGGCCGGACAGGGAGGTGACCGACAAACTGCGCGCCAGTGGCATGCTGGGTAATAAAATATAACAATAATATCAATCAATCAATCCATCCATATTTTTATATTAATCGTTTCATTTGTATTGTACTCCGGACATTTGAACTAATATGTAGGCGTAGCTTATATCCATCATACAAGTGTGAACCTTAAGTGATGGTACCACTGCCAAAAGCCATCTACAACAGCATATGACCTTCAAGCAAGCACCTCACATACAGACACACACACACACACTTCCTTATTCTCTCCTGACACAAAATTATATCAACTGCAATTCACCAAAGTGACTCATCTTCCAACATTGCTCATTGACTCCTCCTTTTCTCGGATTTAAACACAAACACATATGAAAAAGCATCTTTAGTACGATGAGCAAGTGCATGTTCAAATCATATCATAAGTTGTGATGTCTACAAATACATTGTGACATTGTGCCTTCACCTCAAGTCTAGGCATGACCTTTTATACATCACAACACCATGTAATCATTCAGACCATTACTTACACACCCTCCACTTACAACATACCTTGAGCAACAACATGAGGCCTGTTTCACGAGAAAGACAGAAAGTGATTGAGAGATGAGGCTTATACTCCCTATAAACCCAGAGAGGCTTCATGAATGAAATAAAGGTACTTTAAGGTCCACTATACAACATAAACACGCCTTCACGCAGTGCCCACATGAATTATGAAGCCCCTATGTAGTATTCCTCGGTGTTAGTGAGTTGTCATTCATATCTGAGACGCAGTGTTTAATAGTCTCGCTCTCTCTCTCTCTCTCTCTCAGACGCAGAAAGAGCGTACGTGCGCGCGGACCACACAGGAACAGTCGAACGCAGAACGCCACAGTCACCATAACATCAGAACAAGTAAAGCGTTTCCTGGACATAAATATGAAAGTGCATAAAATACGCAAGTTTTTCCTCTGCACGCTCGAGGAAGGACGGACTGGCCAGTCGAGCGCAGGCTGTAAAAGTGGGTTTGACCCGGGTAAACCAAGAGCACCGCGCGTGACAGGAATCACGGGCTTTGCAGATGGATGGTAATGTTCCTCTACGGGTTTTAATAGTCACGGACTTGTAATTTCAGACTGACAACACACAAAAGCAGTAAGTTATGCACTCACTCTGTGGTAGCGTCTTTCCTCGCTCAGCGGCGCAAGCCTCACATCTGCTGGAATCAATCACCAGGAGGATGATTTGACAGTGGGCGGGGCCTCCTGCGCAAATTAGCCTTGTATTATAGGACTATTCGGCTGTCAGTCAGGGTGACAGCTCGTACGCGTCAGGGTACGTCAGGAATTGTAGGCGTGTCTTATCTGACGCCGACTCCTCCCCCTTGATCTCTCGGTAAATGAAGGAGCAGCGTCTGCTCCTCTCCGCTCACTTCCCCAAGAGACAGGCGTTTACCCGTATGAAGAATTTGATTGGCCAAACAGAATGTTAGGAAAAAACTGCATCCCTGCTAGTATTTTCCTCTTGCAACTCGCAGGGAAAGTAAGCCGCTGGCGTTTGCGTTTTGTGCGCATTTTCCAATAGCTGCACACACCCTCAGAAACCAGCTACCTCCAGTGCGACTTATGACTGGTTTTGTGGTCCAGGGTCAAATATATTTTACTATTCTCCTGCAGTTCTATGCTTTTCCTGTTTTATTCATATATTGTTATTTTTTTATTTTAATATTGTATATATCTATTTCTTGTTATTACTTGTTTTGTGTATAATGCCTTGGCAATATTGTGTCTGTAAACACAAGAATGATAGTAAAGTAGGCTACTTTAAATTTTAAATTGAAAGGGCAGAGTGGGTATATACAGCAATATGTTTCAACACATAAATGCATGCGATTATTTAATTTTTTCCTCCCTATGGCAACTATTCATGTACATACGTACGCTTTGGCAATATTGAATGTAAAACAATCATGTTAAATAAAGTACTTTGTTTTGTTTTTTTATGACTTGCATGGTAAAATAAATATGTAAAGTCAATATTTGCATTGTAATTATTATGTATGACATATGATTATTTATTATTCTTAATGAAATTGAACGTAATAGTCTTTGGTAATATTCAACCATTTCATATTCAGGTGTAACAGCATAGATAAAAATGGGAAAAAGTACAAAGAGCTATTTGGCTGCATTTAAATTTCACTACTGTGTGTGTGCACTTGGGTGGGTTAAATGCAGAGAACAAATTCTGAGTATGGGTCACCATACTTCCTATTAAAACAGGTTTTTTTTATCGCTCTTCTCAAACACGACCTTTTCAACATGGCAGTAATCGTCGTCCATATACAAGCGATTCACTTCCTACATTTCGACCAATTGCAGTCCTTCGTGGACCCTACGCAATTTTACCGGGAAAACGGATGTTGCTCAGTTCCGGTGGAAACTGACACAACTGTGAAGTGGCGGGAGATTTGTGAAGTACATATGTGGAGTAAAAGCGATCGAGCTGGAATAAAAGGTGAAAGATTATGCATTTGTTCAGTGGCTAGAGTTCACCTTAAGATATTACATTGCCTGGCGCAGCTCATTTTGCAATGTAGCATGACTTTGCTGCCTCTCTTTGTTGTTTTGCATGTTGCTAACATATTTTGCTAAGTTTCTTGTTTGTCCAGTTCGCCTAGTGTAGCATTTAATAATCTGCGATGTGAAGTTAAACATTATGAGCCTAAATCTTGTTTATGCGATCGTTCTGTTGCTGAATAAATGTTTATTTTGATTGCTCAATTATCCATTAATTATAAGTGAAAGAATAACGTTACTTGTGTGCAAAAGTTAAATAACCTGTACATTGTGTGCACTGCTTGTTAAACGAAGTATTGCTGATTATGCATAAAACAATAGCTTCTTAATACTTCCAGGTAGGACTAGTGAAGGAGTACGTTTTGCAAATTTATATATTTCACGTGTCTGTCAAACTCCACAAACCTACGAAGAAACAATCAAGCAGCTAATTTGGAAAAACCCCTTTACTAATTTGTACGCCTGGTTCCTTGGCCCCGCCCCCTTTATGCAAATGACCTTAAAGTGCTGCCACGCCCTCCATTTTAATGTTATTCTTTAAGGTTGTTCTGATGTTATTCTTAAGTGTTGTTTTAATGTTATTTTTTTAAGGTTGTTTTGATGTTATTCTTTATTTTTGAGACATTTAATTGTGTGACGTGCGCTATATCTTCGCTTTATTTTATTCCTTTATAAATACTTTGTTACCCATACTGTGTTCAACACACATTCAGTTGGCAAGATAGAAGTGAGTGTTTGTAAGAGTATGATTTGCTCATAAAAAGCTGACATTATTTTTGCAGGGCTGCTTTAGAATGGAGTTTAAAAGGCGCAATGGAGGCCCTGCAATGGGTGGGGCTTCACAGGTCAAGAAGGGGAAAATGAACACAGAATGGGAGGATAGCCCCTCCCAGTTTGAAGAGGAACTCGCTCTATTTGATGAAATGGAAATGGAGGCGGAGTCAGAGGAGGGGCAAGCAGGTCATGATGTCATTCCAGTGGGTAAGTACGTTTTGTCTGTTTCTTTGTAATTAATTAAATTGCATTTATTATTATACACAAAAAAAGTTTGTCTGCAAAATATTCAAAACAACATATTAAGCCAATCCCATAACTATCTTATAGTACAAAAGAAAAAAAAAAAAAACGAACTACATTCTAACCTATACATACTTTAAAAAAAAACATACACACATGATCTACCATCTTTTGCTCAGGTGACTTATTCTCTACTGATCTAAATCCACGTTGGAAACGGCCTCATGCGCCTCTTCTGCAGCCAAACTCAGACACACTAATTTTCCAGCAGATAGACCTGGATTACTACTTGGGTGAGACGCACATGCGCTGTCACAAATGCACACACATAAGTCCATAATCTAGGTCTTTCCCTCAGTGTGTTGTTGTCCGGTGTTTAGGATCTGCGGTGGCGGGAATGCCCGGGCAGGTGCAGGGCAAAGTGCCCATAGTGCGCATGTTTGGTGTGACGGACAATGGAAACAGCGTGTGCTGCCATGTTCATGGATTCGCCCCGTATTTCTATGTTCCCGCCCCCAACGGTGAGCTGCCAGTAACGGGAATCTGCTCAGTGTTACTGAGATGTATTAAACACATCTTTCATGACTTCAATGGTATGTCTATGTCTTTCTTAGGTTTTACAAATGCACACTTGTCTGAGTTTAAGAGAGAGCTGAACTCTGTTGTATTGAAGGATATGCGGTCCAATAAAGACAATATAGGCATCACTGTGCTGGCAGTGGACATCACCAAGAAGGAAAGTAAGTTGTCTTGGTGTAAATTTGTCTGTGTATACATGACCTTTCAAAAGTTTGGGGTTGGTGAGATTTTCTTATTACAGTAAAAGTTATAATATTGTGAGATATTATTATAATTTAAAATAACTGTTTTCTATTTCAATACATTACAGTCTACAGTGTCACATGATGCTTCAGAAGTCAATCTAACATGCCAATATGATGCTCAAGAAACAATTGTTGTTATCAATGTTGAGAAAAGTTATGCCGCTTCATATTTTTGTAGAAACGTGATACTTTTTTCCAGGATACTTTAATAAGTAAAAAGTCCAAAAGAGCAGCATTTATTTGAAATAGAAATCTTTTGTAACATTAGAAATGTCTTTAATGTCACTTTCGATCAATTTAATGCATCCTGTTGAATAAAAAGCTTTAATTTATTTATTTAATAGTAATTCATTTGTTTCTTTCTTTCAAACCAATAATCTTAACTGACCCCTGCTTTTTAATAATATTGCAAGTGAAACTGTTTTTATGATGTGTTACAGCTGACTGACTTTTCCCTATTTGTGCTAAGGTATGTATCACTACCATGGAAACAAACCTCTTGAATTCCTGCGCATCACCATGGCAATGCCGCGTCTGATTGCCCCAGCGAAGCGTCTTCTTGAGCAGGGTTTTAAATTTGCCAACTTCGCCACCCAGAGCTACCAGGCCTATGAAGCCAACATTGACTTTGAGATCAGGTGTGTGTTTAAAAGTTTCTGAAACTGGTGATGTGTGGTGGACGTTGTTTGCTCGACCCGATAAAGCATGTGAGATTTGCTGTATGTGTGCGTGATGGCAGGTTCATGGTGGACAGTGATGTGGTCGGTTGCTGCTGGATTGAGCTTCCTAAAGGAAAGTACAGGCTGAGAGAGGAGAGGAGTGAAAGGCAGACAGACTCAAAATACCCAGGAAAGGTAAAAATATAAAAGCAATCAATTAAGGCATTAGAGCGATGGAAGTGGGAATGGCAGCACTCATCTGGTGTGTCTTTACTGTGTTTCCCTCTCAGGTGTCGCTGTGTCAGTATGAGATGGATGTGGCGTGGAATCACTTGGTCAGTCATCCAGCTGAAGGAGAGTGGCAGAGGATCGCTCCTCTCAGAGTCCTGAGCTTTGATATTGAGTGTGCTGGAAGAAAAGGTCTGTCTGCGGTTTTGTTTTTCGTTTTTTTCTCTCTCTTTGTTTAGGCTCTTTTAGTTTAGCTTGGTTTCGGTGGTAGCCTGTAAAACCATGTGGTAGAAAGTTGTGTACGAAGTTGTGAATCTGACACACTGATTGTGTTGGTCCTCAGTATTTCCTTTTGGAAATTTTGGTATCGGTATTATCACTCTTTAGCAATCCACATGTTCACATTTTCATTGTTTTAGATAATATATTTTTTAACAATCAAATATATTTTTTATATTTAATTACCAAAACATTTTACAACATTTTTATTAACATTTTTTAAATGTTACAATTACTTTTTTCTTGAATCTAATAATCTAAAAACTCATTTATAGTTATAAAACTAACGTTATACTTTCCACCCAACTATATTTCTACCAAATTGGGTTTTATTTGAATTTGGCCTTCAGCTTTTCAGTTATATATATTCCTATTTATATTTATGTACAGTCATGGACAAAAATATCGGCACCCTTGGTAAATATGATCAACGAAGGCCGTGAAAATTAATCTGCATTGTTAATCCTTTTGATCTTTTATTTAAAAAATTCACAGAAGTCTAACCTTTCATTGGATAATAAGAATTTAAAATGGGGGAAAATATCATTATGAAATAAATGTTTTTCTCTAATACACATTGGCCACAATTAACGGCACCCTTTTATTCAATACTTTTTGAAACCTTCATTTGCCAGTTTAACAGCTCTAAATTTTCTCCTATAATGCCTGATGAGGTTGGAGAACACCTGACAAGAGATCAGAGACTATTCCTTCACCCAGAATCACTCCAGATCCTTCAGATTCCCAGCTCCATGTTGGTGCTTTTTCTCTTCAGTTCACCTCACTCATTTTCTACAGAGTTCAGGTCAGAGGACTGGAATGGCCAGCAGAAGCTTGGTTTTGTGCCCAGTGACCCATTTTTGTGTTGTTTTTGAGGTTTGTGTTTGGATTATTATACGGTTGGAAGATCCAAACATGGCCCATTATAAGATTTCTAGCAGAGTCAGTCACTTATTGATTTTTTATCTGTTGGTATTTGATAGAATCCATGATGCCATGTATCTTAACAAGATGCCCAGGACCTCCAGCAGAAATATAGGCCCACAACATCAAAAATACAGCAGTATATCTCATTGTACTTTTTATCCTTGTGTTCACCAAACCCATCTTGAGGGTTTTCTGCTAAAAAGCTCATTTTTTTATTTCATCTGACCATAGAAGCCAGTCCCATTTGAAGTTCCAGTCATGTCAGATAACTGAATATGCTGGAGTTTGTTTTTGGATGAACTAGGAGAATATTTCTTGAAACCCTCCCAAACAACATGCGGTGATGTAGGTGCTGTTTGACAATTTTTTTTTTTTTTAAGGTTTTCTGACCCTGAGACTCAACTATTTTCTACAATTCTCCAGCTGTGGTCCTTGGAGAGTCTTTAGCCACTCAAACTCTCCTTCTCACCGTGCATTAGGACGATATAGACACATGTCCTCTTCCAGGCAGTTTCGTAACATTTTATGTTGATTGGAAATTATTAATTATTGCCCTGATGGTGGAAATTGGAATTTTCACTGCTCTAGCTCTTTTCTTAAAGCCACTTCACTAATTTGTGAAGCGGAATTATCTTTTGCTGCACATCAGAAATATATTCTTTGGTTTTTCTCATTGTGTTGGATGATTAAGGGAATTTGGGCTTTGTTTTCCCTCCTATTTATATTTCTGTGAAGCCATGGCTGGATAATTTCATGTTCATAATCACCCTGGAGTGCTCAAAATTGTGAATATGAATGGGAATATACTTCAGAGATATTTTACTCATGAAAATGTCTGGGGTTACCAATAATTGTGTCCAACGTGTATTTGTGATATTTCCCCCCCATCTTAAATTCTTGTTATCCAATGAAAGGTTAGATTTTAGATTTTTTAATAAAAGATCAAAAGAATTAACAATGCAGATTCATTTTCATAGCCTTCTTTGATCAAATTTAACAAGGGTGCCGATATTTTTGGCCATGACTGTATATATATATCAACCTATTTGTCAGTGTAACACATTACCAAATTAACTTTCCAAGTAGTAAGTAGTAGCCACAATGTGCCACTTGTGTGCTTGTTCTTTTGTATTATAGCCTGCTGTGTAAATAATGGAACTGTTTCTGTGTGTTTCAGGTGTGTTTCCGGAGCCAGAGATCGACCCTGTGATTCAGATCGCCTCTATGGTGCAGCGTCAGGGAGAGAAAGAGCCATTTATTCGGACGGTCTTCACCTTACAGAGCTGTACCAGTATAGTGGGCTCCCAGATTCTCTGCTTTACTCAAGAGAAACTGCTACTGCAGGTGCATATTCACTATACTTACACTGAAATGCTTACATGTGCATTTTCTTTTAAATGTAAATGTACATGGTGCAATAATAATAATAATAATAATGTATATGTGTGATTATTTAAGAGTTGGGCTGAGTTTGTAAGGACAGTGGATCCTGACATCATCACCGGCTACAATATCCAGAACTTTGATCTTCCGTACCTCCTCAACAGAGCTGCAACCTTGAAGGCAACTTGTTTTTACACCAAACTGTATTTATTTTTTATGTTTTGTGATGGAAAGTGAACATAAACCAAGTGGGAGTATTGTTGGCACATGTCCGAAGGCTTTAAATTATAATTCAGGCAGGTGAATGGTATTGTGAGCCACTATTTTCCCTCCGTAGGTGAATTTGTTCCCGTATCTGGGCCGTGTGCTGGGCATTAAATCGGTCCTGAAAGACTCTAGTTTCCAGAGCAAGCAGATGGGCCGCAGAGAGAATAAAACAGTCAATATGGAGGGACGTGTGCAGTTTGACCTACTACAGGTACGCACACTTAAACTCTCAAATTGTGGCATCATATTGATTCATGACTGCACATGCTGTGGCTCACCCCAGTTTTTCTGTTTTGTAGGTGTTGCTGAGGGATTATAAACTGCGCTCTTACACACTAAACGCCGTCAGTTTTCATTTTCTGCAGGAGCAGAAGGAGGATGTGCAGCATTCGATCATCACAGACCTACAGGTGCAGCCAATCAGATCTCTGTCCTATTCTTATAGCCAATCAGATCCCTCAACTCCATCTAAAGCAGTAAATAAAATAAAATTAAAAAAAAACCCTGTCTTTTATCTTGTTTTTTGTTTTTTTAATAGAATGGGAATGAGCAGACCCGCAGGCGTTTGGCTGTGTACTGTCTGAAGGATGCGTATCTGCCCCTGCGCTTGCTGCAGAAGTTAATGTGCGTCATTAATTACATGGAAATGGCCAGAGTTACTGGGGTGCCCCTGACCTACCTGCTCTCTCGTGGACAGCAGATCAAAGTGGTTTCACAGCTCCTGAGACAGGTCTGCGCATGTCTCTTTGTAACACATGTTAATATAACAAACCTAGCAAACAATTATGCTTAAATTTATTTTTAATGGCTTCATTATAGGCTATGAAGCAGGATCTGGTAATGCCAGTGGTGAGGACAGAGGGTGGAGAGGACTACACTGGAGCCACTGTCATAGAACCAGAGAAAGGGTTTGTACCCGCTTCCTGTGGGATCATATTTTCATTCTCAAATCAGAGAGCATGTAAATCGCATATCTTGAGGACTAAAATAAAAATTGGTCCTCTAAATTCACATAAATGCACAATCGTTTAAAAGTTAGGTGTCTGTAAATTGATAAAAATGTGACAGACAAAAAAAAAAGACACTTATAAAGTTAATTTGTGAAACATTTGTGTTGAACGTTCCATAAAAATATTAAGCAGCACAACTGTTTTCAATATTGATAATAAAAATAAATGTTTCTTGAGTACCACCATATCATCATATTAGAATGATTTATGAAGGATCATGTGACACTGAAGACAGGATATTGGTGTAGAAAATAGTAAAATAGAAAATGTTTCTTTTAAATTGTAGTAATATTTTACAATATTACTGTTTTATAATTGGTGAGCATAATGAATTTGTTTCAAAAACATTTCAAAAAAATCTTTTTAACGCCAGATTTTTCACCCGTGGTGTCAGTAAATACAAGTTCTTAAGAGAGATTTATTTATTCATTCATTCCAAAGACTTTCTAGTGGCTGACAACAGATTCTTTCAGTCTTTTCTTTCTGATAGCTAATAAAAAAACGACCTTAACTAATATTTTGTGTATTATGTAATGTAAAAATGCAATAATAAGGTGGGAAAGTTGAAGCAACATTTAGATTTTGCAGATGATTTGCTTTGTAGTTGATTCACCAATGTAGAAACTGTGTGTGTGTGTGTGTGTTTACAGGTATTACAGTGTTCCTATAGCGACTCTGGATTTCTCCTCACTGTATCCCTCCATCATGATGGCTCATAATTTATGTTACACTACACTCCTGCAGAAAAACCAGGTGGACAAACTCGGGTGAGAGAAGTGTGTGTGTTATGTAAAGTGTTAAAGTGATACTTTCTTCAAACTGCCTTTTATTTTTCCATTTATTTATGTGTTTCCCTTTTATTTTCTGTGTGTGTACGTGCACATCTTTAGTCTGGCTCCAGAAGATTTCATCAAGACCCCCACAGGTGATCTGTTTGTGAAGAGCTCTGTGAGGAAGGGCCTTCTCCCTGAGATCCTGGAAAACCTGCTGGGTGCCAGGAAAAGGTGAGTTCAACAATTAAAAGGAATGGAGATTGTTCTAAACTATTCACTGCTGATGATGAATAGTTCAGTGTAATTAAAAATGTATTATTTTGCCTCAAATTTGTGTCTTATTTATTTTAAAGGGATAGTTCTCCCAAAAATGTAAATTCTGTGATTAATTATTCACCCTCATGTCGTTCCAAACCTGTAAGACCTTTGTTTATCTTCAAAACACAAATTAAGATATTTTTGATGAAATCCGAGAGCTGTCTGACCCTCCATAGACAGCAATGCAACTGACACATTCAAGGCCCAGAAAGGTAGTAAGGACATCATTAAAATAGTCCATGTGGCATCAGTGGTTCAACTGCAATGTTATGAAGCTACAAGAATATTTTTTGCATAATAACGACTTTATTCAACGATTTCTTCTGTTCTTACGGTTGAATCACTGATGTCACATGGACTATTTTATCAGTGTCTTTACTACCTTTCAAGGCCTTGAACGCATCAGTTGCATTGCTATCTATGCAGAGTCAGAAAGCTTTCAGATTTCATCAAAAACATCTGAATTTGTGTTCTGAAGATAAACAAAGGTCTTACAGGTTTGGAACGACATAATAACAGAATTCTCATTTTTAGGTGAACTGTCCCTTCAACATCATGTCATTAAATCATCAAGTCACAATGTTTTTTACCAGTATTTGAATATGAATATATATAATATTCAAATTTTGACTCTTGATCGTTTGATGCGCCTGTAGGGCGAAGGCAGAGCTGAAGAAAGAGACAGACCCCTTTAAAAAGCAGGTGCTGGACGGAAGGCAGTTGGCTTTGAAGATCAGTGCAAACTCCGTGTACGGGTTCACCGGGGCTCAGGTGGGCAAACTGCCCTGTCTGGAGATCTCTCAGGTCAGTTTCGGCACTCACACATGGACAAATACTGTGAGATGGTTTCAAACAGAGATGCTTTAAGAGGCAGTGTTTTTCATTTTTTTTATCTGTAGAGCGTCACTGGCTTTGGTAGGCAGATGATTGAACAGACCAAACAGCTTGTGGAATCAAGATACACCATCTCTAATGGTTACCAGGCAGATGCAAAGGTATTTAATCACATGAACGTGTTTTTACCTTGCACTAAAAACATGCAGTGATCCAAGTCAAATGTGTTTCAGGTCATCTATGGAGACACTGACTCTGTGATGGTGAAACTAGGTGTGGCCACAGTGCAGGAAACAATGAATCTGGGAAAGGAGGCTGCTGATTGGGTTTCCTCCCACTTCATCCCACCAATCAAATTAGAGTTTGAGAAGGTACAGAAATAACTCCCAAGATTTCACAACAGAATCCATCAAATATTATAATCTCTTTCACACTTTTTCAGGTGTATTACCCATATCTTCTGATCAATAAGAAGCGGTACGCCGGGTTGTATTTTTCTTCTAATGCTGAACATCATGATAAGATGGACTGCAAAGGAATTGAGACCGTCAGACGAGACAACTGCCCTCTAGTGGCCAACCTTATCAACACATGCCTCCAAAACATCCTAATTGACAGGTACAAACATTGCAGACTCAGAAAACCCCCATGTGCTTGGATACGCAACAGTGACGCACAAACTAACATGTGTAAGAGTGAAGACATGACTCTACAAGCCTTAACAAAAGCCATTTTTGTTTATGTAGTGGTTGCTACATACCAACACACGCATTAACTCACATAACGTGACGATGTGTTTCGTGTTTCAGAGACCCTGATGGAGCAGTAGCTCATGCTAAAGAGGTGATCTCTGACCTTCTGTGCAACCGCATTGACATCAGTCAGCTGGTCATAACTAAAGAGCTCACACGCACCGCACAGGAGTATGCCGGCAAACAGGCCCACGTCGAGCTAGCAGAGAGGTGTGTGTGTTTGTTTTTATCATCTGGACTGTTAGTTCATAAGTGAAAAATCTCCATTCTGGCACTGAAATGTGTCATTCACGTGGTTGAGACAAATCTGAGGAGTTTTTAATTACGAGTACCTGAAGGGAACTATGTATAGAAAGGTTTAGATAGCATACCTTTGTATGATGCCGGGTACAGCTGCTTTGTGCACAGGGATAATCAGGGTAACCTCTGTATTTTAGTTTTTTCATAAACGCCACCTACTGTCAGAGAGTGGCCTACTTTTCATTTCGATGGCCATTTTTGCTCAGTGCAGGGTTCGTTAGCTAAAACTAAAACCATAAGAACATTTTTGTTGCTTGAAATAAAACAAAATGGAAGTTAAATAAAATATTATTTAAAAATAAATTTTTCCTTCAGCCAGCTGCCAAGGTAACACATTTATCATTTTTCAGTTTATCTAGAAACACTAGAATAACTAAAACTAAAGTAATATAAACTATATTTATATTTAGTTTATAGTATGTTTATTATAAAAAATATAGTTTATTATATAAAAAAACTAATAAAAATGACAAATTCAAATCAATACTAAAAGTTTTATGATTAAAGTGAAAAACAGAAAATTCAAAATATAAAAAAAACTTTTTAGTGATTCTAAATTAACAGTGGTTTATTCTTGTTGAAATTTGTATTATTTTAAAAGATTTTTAAAAGTTTTACAGTTTAGGATGTAATTTTCCGAAACGATTGCTGCTGCTAGTTTCAAGAAATCATTTATGATAAATTCAGGGTTTGGAGGTATGCAAGTAATTCACTTGAGCATATAAACACTTCTCACAAATGTGGGTTTTAGGATGAGGAAGCGTGATGCCGGTAGTGCTCCAAACCTCGGAGATCGAGTCCCGTACGTCATCATCAAAGCAGCAAAGGGAGTGGCAGCATATATGAAATCAGAGGTCAGTGTGGTGTGTTGCCTGATTTTATGTGGCAGATATCCTGTACTGTAGTTGTTTAGGTTGAGTTATATCTCTCAGGACCCCATCTATGTGCTGGAGAACAACATCCCTATAGACACACAGTACTACCTGGAGCAGCAGCTGTCCAAACCTTTACTGCGCATCTTTGAACCCATACTGGGCGAGAGCAAAGCTGAGAGTGTGTTGCTGAGTGAGTATCATCTATTAAGCTTTGAAGTTGGCGTGAAATGAAAATGATATGTATTATAAATGCATGTTATAGATCTTCTAATGAATGATTATTTCATGTTTTATTTTGGAACTTTTTTTTTTTTAACTTATGTTTCATAAAGATGTTTTGTGAAATTCTCTCTGTTGACGTTTGCCAGTTATAATGCTGATTTAAGTTCCACAGATCTTAAGTACACAGAGCAGTTCTTGCTATATTTCAAGTTAGACATCACTCAAAGTAATGACATGCAGTTTTGTGAAAGGTGTTTCATTCAGCTGAAGTTTTGTGGGCAAAAAAAGGTCCATTGTTCATTGCCAATAGTGTAGCAATGAATGAAGCACAGCTCACACAGAAGTCACTTTCAAACAAAGCAGCTCTCTTGACCCACTTGAACATGCTGCAGAATCTGGCTGGGAACATGTTTGGCCTTCATACAAAATTCCCAATCACATGGAATCCTATTGAAAGGACTGTGAAAAATTCACCAAACAAGAGTAAACGTGACCTTACTTTAAGTGAGCCAGGCGTTAATTCAGTTCCCGCTTTGGCCAGTTCAGTGAAGGATTTTTCAGTCTGATTCAAACTCTTCAGACTCTTATGAGTTTATGAATGATTCATTAAAACAGCCAGCTCATAAAAGTCCGCTAATACGTCTGCTTTTTCTGTGCTGTTTCAGAGGGCGATCACACACGTTGTAAGACGGTCTTGACATCTAGAGTTGGTGGTCTCATGGCTTTTGCTCAGAAACGAAGCACTTGCATTGGCTGCCGAGCTGTGCTCAAAAATGATGGTATGTATTAGGCGTGTGTGTGTGTGTTTAGGTCTCAGTAATACCACAAATTACAAAACTGACGTACTTATAATTTTCTTCTCTACAGTGGCTGTATGTGACTTCTGCAAAAAGAGAGAGTCGGAGCTTTATCAGAAAGAGGTGTGTTTTGTGTTTATGTATAAATCATGGCAAACTTGTCTTCATAAGTGGGGCTGAAGATTGTTGATGTGTGTCCTTTAGATCGCTCATCTGTCGACTCTGGAGGAGAAATTCTCTCGTCTGTGGACTCAGTGTCAGCGCTGTCAAGGTTCACTGCATGAAGATGTGCTGTGTACCAGGTATTTACACACTAGGCCTGGACAATATATCAAATTTTCTCTCTAGTATAATTTCTTTGTTGGTGAGAGTGAATATACCAGTGAATAAAACAATTTTTTATTTTTCAGTCGAGACTGTCCCATCTTTTACATGAGGAAGAAAGTGCAGAAAGATTTAGACGATCATGAGAAGCTCATCTCCCGTTTTGGTTGGTGATGGAAGAGGATCTTTTTTTTTGCCTTCAGCTTTGTCAACATTCATTCTTCATCTTACCTCAGTGAAGGAGAGTATCTCACTTCATTTTGTAAAGAATCGTCATTTTTTTAGTGGCTTAATAAATAAATAAAGTGAATTTTTTGTAAAATGGTTGTCTTCTCTTGGCTTGATTTAACATTATATATATATTTTTTTTTTATGAACATTTTTATTCATCACAGATTTTAAATGTGAAATAAGGGTATGGCTGTTCCCATAGTCATGAAGAAAAAAATATTTCAAGTCATAAACAATTCTATTGTCAATATGTAAGTAATAACTGACGACAGGCCATTGAATTTTATTAGAACAATAGTGCCATACGTCTCGGGTGTGGATTTTTTTTTTCTAACAATTCAATGGCCTGGAGTCAATTATTCCTTACATATTGACAATAAAATTGTTTACCTTTTGAAATATTAACTGAAGTCATTTGGCGAAGTTATACAGACATGTAATGTGTTCAAGGCCTGTCTGCAATACATTCGCCGTGTGTTTCCCTGAAAATAATTGCACACCTTAGAACATTCATCAGCCAATCAGATTCAAGCATTTAACAACCCCGTAGTATAACATTTTTATAATGCTATCATTAGAAATAGACTTTTAGGAGTGAAAAAAAAATGCTTGTCCAATAATTGCAGTAATGGTGAGATTCAACCCATAGCTTTTGTCTTAAAAGTGATCCTTTACCGTAAAACTACTTTTGTAACCTTTTTTTTTTTCAGTTCAACAGGGTTCAGAAAACAAGGGGAAAGAGGGGAAAAAAAATCAAACATCACCCTAGGCAATATTTTATATATCCCATACATTGGATTCATGCATGTTTTGGTTTCTGTCATTGTATTCCTAAGTCCAAACTATATTAGGGGTTACATACAGGTATTTGAAATCCCACATGGATAATACCAGAACAAGAATCTTTCTCAGGCAACCTAGGTCATATGGTGACATTATAGGAATTAAAGTAATATTTCTTGCTAACAGTTCCTCATTCTTTTAACTTAAGCAACTGTTTTTGTCTCTTAAAACTACTTTTGGCCAGAAACTTGTATTACTCCGAGCACTCACCATTTATAGCACGTATCTGATTTTTGAGAATGACATTTCAAAAATACACACAAAAAAATTAAACTCATTAGATCAGCCTTTCTGATTATATTAAGAAAAACTGATGCGACTGTCCTGGTATGACCATGAATATTGAGGTAATCACACAGTCATCTAGCCAAAAGTCTCTTTATTCACAAAACATATAACTAGTTAGAAATGTGGCAAAGGGAATGCATCAATCACAAGTTTTGGTCACATGTTTAGCCTGAACCAAAACTATTACTGTCTCTCCTGTCAATCTTAAAAAAAAAAAAGTCTCATCCTCCCAACCAAGCCTAATCACAGGTGGGAACAACTGGCATATTACACAATTCATCATAATACATGAAATGTTATGTCCAATACAATGCTGGTATGTGGTATGTGGACTGAAATGGTTCAATATTAACAGTTAGAAAACTACAGGATTTTACCATAAAATACTGCTGGGAAAAGTAAAAAAGCAAGCTTGATTTTTTCTGAATTTCATAATTATAGAATGGCTAAGTAAATTCATTTTGAATGAAGTTCATGAAATACATGTTTAGCAAGTACTAAAAATAGTTCCTGAATAAATCCCACAATGCATGAGGTGGAAACACTTCTTAAGGTGTACAAAACATTATATTAGTGGTATATTAGTGGCTCTAATGTGCCTTCTCACAGGCCACAAAAACTTTAGGGGACTTCTGAGCTTCCTCATTCCCGACCACCTTTAACAGAGCCACACGGATGTGCTGACTGGCTCACAAAGTTTTGAAGAGATGAGACATGATCAGGCTTACTTAAAAAGAGCTACCCATTACCGATTTAAAGTTTATCCCTTCACCACTTTAATTTGTTATAAACAAGATTCCTTGCTGCTGTGACTCTAAATACGACTGTAAAACTATGACACACATCAGGTCTTTTTAGCACAGAAGGGGAAGCAGCAGCTCAAATTTGACGAGTCCACTTGAGACTAGACGAATTTGAAAATATGTCTTTTCCAAAGCAATTCCACAGTTGCTCGATTCCCATTGAGGTCTCATGCGCACATACACACAAATACATACAACAGCCAGTCAGGTTCCTATTCCTCAAAGGCTGGTGGCGTAAGAGAGAGTGGTAAGAAAAGGAAATGGTGTGTGTGTGTGTGTGTGTGTGTATGTATGCGTAATGCTACAGTAGTGTGTGTGTGTGACCTTGAGTGCATTGCTATCACGGGGGTGCAGTGCGAGGCTGTACGTGTGTAGCGCTATAAAAGAGTGCAGCGTCTCTGTGTGTGCTTTTTGCTCTTCTTATTGCTGCGGTTCGTCTCCTTGTATCTTCTGATCTCCCGCACGAGAGAGTAAAACGCCTCCTCAACTCCCTGCAGACAGGAAAAGACAAGACAAGATTTAGAACTAATGGTGCTAAGGAGAAATCACAAAAGTCTAATGCACATTATGAAATTACAAACATGATACTTTTACTCTGATTTGCCCCACAAAAAAATAAACAAATGCACACTGGTCCTGTCATCGCCATCATTGTGTCTTCAGGTTTGCTGACGTGTTTCTGGAGGGTTGGGTTTTGGAGAGGGTGTGTGACTGAAGTCTAGTGTAAACTGTTTTATTTACATTTATGCATTTAGCAGACGCTTTTATCCAAAGCGACTTACATTTAGGGATGGGTATCGTTAAGGTTTTAACGGTATTACTACTCTTATCGATACTGCTTATCGATCCGGTACTTTACGGTATTCTTATCGGTACTTTTTGTTTTACTTTGTTTCTTTGTTCATATTCTTACAGTATCTTATCTTATGTATATAAAACACTAAAAATGCCTGCTCTTCATCAATTTGTAAATGCACCAGTGTGCAGGTGTTTTTAGTGTTTTATATACATAAGATAAGATACAGTAACAACATGAACAAAGAAACAAAGTAAAACAAACGGACAAATACAAGAAAACAAACACACAAACGAAATGAAATAAACAGTGCTTTCATTTTTCCATGAAGGTCTACTAATATTAATGTTCAGGTAAGTAATAGTTACAAAAGTAATCAAATGTAAATGAGCACTGCATAGTTTTCACTGTATGTACTGATAGATTTATGTTTATTAAAGCTATAACGTTGTTCAGATTAAGAGCTGTGGGTGATTTTCTCTTTGTATTTTGTTCTTTGATTAACATTGATGGCTCAAGCTCCAGTCTGACAATTTAAGACAATATACTGACACGCATCGGATTTTCTCCCAACTGTTCTCGTCCACTTAAAACATAAAAGTGAAGACTCTCATAACCGGCCATTTTGACACATTGTGTGTGTATTTTTTGGCATATTTTTGTGTGTTATTTCGACGCGCCCGAAGCTCAAAGTGTGCTTGTCCGTTTTGGAGCACGCCGCCGCGCAGGCACACGCGCGCACACACATTTCAGCCTGGGGAACAGCGTCACTTGTTCAGATTGTACTGTCAACGTTTTACTATCAAATATGTCCTGCAATGTAGCAACAGTAAAGACGGCATTTTATAACAATCACTGATTGAGCTGATTCAGATAAGTTAAGTTTTGATTCAGAGGAACGAATCCGCGCCGCTATGAAGGGAGTTGTGCTAGAAGAAATGCGGCTATAATCCTTGGAAGCCAAAATCGAAAAAAAAAAAAAATACTTAGCTTAATATAACAGCCACAGGCCTAAAGTGTGAGCAGATGTTTGAATAGTTGGTTCTCTCTTCTATCATAATTAAACAGGACTTTCATGTTGCGTGTGCTCCTCTGCGTGAGCGCGATCTGGCTTCTGAATTGCGCATAGCAAAAATGCATCATAGACAAATGTTTGAATATTATTGCACATAAAAACAGCTGGCGACATATATATATATATATATATATATATATATATAGAGAGAGAGAGAGAGAGAGAGAGAGAGAGAAAGAGAGAAACAATAAATGTATGTGTGTTTTCTTAATTTCTCCAATACCGACAGAAGTACCGATAACGTCAGAGCTTATCGATACTCCGGTCTTTCATAATTTAGCCCCGAGACCGATTTAATACCGAGTTTCGGTACCCATCCCTACTTACATTGCATTCAAGTTACAGTTTTTTTTTTTTTTTTTTTACATTTTATCAGCTCTTGCTTTCCCTGGGAATCGAACCCATGACCTTGGCGTTGCTAGCGCCATGCTCTACTATTTGAGCTACTGGAAAGCCCAGTGGTGGGTTTATAATCTCAAATCTTATCAAACTGCTGTGAAATTGATTAGTGTGCTCTGTTTCTCAACCATATTTCGGCATCTAATGCAGCCACATTCATACATTAAGGAACATTTACACACAACACATTTGTGATCCCCCCCCCCCCCCCTCTCTCTCTCTCTCCCCCCACACACTTCGCTTCCTGTGACTTCTACACTATCCTAATAAAGTTGGAAAAAAAAAAAAAAAAAAAAAAAAGTGGGTTCTGTGTGAATCACCCCCTAAGATTGCTGTTGTTTTGAGTGATATGACGGTATTCAGCCCAACAGCATTATTTGTGAGTGTGATATTGCTTTTATACATTAGTTCAATAAACATTAAATCACAACCGTCTTTCTGTAAGAATCCTGAATTAAATAGACATAAAATGCCTACAAACAGGTTTTTGAACTTCTTTTAAAGGAACACGCCACTATTTTTGAAAACTCCATTTTCCAACTCCCCTAGAGTTAAATAGTTGAGTTTTACAGTTTTTGAATCCATTCAGCCAATCTCCAGGTCTGGCGATAGCACTTTTAGCACAGCTTAGCATAGATCATTGAATCAGATTAGACCGTTAGCATCTCGCTCAAAAGTGACCAAAGAGTTTCGATATTTTTGCTATTTAAAACTTGACTCTTCTGTGGTTACATCGTGTTCTAAGACTGTCGGAAAATGAAAAGTTGCGTTTTTCTAGGCCGATATGGCTAGGAACTATACTCTCGTTCCGGCGTAATAATCAAGGAACTTTGCTGCCGAACTTTGATATTACGCAGCACCTGAAAGTAGTCCCCAGCTAAGTAACTAGTTATGATATAGCTGGGGACTAATCGTAATATCATTGCGCCCACTGCTCGAATTGAAGGGGGGCTGGGGGGATCCGGGACCCCCCATAAGGCATTAGGGACCCCCCATAAGAAGTAAAAAATAGACTTAGGGGGGTCCCTCAGACATTTTTACTTGGAGTAAGCCATTTAAAAGAAGAATAGTAGCTTATCTCTCTTTGTTATGCAACATTAAATAGTATATAGTTATGCATATTATGATCAAATATATTGTTTATTTTGTATAAATTGTATATTGCGAGACTAACCCCCACCCCCACCAAAAAAAAAAAAAAAGTCTGATGGTGGGGACCCCCCATAAGACTTGATTCAATTCGAGCACTGATTGCGCCTTCTGCACCCATGGTACGGCAGAGCAGTGGAATGCAAAAAACTGTTTTGTATAACTTTAAAATCAGTGGCACACACCTGTCGCGTCTTGGCAGATGTTTCAACAAACGGGACGCCGTAACTTCTGGCCAGCTCTTGGGCTTGACGCGTCTCTACAGTACGAGAGGCCAGGTCACTTTTGTTCCCCACCAGCACCATCGGGACATTGTCGCTGTCTTTGACACGGTTTATTTGCTCCCTGCACAGAAACAAAGCACAACACAGTTTATTTTTTCCACACAGAGTGATTTAGGAAATTCTACTGGGCCTTTCTCTAGTCCCACAATGGTTTCCTTACTCATCAACTTTAAATCACATAAAAAAGGAAGTTGGTATATTAATGCAGTTCAGAGACTTCATCCTGCTGAATTGACATTTAATTGTTTTTTTTTAGCTTAAAATCAGTCTAGTAAAACATTTGATCATATTCTAAGTTTTCAGGAAGGAAAGGAAAAAGGACATTTGCAGTTAGTCGACACAGACCCAACCCACCCATCTTGATCATGCAGTCTAGGTCCACAAATCCCAGATATAATATAGGAGTATTAAAAGGACAGTCCACAAAAAAAAAAACTCACTTCCATTGTTTTTTTTTTTGTCCATACAACAAAAGTGAATGGAACACGAAACTGTCAGGTTACCAGCATTCTTCCAAATATCTTTAATGTTCCAGAGGAAAATAAGTAAATAATGACAATCTTAATTTTCAGATGGATTATCTTATCGTCCAGAAGATTATTTGATGGTAACCGATGCTGAATATTGTTTACGTATATCAGTTTGTCCACATGTGTTTGGCTATGTACCTGTATAGATGTACGTCCTCAAAGGACTTGGCGTTGTTGATGGCAAACACACACAGAAAGCCCTCTCCTGTCCTCATATACTGATCTCTCATGGCACTGTACTCCTCCTGACCTGCGGTGTCCAGGATGTCCAGCAAACACGTCTCTCCGTCAATCACAACCTGCTTTCTGTAAGAATCCTGCATGGAATAGACATAAAAAGAACTTCAATCATATCTGAGCTTTTACATGCTATGATGATCAACAAAGTATTAGCTGAATAAACAAATAAAAACTAATTTTAAATTATCTTAAAGGGATAGTTCACCCCAAAATTTTGTTTCCTCATTCACTCCCCCTCATGTCTTTTCAAACCTTTATGCATTTCTTTTTTTGGTGGAATATGAAAAGGTATTTTGGAGAATGTTGATAACCAAACAGTTCTGGCTCCCATTGACATCCATAATATTTTTGTCCATACTATGGAAGTCAACAGGTAACAAAACAGCTTGATTAACAACATTCTTCAAAATATCTTGTTTTGTGTTCCAGAAGAGAGAAATTCATACATGATTGAATTGAGGAGGAGTAAAAGATGACACAAATTTCATTTTTGGGTGGACTACCCTTTTAAAGAAGGTGAACTCTTACCTCAATAGTGGGGTCATACTCGTCTACAAAGTGATTCTGAATGAGCTGGATGGTCAGAGCGCTTTTCCCAACGCCACCAGCCCCAACAACTACCAGCTTGTATTCTGTCATTCTGGGTGGAAGAGCGAGAAGGTTAGAAACAGAAAATAGCAGTCTACAACTTGGGAAAAACATAACCTTTACAGATACAAGCTTCCCACTCTGACTGATACACATACAAATTATAGCAGTGTTAAAAAAACTGAACACCAAAAAAGATAAGCCACTCTTCACTTTCACTGTATGGAAAACAAACTCAGTGAAAGGTGACTGAGGCTGTCATTCTGCGTAACATCTCCTTTTTAGATCCACGGAAGAAAGACAAGTCATAGGGCTTGGACCAACTTGAGGGTGGGTAAATGATGACACAATTTTCGTTTTTTGGGTGAACTGTTCCTTTAATAACCGGAAAAGAACATACATCTTACATAAGATGGTCGACTGAGATTTTAAGTTGCTGCATTATGTCAACAAATCATATTTAAAGACATTTAAGATAAGGTTTAATCAGTTCCTATCACATTTATTTACCCGGCAAGCTCTTTATAGCTTTATCTCAACTTCTATCAACAGGTACGAAGTTATTTATCGTCTTATTTGTGTGTTTTACCTCGTGAGTGGTTGTTGAATCAGTTCGGCTCGCCCAAACGAAGCGCTTCGAGATGAATTAGCATTGAATGAAGTCCAAGGATTAGCCCCTGAGCCACATTACGATCGACCAGACAAACTTAACTCTCCCGAGAGTCAAAGACAGGCTGGAAGTGTTCGGGCTGATGAAAATCCACCCGTAAAAACACCAAAAATTCTTCTTATCTTAACTATGCTTCTCCAGTCTGTTCAAATATTACGATAACCCACATAAATCCACCCGTAGAGGCATTAGCTCCTCTCGGCTAAGACTCTCCCAGATTCACTGAGGGCGAGGAGGGGGCGGGATCACTGAGGGAGATGGCCAATGAGATTTAGCCGGCCCGTCGGATTTGTACATTCTATTGGGCGAGGAATAAACGGAAGTAAGAATTGACCAATGAAAATGCAATGCCTCTTTCCAACTTCTCTCTCATGTCCCGCCCCTTGAATATGGACCAATCGGAATCGCTTTACATATTAAAAGACCAGAGACGCAAGTCAAGCCTAAAAGGTGCCATAGAATGAAAAACTGTCTTTACCTTGGCATAGTTAAATAATAACAGTTCTGTACATGACAAGCATCTGATCTTGTAAAATGTGTGGTAAGTGCTGCAGCTCCATAATATAAACAATTTTCGTGCGATTGTGTATCTTGAAAGTGAAACTATAACGCGTTCAAAAGCAGTTTCAATGCCTGGCATATTAATAACGGCTCCCTGATGCCCGCATTTTATATACAGTATAATTACTCGACGATATAACTGCGAGAGGAAGTATTTAAATATATATTTTCCTCCCTGTGTTGCCTTCTTGCTGATGAGCAGTACTGTGAAACAGCCAATCAGAGCAGAGCTCAACATTGAGCAGCACTGTGAAACAGCCAATCAGAGCAGAGCTCATTATTATTCATGAACCTGCTAAATAAGCCAATGACAGACCGTTTCATTTTAGGGAGAAATCCTAGTAAATGGACATATAAAATCGTTTCTGGAGATTTTTTGCCCTTACCTAAGCCACATACCTTCTATGTAGATATCAGAGAACAATTTAAAATACTGTATCAATGCATTCTATGGCACCTTAAAGTTTCACCTAGCCCCCAATATCCCCTTTTTTTTTTTACTTTGTTTTAACTCAAACAATCTCTCTTTACATTAATAAATATCATTTTCACGGAATCAGGATTTTTGAAAGCAGATGATACGACTATATTTGTTAGAGATTCATTAGAAGTAAAAAATGTTATTGATTGTTTAAATAAGTTTTCATTGGTTTCAGGGTTAAAATTTAATTTAAACAATTATGAGTTGTTCCCTCTGAAAAAACTGTCAATTTATTGATATTAATGGCATCCCTGTTAAGAATGGTGTTACCTATTTAGGAATCAAAATATGAAAAGATGAAAAGGAAAGGGGTCAGCTTAATTTTCAACCTGTGCTTCAAAAAATTGAATAGATGTTATATAAATGTTTTTTTACAGCATTAAAATTAGATATAATAATAATAGATTTAATTTATGGTTAATGAGGGACTTTTTAAAAAGCCTTTTACCAATTTTAAAGCGCTAATTTATTTTTTAGCTTATTTTAGTTTACTCATTTTAACCACTAGATGTCGCTGACAACACAACAACCTCTCTGGTGCAAAGATGCTTTCCTTCTCTCTGAATGACAGATGGATAGAGGGATTATCTTGGTGATTTTAGGCAAAGATTAGAGGACAGCAGATGCCCTCTGTGGGTGGAGATGAGCATTAGAGAGAGTGAATGAAGGTATAAGTTGAAAAAAAAAAAAAACTGATGAGTGTGGTGTGCAGGTGGGCAAGTAATCAGAAGTGATGCTGGAAAAAAATGAAATTTGGCTTGTATTGTAATGCAGATTCATACAGACACATCGCCTACCACAAGTCTGCTATCTCGAGTAGTCTCTTGTGTCTGTTTGTTCGGTTATTAGAATAAATAATACACAGTTTATACATTTAGCTAGTTTTATTGTACACAGGGAATGTTCACATATACAATTTGTACACATTTTTAAATTATAATATTATTATTATGTCAGTTTTTCCTCCAAAGGGAAAACATGTTTTTGTTGTTTTGTGCTGACAAGTCAAGTTACATTTAGGAAAACAAAATAAAGAAACAAATTAAAGATTTAGGAAATAAGCACAAAAAATTACAAACACATGAAGCAGAGTAACATCAAATTAAAGGGCAGAATAAGTTGGTCACTAATTAATCGTCCTCTTTCATTCCCTAATGCTGTTTTCTGATTGATTCCCTATGATCATACTGCACTCTTGACTGAATGGCCTCTAAATGGATCCACATGATGAAATCTGCATATGCTGAGAATACAACCCATCAACTTTTCAGAATTTCGGCACTTACACCTTGTAATTCACATGGCTTTTTCTGTGTTTGTGCGTGTCGATATATATTTGGACTCATTGCATCAGCATCAGCAATGCCAAAGTCATGGGTTCAGTTCCCATGTATACTTTCTGGATAATGCATAAATGCAAATGAAATGAGTTAATGATTACAAGTTTGCCTGGCAGTAATATCAGTAAACCTTCGACATGCGTAAAATAGATTTATCCACAGATTTGTGTGCATGTGTGTAAGCTTGTGAAAACATGTATATGTGAATAATATAGTACATCAAAGGATGAAAACACGCTTGTGCACTGACCCAATGATGAGGATCTGGGTCATTTAAACTCGCACACACTTTCAGTCATATATAAAGGAATAGTTTAGGCCAAAATGGAAATTCGATCACTATTTATTAATCATATTTCTAAAATATATTTAAAATATTTAATATTATATATACATATATATATATATATATATATATATATATAAAATTTTCTGAATTTTAATTTTTGGTGACTGTCCCTTTAAGGATAATATGCATAAGTGCACAAACTTATGATCAAATAAATGTCTTCACGTCCATAGATTTGCTTGAACCCTTTTACCATTTAAAGCACTGGATAAAACAAAAGGAGCCGAGCACAATATGGAAACTTACACATACACACTCACCATGAGCACACACACACACACACAGAAGCTTGTATACTGTATACTCGTACACCACAACCATCAACATGTCTAATATTGCTTTGTCATGTTAAGTGCATTACAGTGATTTTGGCAGGAAGCCTAAAATACTGAACATATAATTCACAGAGCACCACTGTATTCTCAATCTGAAACACAAATGACTCGCATCAACACACACACACATACACACACTTCAGTGTGTATGCTTATAGAACAATCATTGCATAATCTGATCATCAGTTTGGAAACTCATTTGCTCTGTTGATAATTCACTCACACACTCACACATTCACTCACTCACTCACTCTGTCTATTTATTTACTCCGTATTGATCTTTATTCCTTTAATGCTTAGATATAGACTCTGTTTCTTCGCACTATGTGAGCTCTCTCTCTCCCTCTCCAGCATATAAATAACTATTTGTCCCGACCGGTTGAACATATTCTTCTGTTTTATCCCAATCTGATACCCATTCTGCCCCAGCACCTCCTCCATTCGGACCACCAGCATGGGGATTGTTTATAGCTCCGTACTGTCCGCCAGTCCTGTACAGCTCTTCCGTTTCATTGGCCAGTTCGTCCTCTCCCAGAATGCCACACTTCTCCTCACTGGTATCCTCAGCATCCGCCCACGGCTGCTTCTCACCTGATGCAAAGAGCCCTGAGAACATAGTCAAATCTGGCATATCAGGCGAGAAATTACAAAAGTAATTTAGAGTATTCATTATATGTGAAATAAAAAGAGATTTAACATGTTTGCATGTTGAAATTATAATTTGCTGGACACAACATACCATAAAAGATCACACCCCCATAATGCACCAGTGATGCAATGAGGAAGACATACTGCCATTCTTCACGTGTCTACAGGCAAAAATACATACATACATAAATAAATAAAGCCAATTAACAACCGTATAAACTATAGAAATCAGTTATTTGACATGTGAAGGTTGTGTGGTATTAGCTTGTACCTTATGTTTGGTCATGGCTCCAACTATGAGAGGACATACCATTCCTGACAAAGTTCCCACTCCATTGGAGATTCCCATCAGGATGCTGGCATAACGTGGAGCAATGTCAAGATGATTCACATTAAACCCTGAAAAGGAAAGAGAAATGTATTTTTCATGTATCTAAAACTGCAAATTCATATCTTGCCTAAACTGCAACTTCTACTAATTCTAATTCTCATAATTGTGACCTTATATCTCACAATCACACTTTAGTTCTTTTAATGTGACTTTAAATTTTGTAATTGTGACTTTATGTCTCACAATGTTACTTCATATTTTACAATGTCACTTTTATTTTTGATTTTATTAATTATCCTACAATTACTTTTTTATAAATTAAAAAAAAGAGCCAGAAATAGGCTTCCACTGAAGATATAGTACCTGAGAACTAAGGATAATAATTGTCATCTATGGATGCAGCACAGTTACTGTATGTACAGTAATGTACTGTTCGGGGTCATTCAATTTTATTTTTCAAAAGATTGGGGTCAATAAGAGAATTTTTTTTAAAGAAATTAATATGTTTCTTCTGCAAAGATGCATTAAATTGATCAGGAGTGAGACTAAAGACATTTATAATATTACTGTATGAAGAATGCTTCTTCCAAACTCTCTATTCAAGAATCCTGAAACAAAAATGATAATGGTTTACACAAAAATATTAAGCAGCACAACTGTTTTCAACATTGATAACGAGAAGATAATGGTTCTTGAGCACCAAATCAGCATTTTGAAGGATCATGTGACACTGAAGGCTGGAGTAATGATGCTGAAAACTCACTTGAAAACTATTCTAGTTTTAAAATTTTAAAATTGTAATAATATTTCACAATTTGATTGTTTTATCTGTATTTTTGATCACGTGAATGCAGTCTTGATGAGCATAATAAATTAAAAACATGAAAGATAAGTGACTTCTTTAGTGTGTTTTGTCTTTAATCTTTTCTTTTACTAACCTGAAATTGCAAATCCACTGAAACCAACCGCCAGTACAAGGAAAGAAATAGCTATTACTTTGGTATGTGAGAAACCAACAACCAAGAGTAGAGTGGCTTCCATTCCAAACCCTAAAACACACACAGACACACACAACAGTACAGTCTGTTGGATATAACATACAAGGTTTACTGTGGGTCAGTGTATACCTGTGCCATCCATTTCCTGCATGCTCTGATGCATCTGTCTCTGTGTTGTGCATGTTTGTATGTTATGTGTGCAGATGATTGTGAGAGAGTGAGTGTGTCATGCATTGATGCATCAGTGATTATTGCCCCAGCTGCCATTGCAGGACCAGACAAAGCAAAAATAGGCAGATAATCTGATTTGCGTCTCACACGCATATACCGTTTCTGACTCTGCACACGCTCTGTTGATTAAAACACACTTTGTGTGCTGGATTTACATTTATGACATTTATTATAGGGGAAGTTAACCAACAAAATAAATAAATAAATAAAAATAAACAATTATCTCATATTATGGGTATTTAGTCATGGGTATGATATATATATATATTTTTTTTTTTTCCTACCTCCACAGTTCATGAGTTTACGGACATTCGTTGTGGTCATTAGATTATGTGTTCTCAGGTAGTCAGCAAGTTGTCCTCCAATTGGCACGATAATGGTCATCACTAAATGAGGAAGTGCAGACACCAGCCCCACCTAAGCAACAGAAGGAACAAAAAGATTAGTTACTGAACAAAATATCTTCATCCACCTGCAAAATATATGTGTAGCATTATATGTGTGCATACAAAACCTGCATTATATATGTGCATACTGTGTTTCTCAACTAGTTTTGTTTTAGGACATACATTTTCCTTATAAACTCTTTAAAGATCACCACAAATGATTTACAAATTTCAATATGCTGTTATATTTTATTGTTTATATTTAGCATTGCTTTTCCCTGCAGTTTGCAACCCTTCATAACAGACATGTGATTTATGTTTGGGTTATGTGTGTGTGTGTGTGTGTGTGTGTGTGTGTGCGTTTTTGTGACAAATAATGACACAGGTATGACACAGGTATTACAAGGTGAAGGTGACTTTTCAGGACATTGCCCCATGTCCCCACTTTTCAAAACGCTTATAAATCATACAGAGTGAGGTTTTTTGGGGGGAAAGTAGAAATGCACAGTCTCCTGTGAGGGCTAAGTTTAGGTGCAGGGTTGGTGTAGGGCAATAGCACATACAGTTTGTACAGTATAAAAACCATTACGCCTATGGGATGTCCCCACTTTTCACAAAAACAAACATGTGTGTGTGTTTCACCTTGCTGATTTCGAAGCCAAACACTTCCTCGAAGTAAGCGGGCTGGCTGATGAGGAGCAAGTAGAAGGTCCAGCTTCTGCAGAAGTTGGCTACGATGATGGCATACACAGGCATGGAGGTAAAGAAGTGTCGCCAGGGAGTTTTAAATTTCTGCAGGGTAGCGAAAAACCAGAGGTCGAACATATCCAGAACAGTGCAGCAGGCAGCAATTAGAGAGATGAGAAATGAGAGAAGATTTGGTGTGTGTGTGTGTGTGTGTGTGTGTGACAGAGAGAATGGAATGTGTGAAAGAGTGACTAAGAAAGAAAAATAATGCCTGTGTTTGTACCTGCAGAGGGTTGACCAGGCCAGCGGTTTCCCCGATGGCATCCTCAATGTACTTCCTCTCCTCTGGTGTGATGGTTGGGTGAGCAGCTGGACTCTCATAGGAAACTAAAATCCAGAAGAGATACCAGAATATCCCAACACACCCTGTGAGGAGAGAAAATCATGATAAGAATTATTATATATAATGAAAATTATACATTATATACACTAAAGTATAAGCTTGGGGTCTGTTTTTGGGGTCACTGCGGCAAGATTTTAAAAAATTTGTTTTTTTTTTACTGTATTGTATTGTTAAAAAATACAGTAAAATCAGTAATATTGTGAAATATAAATTTTTCAATTTCAATATATATGTAATTTATTAAATATATAATGATTAAATGTATAATTAAGTATATTAAATGTATTAAATATATAATTTATTATATATTTTAATATTAAAATGTAATTTATTCAAAGCTGAATTTTCCGTATCATTACTCCAGTCTTCACATGATCCTTCAGAAATCATTTTAATTTGTGACCCTAGAGCACAAAACCAGTCTTAAGTCTCTGTGGTATATTTGTAGGAATAGCCAAAAATACATTGTATGGGTCAAAATGATTGATTTTTCATTTATGCCAAAAATCATTAGGACATTAAGTAAAGATCATGTTCCATGAAGATATTTTGTAAATTTCCTACTGTAAATATATCAAAACTTAATTTTTGATTACTAATATGCATTGCTAAGAACGTCATTTGGACAAATTTAAAGGTGCACCCTCAGATTCCAGATTTTCCAATAATTGTATCTCGGCAAAATATTGTCCGATCCTAACAAACTATACATCAGTGGTTTATTTTTAGCTTATTTAATCAGCTTTCAGATGATGTATATATGTCTGTTTTGAAAAATTCACCCTTCTGACCCTGGTTTTGTGGTCCAGGGTCACATACTGATTTAATGCTTGATGATTCTTTGATGAATATAAAGTATAAAAGAACAGCATTTATCTGAATAAGAAATGTTTTGTAACATTATAAATGTCTTTGCTGTCATATTTGATCAATTTAATGTATCCTTTCTGAGTAAAAGTATTAGAAAAATAAACTGACCCTAAAGGTTTGAGTGATAGCGTGTGTATATTGTATATTATATATTCAAGTGTTTGGAATAACTTGGTTTATTAAATAAACAAAAGTTTTATAATAAATATTGTATATAATTAAAATGACGTGTATATGCTACTTACCATACACATAAAACACTGAGGACCATCCGGTGTACTGGACCAAGACTCCAGCCAAAGGCATTGCTACAACAGCACCGGCATATGAACCTATAACATACAGTTTCTTAGTATGCTTCCTCTTATTAGTGCTATTCACTTAAATTATCATCAGTGTCAGCTTTGTACAAAATCAGAACTTGATTCAAGGTTCAAATAATCACAAAAATAAATTATATGTATATAAATTCTATTGATTATATCAGAAGGTTTATATAATGTATGGATTCAAATGATTGATAGACATCTTACCACAGAATGCTGTTGTTGCCAATCGACTTCTTTCAAGCGGCGGAGCCCACTTGGCCCAGATGCCATGACATGCAGGATATGACACACCCTTCCAATAGAGTAATAAACTCATTTAATATATATGTGACCATGATGGTAACAAAAAAAATTCTTTAGTGTGATGCCATGCATTTGGACTAATAAAACATTAATATTTCAGACTACTTCAGGTCCACACAAATCCACGCATGCACACAGATGGCATACCTCCACAAGCCCCTGGCAAATCCTGACCATGATAACACACCCATAGTGAACTCTTGCTGCTGCTGGGATCAGCATATTCAGTGTCGACGTGGCCACGATGGCGAAGCCAAACACCCTGAGACCAAACACGCATGCAGTACAGTCAACTGAGGCCTAATCCCAATGAAATACCATGCTAATATCTCACCACATGGGGCTGGCTGTCATTTTTCACTGAAAATTTATCGAGGTTGGTTTTTATTTTTGAAAGTCAATCTCTGTATATAAGCAAACCTTAAAGTCCACCAGGGTTTCATTTGTGACATTTGCTAAACACACACTGTCATTATATAATTTTATTATATATTTATCATTATATATGGGGTTGCCACAATGCAACAACAGCCAGATCAAAAGACAAAACACGTTTCCATAACTGGACATTTGACTTAATTGGACCCCTTCCATTTAAATACTAAATTTTCATTCATAAAACTCTTCAGAAAGAAAACACTTCAAAACATCAATTCGCTGATCGCATTACCTGTTAGCGGCAAACTTTTGACAGATGAATCCCCCAGGTATTTGTGTGACGATATAACCCCAGAAGAATGAGCCGTGTATCATCCCAACTGTCTCGGGGTCCCATGTGAACTGAGCAGCCTGGGTGGGAAAAGAGAGAGTCAAACTCCTCGCATCTAACATCTAACTTGTATTCGAACGCTTTCTGTGCAAAATCTGAGAATACTTTAGTCAGTTCAGGTTTTAATCAAAAATTTAAAAAATTACATTTTTTTTATTAAAAAAACAATTTCTTCATTCTGTTTCCCTTCGTTTTCTTAAACTCGAACGGATGTCCTTTATTAATTAAGCTGAATTCCAGTAGTGACACTGACCACTATAACAGGTTTCTTTCCGTAGTAAATGGTGTGGTCGTTGACCATGCTGACGATGGCCACTCCCAGGTTACAGCGGATGCCGAACGAGATGCAGAAGCCCAGGCCTGACAGGATGGCGATGATGTAACGACGTGGCAACCCGAAACACGTGCAGTCCACGACGGGAAGCTCCTTCTCCTCCACCAGCTCCGGGCGGCCCTCCGCTGACAGCTCGATAGTCTCACCATTCTGCTGCCGTTTCTCCAGGAGTCTGGACGTGAACACAGAAAGTAAAGGCCAACATAAGTTAAATTCAAATAAATAGCATAACAGTGTTTTCTCAATTCATATAAAAACATTAAACGCTGCACTTATCCCCAAGTAAAGGAACGCTTCACATTGTAATTTATTTTTTACACGTTTTACACCTGTTCCAGAGGAGGCTTAGAGCCGCTTTTGCAGTGTAGACAAACGTACAGTGTCACAGCTAGATGCAGGGATGCCAAGAAGAGTTTTAAGGGGAGTATGCAAGACAGAATTTTGGGCCCCCTTCTTCCAGGTGAACCATTATTTTTTGTTGTTGTTGTTGTTGTTTTGGATGCTTATTAAGAAATTAAAAGAAACTAGCTTAGACTATGTAATTAAAATAATTTATTACTTAACTTTTTTTTCAGGCAACACTGAAATATTTTATTTCAAGTAGCGAAAAAAAATGTTTTTACGTTTTAATTTTAATTTTAGTTTCAATACCACGGCAAAAACTATTAGCCTAACAAAGTTCAAACATTATTAAAGACAAGTGAACAGTCAGTAAGAAAAACACAAATGAACAAATTACAAGCAATAGCACAAATAAATAAGTGGAACAAATATAGGTGTGGGAATTTGTAGGTGTTCAAGTACAGAAAGAAACAGAAAGAAAAAGTACAGAAACTCCATTCAGGGTTTGTGTGTTGTCAGAGACAGGGCTCACAGAACACAATGAATGGAGTTGTTATTCACATCTTCTTGCACTTGAATAGGTTAACATCGCTTGGACGTTCAAATTGGCCTGGTGTATTTGTCTGTTAAAGCGCAAGAAAATGTGAAAGAGAAACTCACTTCAGGGCTTGCTGTGTGAGTACTGAATGGAGTTGTCTTTCTCCTAGTCTTGCGCTTTGTGTGCTTTTCACGTCTTCTAATGCTTTGAAATTGATTGAATGTTTAATTTGGTAAAGCTTAATAACGTGCAAATGCTAAACTTTGAGTACACCGCAGTGGCCCAATTGAACCAGTGAGAAATCCGTCAACTGTCACGAGTGTCTTTTCCGCTGGCCCCAGGCTATCGGGCTATCGGGCATCCTTATTGTCGAGCCCTAATATTTAATAGTTTTCCTACCTAGTCTCAGTAAGATATTATAATCAAGGAAGTGACAATAAAGAAATATAAAACCCATCAAAGCGTCTAAATACCGCAACAAGGGAATAGCAGAGTAGAGGTTTTAAATCTGCAGCTTTACTATACATGTAAAAAAAAAAACTGATAGCCAGCAAATTTAAGAGCTTCTTGTCCTAAACTATTCAGATACGTGAATCTGACTATGTATTTTGAAGTGACCAGAGCGTGCTCACGTTTACTCATCATCAGAGGTGTCATACTCATTCAAATCGAGTCTACGGCACGTGCCCCATCAGATTTTTGAGCCAAGTGGATTTTGAATACAGCTTCCAAAAGTCAAAAAATAACTGAATAATATATTTTTATATGCAATACAATCACACAGGTGTGATTACAATGTTCAGCACATCACCAGCTGCTAAATTCAAATATGCGTCCACGCTGTGGCTGCACTGAGCCAGAGACAGATGCGTTTTTACAGCGCTGCGCATTATAGCCAATCACACACAATTCTTTTGAGCTTAAGAATTCAATGGCCAATCGGAGACATTCAGATGAGTCAGCAGTGAGTGTGGGCGCTGTCTGAATTCTGCTCTCTGGAGAATTCTCTCATCAGAAACAACAAAGTGCAGATGTGCGAACGAAGTAAGTCAGAGATTCATTTTACAGTGTAAACAGCTTCAATGATTATAATGGGAGTTTTTGAGAGTGCTTGAATTCTGGCTAGACTTAAAGGAACACTCCACTTTTTTGGAAATAGGCTCATTTTACAACTCCCCAAGAGTTAAACAGTTGAGTTTTACCGTTTTTGAATCCATTCAGCCGATCTCCGGGTCTGGCGGTAGCACTTTTAGCTTAGCTTAGCCTAGGTCATTGAATCGGATTAGACCATTAGCATTTGGTCATCAAAAATGACTAAAGAGTTTCGATAATTTTCCTATTTAAAGCTTGACTCTTCTGTAGTTACATCGTGTAGTAAGACTGACCAAAAATTAAAAGTTGCAATTTTCTAGGTTGATATGGCTACGAACTATACTCTCATTCCAGCGTAATATTCAAGGAATTTTGCTACCGTACCATGGGTGCAGCAGGCGCAATGATATTACGCAGCACCTGAAAGTAGTCCCCAGCTAGGTAACTAGTTATGATAAAGCTGGGGACAACATGTACAGACAACACTGTACATGTCCCAAAATGTTGTGTTGTAGGACACCACAAATATGCAAATAAGAACGTTAACCCAGGGTTTATAAATCTGCGGTGTGAAATGTCAGATTATGAATTTGAATACCATTTAGCCAGGGTTTAGACTGACACATTGTTAACTATTTCATGCGTGAAAAATCCTTGGGTGTCAAAGGTCAAAAATACTTTAATCCGAAGCTATTTTTAGGCCACATACTATAAGGATAGTCCTGGATTAATCTGAGGTTAAGTGTCTTACTCAAGGACACAATGGTGCATGTTTATGTCTTGCTCCTTGTGGGGGTCAAACTAGGTTAATTTTGGTTACCATTCACCCACTAATGAAAAATGTTGCAGCCATTTTAAGTGTTATTGCACCATGCGCTTAGCTTTTATTTATTAAAATATTTGATGAACCAGTCAGATCAGCTATGTTTTATTGCACTTAACAGGTATTGAGCTAGGCTGTGAAGTCACATCCACTAGGGAACCCTCATAAGTCATGAAACTACATCACACCTAAAAGCAGGTGGGATGCAGAGGGAAGACACAGAGGGAGAGAGGACATGGAACAAGAATGAGGCGTCTCACTGGATAGCAGTACATGGGAGTCCAGCAGAGACCTAAAGAGAGACCATCTGGGTATGCAACCTGTCTGCAACGTTTCAGCCAATAAAAACACGCTTACATAGAAGCACACGAGCAAACACTTTCACAGACATATGCTCTGAAGCTTACAATAAGTATATGATTTTAATGTGCAGAGAAAATGCTCACCATTAAATCTGTCCTTTACACACAGACACTCTCAGTGTAACTACATAATGCCAAAATGTGTAATTCTCACAAATCACATCAAGAATGTAAGAAAAACAAAATCAATGACTTCTCTTTCAAATAAATGTTACATGGTTTTACATAAAGTAATAATAAGTAATAATGTTTCTTGAGCAGCAAATCATCATATTAGAATGATTTCTGAAGGATCATGTGACACTGAAGATGCTGAAAATACAGCTTTGCCATCACAGGAATAAATTCGAATTTAAAACATATTAAAATAGAAAACAGTTATTTTAAATTATAATAATATTTTGCAATAATACAAATTTTACTGTATGAATGATAAAATAAATGCAGCCTTAAAATGTAATATGTGACCATGGACCACAAAACCAGTCATAAGTGTCAAATTGATTTCTACATCAAGCTGAATAAATAAGCTTTCCATTGATGTATGGTTTATTAGGAACGGACAATATTTGGCCGAGATACAACTATTTGAAAATACTGAGAAAATCGCCTTTAAAGTTGTCCAAATGAAGTTCTTAGCAATGCATAGTTTTGATATATTTTTGTTAGGAAATTCACTAAATATCTTCATGGTACATGATCTTTACTTAATATCCTAATGATTTTTTGTCATAAAAGATAAATCTATCATTTTGACCCATACAATGTATTTTTGGCTATTGCTACAAATATACCACAGAGACTTAAGACTGGTTTTGTGGTCCAGGGTCACATATATAGTTGTATCAAATACAGAGAACTCTTCTGAGCTCCATGGATCTCATAGACATCTCACAATATCTGTCTTAATCTCATTCTCCCTCTATACTTCTTTCTCTATATTTCTCTCATTCTGTCACTGTTCCTACAAAAGCAGATCCCTTATAATCCCCTCAATCTCAAACGACACACAATCAGAGACAAGAGAAGAGAAACGAGAGGGAGATGATTGCACATGTGTGCTTGTATGTTGAGGAGCAGATTCATTCTGCAGCCATGATGTGCTGTACACAAACTAAAAACGTGTCTCATGGACATTAGAACACAGCAATGTGTTTCAATTATAACTCTCATGAATCATGCATGTCCCTCCCCTTCACATTCCCTCTTCCATCCCTTATCCACTGATAATCTGTGGCTCCACCCTCAGATTAGGATTACAGAAATTATAGACTTCCGGAGATAAATATGAGCAAAAAAAAAAAAAGAGTGACTGAGTGGAACAAGAGAGAGAGAGAGGAGAGAAGTGAGTGTTTGTCTTCAATATAACGCACACACATTCACTCGGGAAGATGTGTAATTAAGGTTAAAGCTAGTTAAAAACAGATTGCTGCCAACAGCAGCACATATGCTACCTACTAATGAGAATGACTGTTGGCTGTAATTAATATTTATTTTACAGTGAATTTTTACCTCTTTAAACCATGTGACCACAAAATAAATAAATCCGGGATTACAGATCATGCACTTCTGCATCTCGTTGCATGGTTCATGACGCACCCGCTGACCTGTATGTGTATATGTGTGTGTGTTTAGAGACTATTAAGAGACAGGTGTACCGCAGAAGGGGGTGGCATGAGGACCTTGCTTCGACAAACACTTTATATGGATAAAAGACATGCTGACAGAATCCTGTCCAATAGCATCTATTTCTATGTCAGCACATTATAAATATCTCACACAGTTACTAAAGTTGGATCAGATGCCAACACATGCATACTCATTATAACAGCACTATATCAGCAAATGTATAATAGTTTTTATTGATCTCATTTGCATATTATAGATTCATCACTTGACTGTTTCAAGACCAGCATGCCCAGGTGTACAATTCCTACACACATCTCTTTCACTTTCTCATCAGCATTGACTGCTTTGAATGCATAGATTTTGCTTTGAATGTTCAAAGGTTAGTATTAACGAAAACTAAAATTAAAAAACATTTTTCTTACTTGAAATAAATTAACGTTAACCGCTAATAAATACAAATAAAATTAAATACTAAAATATTTATTTCAGCTAATTGCCAAAGGAACATTTCTCATTTTTATTTAGTTAAAATTATAGTACTAAAACAATTAAAACTAAATAAATTGAAACTAATAAATACATTTAATTAAATATATTTTTCTAATATATATATATATATAATAAAAATTATAAACATTATAAAAACACAATAAATTAATGTGAAAACAGAAAATATCCAAATTAAATTAAATTTTACATATTTTCAAAATTTAAAACTACTGTCCCATGGCCTTGTGCAATACTAAAGTGACTTTCATAATCTCTGCAAAAGTAGTATATTATCCGGGTATTTTTTGCCTAATGATTTATGAATATTGGCTCATGCGTACTATCACGTACTCACGAAAACTTACATGAAAATTACAATATAATTAATGTAGTACATCCAGATTGCATTCATACTACATACTATAGTACTAATATAAGTGCTTACTAACCAAAGTACTTGTTCAAAAGAGAGTATGTTATTTCAGACATACATTGTAAAAAAAATATTTCAAAAAGTTGTTTCAACTTAAAATAATTTGTTACCCCACTGACTTAAAATTTTTAGTTTAGTCAACTTGAAATTTTAAAGTCAGCAGGCTAACAAATTATTTTAAGATGAAACAATTTATTATGATTTTTTTTTACAGTGATTACAGCAGTTAGCTTACAGACCCCAAATTCGGCATTCAAGGAGTGCAGATATTTGTCCCAAACACAATGAAATATTTGACTTTTGTGAAACTTTGCTTGTTTTACTCTGGTTGAGTCTGCGTGCTGCTTGATGACACACAATATCTCATAAATAGGCTTCTTATCACTGTAAAAAGTGATGAGTTGACTTAACTTAAAAAAACTGAGGAAACCCGTAGCCTTAAAAATATTAAGTATTTAATAAAAAAAAGGATAAGTGAATTGTCAATTGTCACTTAATTTTTTTTTTCAATTATTATTTACTTAATAATTTTAAGGCAACGGGTTTCCTCAATTTTTTAAAATTAAGTCAGCATCACTTTTTACAGTATAGCCACATTTTAGTCTACATTTCAACAATGAACAGTGACAGTTTTACAATATTTACATGTTGCAGGACAGCGTTATGATTATTTATGATGAATGTATACACCATGATGTAACCATCACAAATGAAAAAACAATACAGAATTACATATCATGCTGGACTGCATCTCATATTGTTGTGCAGGATCATGTTACATGGTTCATTACTGTTGAAAACTGTATTTAAGAGCTATGTAGATTTCTACTGACACCAAAGATCTTCTAAGCACACAGATGCATCAAACATACATTGACACACATGCACTCTTTCCCAGTTAATCCTGCTGTAAGAGGATGAAGGCACAACAGTAAAAAAAATACATAATCCTACAGTTCTCTCTCACAGCCTCCTCTCTCTTTCTCTCTGACCATCACTTTATCTATGTTCTGTTCATCCTTTTATCATCTTGTCTCACTACTCTCCTGTTGTTTCATGTACAGAGAGGTGTTCTGAATCTACTCGCCACTCTGACCTTGTTTGGTTAATTTCATGAAAAATTCTGATGATATTGTATAAAGGTAACAGATTAAAACTCATACACAAATCTCTTTTGCCCCTCCCCTACACATTTCTTTCTGTTCTACCATCAGTGTCGTTCTATGATTTTTATGCCAAACTCCTCTGACCCTCCCCTGCGTCTATTGAACAGATTGGGTCTCAGTGGGACCATGTCACCTGGGGAGATACTTCCCCCCTCCTGACTCACACACACACGGAAACGTATACACATCCCAGCAGCCTGACCTTCACATGCTTTCAGATAAGCAGTCTAGTCAAGAACAACAAGAATAAAAATTTGTGCAAAATAGTGTCTGGCACTGTTAGGAAACATTATCCTACCACACATTATAATTGTAAATGCAAGACCTAAATGTTTCTCTTCTAATCAGAACGAGTCAGAAATCTGAACAAATATTTAATTCATAATGGAACAAAATGAGTACAAGATATTTGAGTGTTTCTTAAACTACTGGCACTAACATGTTTGCTTATTTTTTATTAAAACTAATTTTTTTTTTCCTAACAATTCCATTTTAAAATATGAAAATTAATAATAAAATGTTAATTATTTCATTTGTTAAAATTATGATAATCTAAACTTGTCATCACAAATTTTTTTTTTTTTTTTTTAAGTTAGTGTATTTGCTTATGAAAGAGAGATTAAGTGCATGCTTTGAAATATAAGATGTGATGTGTAAAAATCACTGAAATACTTAAAAAAAAAAAAAAAAAATTTGTAAACTGAATAGCTGGAGTCACATGATGCTCTCGACCTAAGTGGCACAGTTGTGAGCTCCAGCGACCATCGTACTGTTTTCTTATTTTTACATAGAACTGCGTGGCGGTTTCATTTGAATTCTCAGCATCTAACTCTTAAGCACTCTTAGGCTACTATGTGTGAAAATAGCATTTGAGTTGTCTATTTAGGATCATAAAGCTATGGAATTATCCCTTGCAAAAAAAAAAAGAGTCTTAAAAATGTTTACAATGTATACAGACCGTTATAAACACAATGTTGGTGGATAAGATGTTAATGATTTTTAAGAAAAATTTGAATTTACCCATGAGCCGTATGTTGGCCATTGCCAATATCCAGTGAAATGTGTGTTTTAAGAGAATGTACTATATTAAAAAAATAATTTAAAAAAATCACATGTCTGAAAAAGCATCTATTCCTCAGTGAGGAATGACTGAATGAGCAGAGTGAGGTGGAGAGATGGAGTAGGGATGACAGAGGGAAAACTGCAGGTGTGAGGTGTGTGCTTGCTGGCCTGTGAGGCTGAAACAGTAGAAGGAGAGGCAGGCATTGCTGAGCTTTAAATGATTAATCAGCTGCTGATGCTTTCTCTAAAATAATATCAGGGACACAGAGTCACAGCTAAAGACGAGAGGCAGAAATCCAGATCAGCAGTTTACTTTTAACACAAACTTTAGTTTCAAACTGCACTTAAAGGCACAGGTTATCAGATATAAGACATCTATTATGCAGACAAAAGCACGATTTATTCGAAAAGTTCTATTAAATTCACTCTCTGGGGGAAACTACTGCGCACGTGCAGCGCTGCTAAAAACCACGAGTCGCGTGCCGCCCTTCACTTAATCTAGAGAGATCGCAGAGACGAGGAAGTGATGGGGAGGGGGCGTGCAGGGATTTGTCGGGGCGACAGCTGTGTGTGGGTGTGTTTCTCATGGGCTATTTTCGAGCTGGATTTAAACGTTTCATTGCTACCTAAAATCTATTGGAAGAGTAGCCTATGCGAAAAAGCGCACGGTTATGCCAAACTAATTTCACCATTGGATATTGACTTTACTGTGTGATGATCTAGGCCTACAAAAAGTTGAATTTATTTTAAACAGCCTACTTTTTATAAAACAAGACATCGATATCAGTGGTTATCAAACCTTCTTCCAGGCATTAGATTAACTTTTTCTCGAAAGGGATGTACTTTGACCTTTGAGCAGTCCATCCTGTCAGAATTTGCGCCTAAAATATCGAATTAATAAGATTTAACAAGGTATTTAAAACGCTCGCCCGCCACCAACAGCATGACAAAATACTTCCTTCCTAATTAAGATCGTTGTAAAAAAAAAAATATAGCCTACAATTTAGTTTAGCCTAGTTTAGTTGAAATAAATGTCTTTATTAATCATTCATTATTACTAATATAAAATAGCCTACTTGTTCTTTTTCGTTTGTATTTTGTTTAGTACTAAGTAGGCTACTCATGGTGTTTTGAGACCAAATTTGGCCACTGACTTTCTGTTCTCCAGTGCGTGGAATCAGAACTTGCAGATGTCCCGGGACGCGCGAGCTGTGCGGTGATGCGCAACGCTACCTGACGCTCAGGTGGAATAAAAAGGTTCATTTGAAATATGAACTCGCTCACGCGCACAGATATTAGAGAGAGCAAGCCACCAACGCCATGCGTCGGATGTCTGTGGCACAGGGTTAGCCGGGAACTAATCTGATCCATCTGGACAATCTCCTCAATCGGACTGAGTGGACGCATTACGTGCAAACTGATTACATAAGAACACCTTTGACTGAGAGTCAGTCACGACAAGGGTTTACACCTGACATCTTGAGGCAGGATACACATGCACAGAGAAGGGAACGCAAACACTTTTTGGGTACAGTGACCTTATAATACGGTTCCACCAGCATTTTCCCTCAGTAGCTAAATGCTGTCAGACCCGGTCACTGTCATAAACTCAACGCCTTTGAATTCCAGATAACACCTCAATTTCGATGTAAATCACTTTTGAACACCATGTTTCGTCTTTAAACAAGAATACACAGAAACCAAGAGAGAAGTATAAAACAATTAAAGGAAAACTTCTTTAAGTACCAGAATGCTTTGAGGATAGTAAGATACTTCCTCACCTGTGTATTTTCCCCAAAGTTTTTCCTGCCTGAGCCTTAAAGCGGTCTGGACGGATCTCCATCCTCGCGACTTCCGAGTCCGACCGGTATGCTCCTGTCCCGTGCGCCGTGCGCTCTCTCTCTCTCTCTCTCTCTCTCTCTCTCTCTCAGACACACACACAGAGATTTCCCTTACTATCTGTAGTTCAGTTATCCCTCTAATATCCGCCGCTCTGTCTTTCTTTTCTCTCTCTCTCTCTCTGTACGTGGTCCAGAATATATAGGTGTATATATATATATGCCTACTGTTTTTACTATGAATCAGAATGAGCTCTATGGTAGATCTTTATAACATTTGTTTCTGTTTTTTGAACTTGTGAACAACACACAATAACATTTACACAACTGCACATTACATAAAATAAGTACAATAATTGCGCGCACGCACGCACAAACACACATACATTAAAAAAACTAAAACAATGGATGCCTCATAAAGCATGAAGACTTAAATTTAAGACTTATTAAATATTGACATATAATCAATAAAAGCTTTTTTTTGTTTAGCTGCTACATTCATCATGTAACTAACCTTTAATACTCTACAGTAGGCTATATCACACAGTCTGTCACCTGTAAATAAAAGTTGTGTTTGGGCGCAGAGTTTCTCAGCATCATGTGATGGTCCCTGAGGCCCCTGTGTGAAAGTTTATGTGCAGTCTATCGCCACCTTGCGTTTACTTTAGTGATGTTTGCAGATTGAAATAATACGGATAATTTGGCAATTCATTAATAATGAATAGTTTATACAGTTTAATTATAACTGTTTGCCAGAGAACTTAAGATTTCATACAACATCTAATTAAGGTCAAATTCTTATTTTCATATCATGAAAACAGACTGAATCAACCTGTCTATATTTTTTGGGATGGTTACACTAACAAAAAGTTAAAAATCAGGTAAAAATAGCTCACTAAGGTAACAGCCGTACATTTTCACTTCCCTTACCAAAAAGTAGTATACTTCAAGTTTATTTTATTAAGTATACTTAAGTAAAGTTCAAGTATATTTTTAAGCATACTCTACAGTATGTATACAAATATCAGTGTAGTATACGAGTAAGTGTACTATTTCAATACTCCTTGGGACTAAATTGGCCCACTTTCTAGTATATAAAAGTATACTTTAAGTATAAAAGTAGTTGAGTACACAACTAGTTTACATCAATGTTTTTAGCTTGTACTGCAACTATACTAAAAGTGAACTTATAGGTATACTGATAGTTTACTAATTAAATACTTGTAGTAGCATTTTTAGTACACTTTGAAGTATAGTCTCAGTAAACCACTAGTTTAGTAGTTTTATACTGTAAGTATACTCGTAAGTTTTCTTTACATCATGCTTTAAGTATACTACTATGTCCCTATTTAGGTATTAATTTGTATATATTTTGTTATGAATATCTGAACATACAAAACATACAAAGAAAGAACAGGGTATCTGCTTGTAAACAAACACATTTTATTCTAGCTTCATGCATACTTTTTTTCAACACCTGAATGTGGGTAAGTCTCATAAATAAAAAAACAAAATTTTGAACAAAAAGCTGAAAAAGACTATGAATTGGATTCAGAATGATAATTAAAACATAGATGGAGTCGATCAACACCCTAAAGCTTGACAGTCATTATTACCTCTTCACTGGTCGACATTTTATTCCATAACGTTACACAGTTTTGATGCCGTTTTATGTCAGATGATGGTGTTAGATTACACGTGGAAGCATATTATACCCCTTTGGAACAATATTTATGAAAACTATAAAATTTGTACAGTTTTGTACAAATATATGAATTAAAAAAAGGAAAAAAAGTGAATTTATAATCTTCAGTTTTATACATATGACAGGACAGAAAAAAACATATGCTAAACAGAATAAATATTAATGAAAGAAACATGCTCTCACATCTATGACCAAAGAACTTTTTATTTGGTACAGACTATATACAGTGACTCTTCAGCATGGCACAAATTGTGACGGTAATTACAAAATCTTGTATTTTACACGCATACACACAAACCCTTATAGTATCCATCCTGTATGTACCGTCATATTACAACAGAAGTGAATGAATAAAAAGAATACTCACAAATGAAGTAAACATGCAAACACCCCCTAAAATGTATACACACAAACCCAAGAATGATCAACAGCATTAACGTTAAAAAAAAAAAAAAAGCTTTCATGTTCAGTCTAATGACTAAATCCTCTCTTGATCAGTCTAAAATGTAGACTAAAATCTTTCTGGTCTGAGACGGACCAAAAGCTGAGCTTTTCCACCCTTAATAACCATCAAAGGACCATGAAATGAATCTGCAATCTGTAGTATTTGTGTTCACACACCTGATTCAAGCTGAGGATCCACATAGCAGTCATTTATTTTAACTGTTCTGCATTGTTCTTCTGATATCACAGTACAATTCAATGACACTGCAAACTGTGCACTATGAATGTAAAGCCTTTTCTTCCTGTGCAGTCAAAGTTTGGCATTATGGAGTCATGGCTTGAATTGCATTGCATTACATGTACCAGTGGGGTTGTACAAACCGGAAAATGAATTTATACATGTAGATATTCAGAGTGGGTGGGTGATGCTCACTCATGAGCTGTGCTTTCTCTTTGACAAAGTAGCTTTAACCTAATACAGTATTTGTGCAATCTGTCATTTATACTATCTTCTGTGGCTTTACTAAAAATATTGTAGTATTTTACTATCACTGAAAACCTGAAAATAATTTAACTGTCTATAAATAATCATAACTGTTGACTTTTCAGGTAACTCTATTAATAATATATAACACAATTTTCTCTTGATATTAATTTCCAGGCTAAAACTAGCTCCTTAATAAAGTTAATGACTAATAGTTTCATACTCAAAGAAACTTTTAACCTCTAAATACCATTTCCTTGCAGAAAAGTATACAAAAATATTAGTACTCTAGTAACATTGATAATTCTGATATATTATTAAAAACTGCCTCCACCAGCTATATTCTGTATGACATGAGTGTAATATCATGCTGTCCTTTGAAGAAGCTGTAATTTGATATTAATAATTCTAAGTGTGCATATTTGTTAAAGGAATAGTTCACCTAAAAATGAAAATTTGCATTTAGCATTACATAACTTGCTCATCAATGGATTTGCAGTGAATTGGTGCCTTCAGAATAAGAGTTCAAACTGTTTATAAAAACATCACAATAATCCACACAACTCCTGTCCATCAATTCATGTCTTGTGAGGTGAAAATCTGTGTGTTTGGAAGAAAGAAATTCATGAAGATGATATAAACTTCAAATCTGTTGCGTGGCCTAAGGGTGAGTACATTTTCAGCAAATTAAAATTTTTGGGTGAACTGTCCCTTTAAGAGGCACTTTTGGTACAGAGCACATCACCATGTACATGTAGGGATTCAAGAACAAAGCAATTCAGTGATTGGTGCACTTGCAAAAAGCATCCCTCTCAAATAGGGCCTTGATTGACTACTATTTTTCATGAATTTTCATTAGCATAATGAGAATAATTGGAGTCCGCCTCCCTCCACTCCATTAAAAAAAAACTCCAATACTGATCAATAAATAGTCTTGTCGTTTTCTGCTCAAACACCTGTTGAATTCAATTTTGCCCCTGCATTTCCTTAAAGCCCAGTGTCTTCCTCTTCCTCTCCCTCTTCCTGTTGCGGAAGCAGCCTGTAGTGTTCAGCACCCAGTGGAAGGAAGGTGGAGCGTGGCCGGATCCTGTCTTCGTCCAGTGGGGAGTGATGGTCATTCGGCTCTGGCTCAGTGGAATTGCATTTGGAGTATCGCTCTCTTGGAGGCACAATCTCACCCTCCTCCACTGGTAGGCTCTGTCCACCTCTGAGGAAGGAGAGCAGGTAGCCAATGGGCACGGGGAGAGATGCTATGATGATTAGCATGGAGAGCATGACTAGAGCCCATCCAGGATACTCAAGGCTAGTTTCAGATCCCTGACAAAGAGACATACTGTCACCACACTTGGGTAGATAAACTGTAGCAATATCAGATTTTTGTTCATACAATAAAAGTCAATGGGGTCCAAAACAACATTGTAGCCCCTTGACTTTCATTGTACACCAACATGCAATGTTTTTAAAGAAACTAATAAAATTGTTTCTATTCATCAAAGAACACTGAACAATAAAATGTATCAAGGTTTCCACAAAAACATTTTGTTTTCAACATTGATAATAAGATAGGGTGACCACATGTGCCATTTTTCCCGCCCTCGTCCTGGCCAGGATTTCTGTATCGCTTTGATTCAAAGTACCTCGATAGCATTTCAAAAACATAAGGAACTGATGTCATACACAGATCGGTCTGCACACGCAAACAAAGCCAAATCCTAGATATTTTAGGTAATATAGAAATCCTGGCCAGGATGCGTCCGGGAAAAATGGCACGTATGGTCACCCTATAATAAGAAGAAATGTTTCTTGAGCAGCAAATCAACATATTACGATCATGTGACTCTAAAGACTGGAGTAATGGCTGCTGAAAATTCAGCTTTGAAGCACAGGAATAAATTACATTTTAAAACATTTACATGGAAAACAGCTATTGCTAATGGTAATACTAATAATAATAGTTACTGTATTTTGTTCAGATAACAAAAACATTAAAACCCATCATTTTGAACAGCAGCATAGGCTGTGTGTAAAAATACTTTTTTCAAAATATATTAAGTCATACAGGTCTGCAAAAACATGAAGGTGAGTAAATGACGACAGATTTTATTTGGCCCTTTAAAGGATTAGTGTACCCAAAAATAAAAATTCTGTCATTAATTACTCACCCTCTTGTCGTTCCAAACCCGGAAGACCTTGTCTGTCTATGCAAGGTCAGAAAGCTCTTGCATTTAATCAAAAATATCTTAATTTGTGTTATGAAGATGAACGTAGGTCTTACAGGTTTAGAACGACATGAGAGTAATTAATGACAGAACTAAAATTTTTGGGTGAACTATGCCTTTAATGGTGTCTACAACACTCTTTTTTACACGGAAGTTAGTTTATAATGGTCCATCTTGTTTGAGAGTGTATAATACCGTGGTGTGGTTCCAAGCGGTGTAAGTGGGCCGTTTGAAGACCATGCGGAGAAGACTAGCAGCCAGCAGTCCCACCATGCCGAGCAGACACACATACTTCCACAAATAGCGATAAATCACCGGAGGGCGCCAGTGCAGCATCACCTCCACATCATCCAAGAAACTGGAGAACAGCAAATACAATGATTTAAAAAAACTACACACGGCCATTCACACAAACCGTGTTAACCCCAGGATAATCATCTTAGAAATCTATCATCTCACCGATCAGCACCATAAACCCACGCCACGCTGAAGGTTTCAAAAATCACAACGATGATCAGTGGCAGTGTGGCAGAATAGTCATCAAACATGGTCACAAAATAGTTGCCACTTCTCTGAGTGAACAGCAGGCCAATGAAAAAGCCCAGGAAACAGCTACACACTGCAAATTATACAAATGATACAGTCAAATTACTGCCACGGCACAGTATCCTTTAGTATTAGCGTGTCTATTTGTGTGTACCCGTCAACATGGTCTTGTGGCGCCCCAGCACTCGGAAGTTGTCCATGAGTGGGGTAAGAATCCCCTGCATGGTGCCAAACATGGTGGAGAGGCCCAAATTCAGCAGCATGAGAAAGAACAAAGTCGACCAAAATGGACTTGCAGGAAAGAATGCCATCGCCTCTGTAAATGCTATAAACGCCAAACCTGTGCCCTCCACACCCTAAGAGAAACAGAAACAGGAACAACGCAGATGGACAGATGGGCTCTCACAACCAGAAACAATTTCATTATGATAGTGAGACACATTTGGATATTGAATATGCACTGAAGCACATGCATATTTGTGAATCCCACCTTGCTCATTTCTCTCTCCAGGTCACAGTCAGTGATATTTGACCCTAGAAGGCTACCATAGTGGCTGTACCATTCTCTGTAGTCTTGAAGAGTCACAGATTTGGGGTCTGAAATGTTGAACCATGGCCACCAATGCTCTGTCGAACCTGTTGTTGCCATTCCTTCCATCCTGGCCACATTACTACAGAGTGATATTAACATTACATGTAATATCAATATAAAGAAATTATGAAATCGTTTTTAGGAACAGATAAAAACTATTATCTGGATTCTGTTGTATATACAGTGCCCTCCACTAATATTGGCACCTTTGGTAAATATGAGCAAAGGTGGCTGTGAAAATAAATCTGCATCTTTTTATCCATTTGATCTTTCATCCAAAAAAAATAAAAAATTCTAGCCTATCATTGAAATAAAACAATGGGAAGTGGGGGGAAAATGTCATTATGAAATAAATGTTATGAAGAATTTCTAGGGGTACCAATAATTGTGGCTAAAATGCATTGGAGAAAAACATTTATTTCATAATGTGAGTTTCCCCCACTTTCAATTGTTTTCCTTTAATGAAAGGTTAGAATTTAGTTAATTTTTTTAATCAAAGATCAAAAAGATAAACAAAGCAGGTTTATTTTCACAGCCGCCTTTGCTCAAAATTTCCAATATTTCAATAAAAGGGTGCCAATATTAGTAAAGGGCACTGTAAATACATCTGAAGGGACAAATGATGCATCCTTGCTGAATAAAAGTATTAATTTCTTTAAAAAAAACGTACAAATCTTAAACTTTTGAACAGCGTTGTGATATGTAAATTACGCTACTGTTCGAAAGGTTAAGATTTGTACTTTTTTTTAAAGAAATTAATACTTTTATTCAGCAAGGATGCATTAAATTAATCAAAAGTTACAGTAAAGACATTTAAAATGTTACAAATATTTATTTCATATAAATGCTGCTCTTAAACTTCCAATTTTTCATCTACAAATTTTGGAAAAAATTTATGTGCACAGTTTTCATAAGCAAAAACTGTTTTCAACATTGATCATTTCTTGTGCACCAAATCAACTTATTAGAATTATTTATAAGATCATGTGACATTGAAGACTGGAGTAATGATGCTGAAAATTCAGCTTTGCATCACAATAATAAATGACATTTTTAAATATATTCAAATGTAAAAAGTTATTTTAAATTGTAATAATATGTCACAATATTACTGTTTTTACTCTGATTTTGTTCAAATGGAGCTTTGGTGAGACTGTTCAAAAACATTTAAAAAATATTACTGATCGTGTCCTTTTCATAACACTTTCAGAAATTAAGGTGACAGATCGAATACAATTGCATTTCAAGCAAAAAAGGAGGAAAATGAACACAGATTCTCACTTACGTTGCAACACAATCCAAAGCAATGTTCTTGGCTCTGAAACCAAGGACCACAAAGACAACCAAAGAGGCCAATACTGAGGTCATGAAGTTTATGCCTGAGACCATGATGGCATCCCGGTGGCAGTTGTTATGCACAGGGTTGTAGGACGAGTAAGCGATCACAGAGCCGTAACCCAGACCCAGTGCAAAGAACACCTGTGTAGCAGCCTGACGCCACACCTGCACTTCCCCCCAAATCTCCACCTAATATAGACAGGGAGAAATAAACTACAATTACACAATCGCATTTAGATACATTTTAATTGCAGTTTATGAGAGTAGTGTGAGCTCTTGTTGTCACCTTAGGGTAAAACATATATTTGATGCCCTCTATAGCGCCGTCCAACATGAGCCCTCTGATTAGAAAACAGATCAGCACAGCGTAAGGGAACACAGAAGAGAAATACATCACCTAAAGAAAAGAAGAGACAGATCATTATCTTTTTATGTTTTAATTTCATCTGTTCCATTCATTTACAAGTTTTGGCAACAATTTTGAATACTCTGGGAACCAAATGTCCATTAAAGGATACTAAAACATCACAAAAATAGCAAAACAGCAACACTGAAAAGAAAATGGCTTGATAAAATTATTATTTTTTTACAATGTAAATAGGTTTATCTGAGGTTAGGGGATAGAAAATATCATTAGCTCAGTAACAAACAATAGATTTACAAGAAAAGTCTCCACTATGATAGAGAAACAAATATGTGTGCATGTTGTACCTTGGCAGAAGACTTGATGCCCTTGATCATTGCGAGACACACTATAGCCCAGGCTGCAAGCAGGCAACCAGTCATGATGGGGTTAAACTCTCCTGACTGATCTATGGAGTCTGAGATATCCAGAGCCTTTCTGAACCAGAAATATGAGGTAGGAGAGCTTGCTGCACATTCCTTCACTAAGACAGGAAGATGAGGTGTTACAACACAGCCGTACAAAAACCCTTTATATCGAAGTCACGCAATATACATAGAGTATAATTATCAGGGATGTACGTGAGTAAGTGACTAGTGGAGTGCTCATTAGTGGATTGCTAACACTATTCAATTTTTTTTTACGTTTAAATAGAAAAACTGATTTTCATTTGTGCCTTTGCCTTAGGCAACAGTGAAATGTATGCTTCCATTGAACCCTTGACCTAAAGCAGAGGGTTTTACTGTTATTTTAAAAACTTGATGTTTTCATTACTACATATCGTGCATTTAATTTTCCTTAATCGTTTCAATTAATATTTTTTATTTATTATTTACAGTTTTCGCTTGTTTGTTCATTTTTGTGTTTTGGAAACCATTATTGCTGATATAATGCTTTAAAATAAAACTACATATAAATAGCATGCAACTATTCAAGAGTTTGGGATCAGTAAGGTTTTTAATGTTTTTTATTTAAAATGATGCTCACCAAAGCTACATTTATTTGATCAAGAATACAGCAGTGCAATAGAATTTAAAATAACTATTTTCTATTTTAATATATTTTAATGAGATTGAAAAACTTCACATGATCCTTTTTTTGGAAATCATTCAAATATGCGGATTTGCTGCTCAGGAAACATTTCTTATTATTATCAGTGTTTAAAACAGTGGTTAGTAATGCTTTAAACTTTTGTGAAAAACCATATTACTTACAATTTCAAAGGAACAGTATTAATTTAACAATTTTTGTATTATATATCTTTACGGTCACTTTTGATCAATTTAATGCATCCATTTACATTTACATTTATGCATTTAGCAGACGCTTTTATCCAAAGGGACTTACATTGCATTCAAGTTACAGTTTAACATTTTATCAGCTCTTTTATCAGCATCCATGCTGAAAGTATTAATTTATTTAATTAAAAAAAAAAAACTCTCTGACTTCAAACTTTTGAATAGTAATATGGTAAGAAACTACTCATTTTATGTGTATACGACTACAAAATTACTCAAAAAATGCCATTTCAAGTGATTATATGTTTGTGGGCAACATACCTGTCTGGTTTGAGATCATATCTATAGGGCACTGTTCCCATGGCAATGGATACTGGAATGAATTCCCCATATAGAACAGAGACCAGGCAATGATCACATTATAGTACAGGGCCACGAAGAAACAAACCTGAGAAAAACAAGAGCAGCAGGAAAACGCCTGTGTAGATGTCACATTTTACATCAACCAGAAAAGTCAGATAATAGTCATTGTCTTTATCTTTACTGGTTCTGTTACCGAAAGACAAACGTAGATAACCTCAAATATCGTGTAAGATACCAACATTGTGGAACTTGTGCCATATGGTAGCACACATATACAAAAGCACACAGGAAATCCCCTTATATTCTCATACAGAGAGGAAACACTCCCACTCCTCACATACAAACACAGAATTTATCTTAACATGTATGTATATATTGTAGCTATTTTAGAAACACTTCTCACAACAGTAAGCTAAATCTGGCTGCGTTCTTTAAAGCTGCATCAGAATAAAACTGACACTTCTGTTTTGACAATTCCACCCAGCATGACACAAATATTTTCTCTACATTTTCTAATTTTATTGCATAAGCAGCCACAAAATATTTGTGGCCTTTTTGCCAGTACACAGACACATTTCCTGTTGCAACTAATCTAGGGTTTTACAGAAGCTGAAGCCCATAAATCAAGTTAAAAGAATCCCATGTCATGTAACCACCAGACGAAACATTATACCTTTCAGCTTGTTTTAAATATAAACTCACCAATAATATCTCTGAAAAAATGTCAACACACTATTTTTTTGTCTATCTTTGTTATAATGTTATAATGTCTACTATATATATATACGTGTGTGTGTGTGTGTGACCCTGGACCACAAGACGAGTCTTAACTCGCTGGGGTATATTTGTAGCAATAGCCAAAAATACATTGTATGGGTCAAAATTATCCATTTTTCTTTTATGCCATATCATTAGGACATTAAGTAAAGATCATGTTCCATGAAGATATTTTGCAAATTTCCTACCGTAAATATATCAAAACTTAATCTTCTCAATATTTAGCTTTTTTTGCACTCTCAGATTCCAGATATTAGTTATTCTCATATAGAGAGTGTTTTACCATGCAGCTGGAGTAACCGATGCCGGCGAGGCGAGGTGAGATGTGCTTCCAGACCCCGATGCTGCCCTGACGGATGCTCTGCCCAGCGGCCAGCTCCATGAAGAACAGAGGAACCCCGATAATGAGCAACAGCATCACATACAGTAACATAAATGCACCTGAAGACAGAGAGTGTTTGATTATGTTAACAAACAATTCAAGGAAAATATCTTGGAGCGCTACTTGCTGAAAGGACCTCCGTTTAGTGATCCCAGACGATGTTCTTTGGTGGGGTTAAAAAATAAATAGAATTGCCTTGGATTCGTTTTTTCTACAGATGCAATTTCACACACATATGTAATGAACAATAGTACCCACCTCCTCCATTTTGGTGGCAGAGATAGGGGAACCTCCAGACATTGCCCAGGCCAACGCTAAAGCCCACCTGGGCGAGCACGTATTGCAGCTTACTGTCCCACGCTGGCCTGTCGTCCTCTTGCCCATCAGCACCTGCAGACTCTTCTTCATCTGCCGCCACCAGAGCCGTGTCTGATTGAATCTCAGCCAATACTCTGCCATCCTCATCATTGGGCAATGGCGGCTTCTCCATCTAGAGAGGACACAACATTTGTCACTAAATGTTGGAGAACATGAACCAGTCGGTGTTATTTTAGTATGATTCATATACTAATATTTAATATAGAACTTGACTGGTCTGTAGAAAGCCAAGTCCTGATCCCAGCTGAACATCTCTGGTGTGACTTTATATGCAGACCTTGAGCCAAAAACTCATCACCAAACACCAATGACTTGTATAGACACTGTAAGGACAAAAGTGTTGGGACACCCCCTTCTTTAGAACAAAAAAAGGCACTAACAAAACTCTGGCAACAAAGATGGAAACATAATTCATGTATTTAAAACTTGTATTTCCATCTCTGTTGCAACAGTTTTGGACGTGTCTAAAATGACAGTACTCTAATGTACAAGTCATTGGTGTTTGGTGATGAGTTTTTGGCTCAAGGTCTGCATTTAAAGTCACACCAGAGGTGTTCAGATGAGATTAGGACTTGGCTTTCTGCAGACCAGTCAAGTTCTTCCACGCTGACTCAATCAATCATGTCTTTTTGAACCGTGCCTTATACACAGAGGCACTGTTAGAATAGAAAAGGGTCCTGTCCAAACTGTTGCTATATTATTAGAAGCACACAATTCCCTAGAATATCATTATATGGTTTGGCAATATAGTGCATCTTTCATTTTATTTCAGCTTTAGCAATTTTACTACTTCAACTTACTTATTTTAGCTACATTTCAATTTTTGTTACATTATTAATCTTTTTTTTCAGCTTTATTTCTATTAATGAAATCAATTTTTAATAGTTTTAGTTACCAATAACAACACTGCTTCCAGCATAGCTCCTTGTTTTAACCACCATAGAAAAAATGGTGAAGCGATTAATTTTTATAATGTTTCTTTCAGGTTCTCAGCAATTATATTGTCAACAAGGTCTAAAACAGTGACATACAAGAGAAAAGAATATGTTCAACATGATGTTCACAGTACATAAGGCACATTCTTGTACAAGTACTCCTGTTTCCCAGAAAACCATGGGGAACCGCTAACCCTCTATTTCTCTTTATCTATCTCTCCACTTCACTGTATTTACTTCTCTCATTTTGTCTTGGACTCTCTCCCTCTTCCCTGGAGAGAAGTGAAAGGATTCATTGTGTTCTTTATGTAAGTTGGAGTGAGTAAAGTCAAAAAGTCAAGACAAACTTGCCATCTCCCTGTTTCCCTCCAGCTATCACTTTTCTTCTCACTTCAAGGTAAACAGAAGATTATGGTGTAGAATGAACAACACCGAGAGCAGAAAACCAGAGTGAAGAGTGTGTAGAAAGGCTAAATTAATTAGTTGCCTTATATTATGTATAGGTCCATGTACTTGTTTTATTCAACATTAAAAAAAAAAAACATTTTATTAATATAAAATCAGTTTATAATTTGTGTTTTATTTATACTTTCTTTCAGTCCTTCTTCGTCACTAACCGGTACAGTACATCTAAACCTCTTTATCTTAGAAATAATCCAGACATTCTCCAGAGAAGATAAAGAGCTCAGCTGAACACAGGAGAATGACAACCATAGAAGTGTGTATTTCAAAATGGTGACAAATAATACATTTACAAATAATAAATGTTTGCATGCAGATCGGGCCAAATATTTAAAAGTAAACAGAAGGCAACCACAACTATAGCACGCGAACACAATTCCAGCATCAGTCTTGTTGGTTCAAAACTCATTTTTACAAAAACTGAGATTCATCAACATACAGAGGCCCTCCTTGTGATTGTGAAACACAACCAGGACTGTAAAAGAAACTTTAGGCCAGTTAATTGCTGTTTATTTCCAACTGTTAGAAATGAAAAAGCTCTTTGAGATGTAGCTTCTTTCCAAGCTAAGGCTCCAGAGTCTAGACAGAGGGGAACTTACTTAATGTTTGGAAATAAATGTATAACACTGACATAATTAAACAGCTGTAAAAAAAAAAAAAAAAAAAAAATTCTATATAGCCTAATATAAAAAAATGTTTAATAATTTATATTCAAATACATTTTACTGACAATGTTATAGTAACTCATTTATTTGGCTAATTTAAAGTGAAAAGCACTTCAAATACTGTACTATAAACTGTAAAATGTTTATGTAACCTCTAGTCAAGTGAGTTATTCTACATCATAAGATCTATTTTCACTATTACACTATTTAATATGAAAAGTGCTGTACAATACAAAGCATTTGGAAAATTAAAGAAATTGTTTCCAGGCTTCCAACGTACATATCTGTTAACAATTTTGTTTGTTTTATTGTAATAAATAATGCCTGTGTTGGTTATTGTATGTGTTTTTCCTGTATGATTAACAATGAACAAATAAAAATTCAAGAAAGAAAAAAAAATTCTAAAATGAATTTTTAATTGAAAAAAATCTCTAATGTTGGGTAAATAAATATATTTTCCAAATTTTTTCAATAATTTTGATAAATGACAGACTTGTCTTTATAATTCAATGCTTTTCAAAGTATAAATGGTTCTGTATGCATATAAATAGTTGCCTCTATATTTATAAAAGGGGATCATAATATTTGCAGGTATTAAAGGGGTTTAAAAAGGTTGAAAACCCCTGAACTGGGGCATAACAAAGTCATGCATCTGCATACGGTTTCACAGCTAAAGAGGCTATATGGGTAAACGTTGACTAGAAAGAGTCAGGTCTAGCACTATTTACCCACCGTTTGAAGAAGGGACCAGCTTTGGGGGATCTAGTATTTTAATGCCATGTCAGCATCTGAGGCTATCTTCATGAGTTGCAAAAATACAAGTTTTTTTTTTTTTTTTTTTTTACATATGATAAAAAAATCTAAACATTATCTGGTAAAATCTCACTAAACAATTCCCTGAATGAGCTTACTACATAAAAATGTGGTCTACTTGCATTAAAAAAGTGGGGCCGTCCAATAAAATGTTTAATAGAAAGAGGGGTCTTGCAAAACATACATAGTGTTGGGTCTCTAAGCGCTCTCCACTGTGAGAGTGGAAAAATACCGATGTCCAAATCCCTCTCTATAGCAAAGACAGAGTGAGAGAGCATGTGAGAGAAGGACAGAGAGGTGTGTCACTGCGTCAGTGACAAGCGGACTTTGTGAGGTGGAAAGTTTTCAAGGTGTCCGATGTCTCTATGATGATCTCGCAACAGGGGAAATGTTAACATCTCATCCCTCTCTTGTCTCCGTGCCCTTGCATGTCTAGCTGTTTGGCACGACTACTCGGCCAATTGCACAATAAAAAAAGACAAATGCTACTGAACCTGTGGGAAAGTGAACAGATTTTCTTTGCCTCTTTGTTAATCCTCCGAGTGGCTTTTCTACAAGTGCCAGTGACCTTCCCACACAAGCAGTTATTTGACTGGCTGTGCTATTTTTCTGTGCCAGTTTCATTTGATTTATGCAACTGCATGAGAACATATGACTATGCGTGTAGACAGTATCAACACCACTGATTGAAATACTGAAACTGACACCCTCTCTTTTGCTCTCGCTGTCCATGTGCTAACTAACACTGTTTATATTTGTCATCTTAAAAGAAGCAAAATATTACTTGTGTTTCAGGGTAAGAAAGATAAGAAACAACTTCACGTATTACAACAACTAACTACAAGTCCAATGTTATGATAAAACAAAATGTTTTGTCAGCAACAAAAGCTGGCCATTAATCTTCATTTTTGATTAATGTTTCTGAACGTGTAAAAATTTATTATTTGATATTTATATGAAAATGTGTATACATATTCTATATGATTTTCTAAATCGTGCAGCACTTTGTGTCAACTTCTATTGCTTTTATTGTGCTATGTAAACATACATATTGACTTGAAGTTTAAATTAATATACCCAAGGTATATTTTTGACTGCAACATCACCAGCTTAGTGCAAATTTGGCAGCTGATGGTATTTTAGGAACATACCATTCCAACCAACCAGGAATATAATATATCACACACCACCAATGCATTTACACTCTTTGTTTCAGCCTGTAAATAAACAGTAAATACTGAGTAAATTAAACAGAATTGATCATAGAACCGATGTAATGTATTAAAGACCAAAACCAGTGACTGAGTTAAAACTTTTATGCCAAGCCTCCAATGCAACTGGACACAATTTGATAGTTTCTTACTCGTTTGTTGGTAGAACCTGGTAAGAAAATAAGAACATCCGACTCCTATATCCACACATGCACATGTTGCAATTCAGTCGAAAAGTTCTCGTTTGCAGCTGGTGAGAAAACTTGCAGCAGTTCTTTGACCCTTACCTTGCAGCCCGTTTCAGGGGGAGTTGCCCTGTAGTAGGTTGATTTGCTTAAACCGCTAATCTTCGACTGGAAGCCTTTGTGTTTATCGATTCAGCTAAAAGTCCCGTCGTTCAGACCCACTGCAGTATTTTTACCCCGCTCTTGGGTTGGCTGGGGGATCGCCACGTTGAAGGGCCAGTCTCCGACTGTACAACTTTGGTAAAAGGCAAATGTAACGCCAGACCCCTGTCATTGGAGAACAACTCATGAGCTTTTTTACCTATGTTGTAACGTGCCCTCCCCTTCTTGACAGCTCTTTGTGTCACATTACAGAACACGCGGAGCTCCCCTTTTGGGGTCTGCATTCTCTTTAATATCAAAATACCCACCTATATAAACACCTACAAAGCAGTAAGTGTATAAAGTCCCTTAAACTGATATTATACCATCTAGGGAGCTTCTGTGGATAGTTATGAATGGTAATGCACGCGCCACACCTCTTGTTTATATTTTGAATGAGCACATTGTTGTTCATATGCGTTGATAGAAAGTCTGTGGGTACGCATAGATACTACATCTAAAGCAGAAGAGCAGAAGTGAAGTAGCTAGTTCTTCTAAGAAGACGCATTCCGACAGGCGTTACATAACATCGACTCGACTCATTCTTGCCAAGAAGGCCCATTGCACTTTTTGACACGCGAGGGCGCCATTGCCTAACTTGGCTGAGGCTTTCTAAAATTATTACATTTTGAGCATTATCAGTGTTATTATTGCTATGGTTCTTTACTGAAATGCCTTAGAGTTATACGGATATGGGCATTACTCTGTCTTATTGTGGGACGGGAGATATCATGTCTGGGATGAAATTGTGAAAGGCTGACAGTGCTGGCTCTTCAAATTGAACCAAGTGAGTCGATTCTTTTGAATCATTCAATGATTCGTTCAGTTTTTCTGCAGCCACTGCGTTCCTCTGACTTGCATTCATTCGCGTCGCGTGTGATATCTGGAGACCAGAAACAAGCCCATTAGAAGAAATTTAGTTTGAAGCTTGTATGCAGTGTCATTATGTTGTTTCTTGCACTTTCTTGTTAAACAAAAGTTTAGGGAATATTGCTTGATTATTCGAGGAGAGGACGATGTCGCAAACAAAGATGCAGGTTTGCATTGTTGTGAAAAATGGACAGAGCTTGATAGATTACTTACAAATTGTAATCCGTTACTGATTTCAAATTACATTACAAAAAATGTAGTTAGTAACGTAATCCATTGCATTACACATTTTAGGTAATAAAATCCGATTACTTTTGGTTACTTTTGACCTAACTTCACATTATGGGATAGGTGCATTAAACATTACATCAAAGGTTTCACATGAGGTTCGTAAATGAACTGTAGGTTTTTTTAGTTTTTAGTGAAAAGATAATTAAGTCATTGAAAAGGAAAATTAAAATAACATCAATCAAAATAGAACACATATAAATATTTAATTTGATTGCCTGCATGTCATGTGAGCTTTAACCAAAGTCAGAGAACCATGAACTTGCAAATGTGATACTTAATTGTTCAAATATTTATTTAAAATTTGTATTTTATAAATTTAAAAAATACAGTATTAATACTTAATAATACAAACAATACTAATTAGGTGAAAGATGATTAGATGACATGCCTGAATAATGTAAGAAATAACGTGAATTTGTGCATTTTCATGTATTTGAAAGACAGAAGCCTTCCAAAGCTATAGTGATTAAATAACCCACTGAGTGATCATTTAAATAAAAATGTATGTGTTCATCAGTATTTGATGCAATGTTGAAACACTTCTTAAACCTGAAATGATTTTTGTAAATCCAGTGGTCAAATGAATGTGAATGTGCACAAAACTGAAGTATACAAGTGGTAGGCTATTTTAGAAAGTACATTTTAAAAGAGAAATTAGGAAGAATCAATAAATTATGGATCATTTATTGTTATTATGTGAATAATATGTAATCGGCAAAAAATGAACTGTAGTCTGAGTATTTTAAAATAGGCCTACACACTTTTTGGAATCTGTAATCAGTTACTACCCAGTTCTGAAAGTGGAATTGAGGAAAGACTATATTTTCCACAGTCTAAATGTACAGTATGAACAAAAGCCATTGGAGTGTGACATCATATCCTGTTTGGTGCCCTAATAAATTGTGCATGTTTCCACGGTATGTGCGGATAGCAAGACTTTTTGAGTGAATCATTGAATCATTCACTCAACCTGTTCGCTAAATACACAGAAGTTGTTCACGAACGAAACAAGTAATTTTTAACTTTATTAAAAGTTGCACATCTACAAATCTACTTAGAGACTGCAGACTAAGTGTTTAATTAATCGTCGCTTTAAAGATTCAAAATACAGATTCATAAGGTAGCACTTTGAATGAGAGAAAAGAGGAAATGCAGGTACAAAAAGTGTCATGTGAAACTTGATTCACAGTTCCTGGTAGGATGAACAGCGTTTGTGCTCTACTTGGCAAGGCGTCTGAGGCAACAGACAGAATTCATAACAAAATGACACAATCACTGCAAGTTAGAGGTTATGTAAGCGTGGGAGTGTATGTTGATTATTTACTTTTGAGAAATTCTTCTATATACATTCTATACCTGTTCTATAATATCTAATAATAGATGTCCTTATTTTTAGCAGGAACAGGACAGTTTTGCACAATTTCCAACAACTGAGCAAGCTACAGAGTTTCATAGAATAGCAAATATTCAGAGATATGATTGTTTAAAAAAAAGCAAAGCAACAACAATACATTACTAATACAATCTCTGCATCAAAAGCATTGCAATAAGATAATATCTCTCTAAATGCATTGGGTGCTGGCAGCAAACACCGGTAACAGCATTTCTTTACTCCTGTGAGTGACAGGAACAGTGGAAGAGAAAAAAATAAAGAGAGAGGGAGGGCATGAGAAGAATGACAAATCTAGACAAACAAGCTTAGCCTGAACACACTGCACTGAAGCAGTGACCGATGCACTGCCGAAGACTCTGTGGCTCTGTGAGTATTAAATTTATGTGTCTTTATGTGTGAATACATATGTTTATGTGGTGTTTTACACATTATTTATATATATATATATATATATATATATATATATATATATATATATATATATTCTATAATCTAGTTTGGGCTTCTCAAAGTTTCTCATAAAAATCTGATCTCTTTGAAGATCTTGTGTTTATTGTCTCACAGAGGAATGTAAGAGGAATGCAGTCATCAGAATGTATTAACCCACTTCCACCCAGGTTTCTATGCTCTTCATACCCTGAAACTCAGGAGAGAGAGAGGGAGTCCAGGCTTTCTTCAAGTTAAACAGATCAACTTGTTTTTCTTGTATTTGCATTTCTCTGTTAGGTGTAAACAGAAGATGTGACAAAAGGAGGTGCACAAATCTTACACACGGTAAGACTTTTAAACCAGACATTTAAATCTGTATATTAATACCATGGAAATTGACACTTTATATTAATACTAGCAATTAAGGCAACAGGTGTATATTATGATTTTATGGTCACATGCAGATGCTAGTTGCGATGCACATTGGTAACGAATGCTTTCCCCTGAAGGATTGAAAAGTATTCACTCGTCTATAGCAATGTTCAATGCATTATAATCTCATATCTAAGAGCTATATTTTGTCTTGTACCTATTCTTTGGTGATACAATGACATGAGAGTGTCATTGAATAGATCTCTGCTAATAATAGCAGCTGTGTTGTAAATCCTGGCTATAGATGCTGCCACTCCTTCTAAACAACACACCAGTGTTTAGTCAATGCAGTGATTTTGACATGGTGATTTTGGTGGGTTCTTGGAAATTTCTTCTTTTCAGGAATATAGTCAGGGTCCAAAAATCCACATTGGAAACCAATGAAATAAAAAAGGATTAGGATTTTGAAACATTTCAAACATTAGATTAAGAATTATTATGACATAAAATGGAAAACAAATGTTTTAGATTCTACACTATTTCTAGGTCACTAATCAAATAACTACATTTGTGACATAGATCATGCCATTTTGTATAGACAGTAAGATGTTCTTGCCTCCACTGAAGCATGCAATGCTCTATGGATCATCTCAAATCATGCTGTAGAACATGATCACTCATTTTTGCACAAACCTGTTATGCGGTTTATAGTCTATATCTTTTCATTTATTTATTTCTAACCATTCATACATTTTGCAAACTGCTTGTCCTATATAGGGCTGTGGTGATATGGCATTTATTTATTTACATAAAACTGGAAAATAAATTATTAAGTATTTTTAAGTGGTCTCAGACTTTGAAATCCATCTGTAAAAGTTGAATTGCAAATTTTTAATGACTATTATTATTGTTTTTTAAACTGTGAACATCCTGAAAAGAAATATTCAGAGACCCTGTAACAGCTCTGGTGTGACCCCACAACTAAGAAGCTAATTGATCGTAAAGATCTGACAAACGCTTATTGGTTTCTGCTAGTTGGAGGCCATAGCTGTGACTGAGCTAATGTGCAGTAATGTATTGGTTATGTGTGGAATGTCTACCTTCTTTATGCCAGAGTCTTAAAACAACGAAGGAGTGAAACTCTCAAGCAATCCTGCCAAGACCAGATTTACAAAAAAGCCATTCATTGAGAAAAAAAAGATAAATCTGAACAGGCGTGTCTTAATTATAGGGAGTTTTGGCAGCCCCAATCCTAAAGCTTATTTTATTAAACCATCAAACCATATAAAGAGATTCTCTCAGGCTCCTTGGCATAGTCTCACTTCTTTGTCTGCCTGCCAGCTCTGTTGAATGAAATTCTGTCTTCGGTTTCTGATGTCTTCTCCCCAATAGTCCACTAACCAATAATCCTCTTTGATAATTGGGTTGTGGTTGCATAATGCTGTTTAACTGAAAGTTTAGTCTCAAGTAGAGTAATGACCAAGGAACTGCAGATAAAATTTAAATAGATTTAAAAATTCAGACATTATTTGTTCTCTTAAATGCATTTAAAAAGCCACATACCTGTCCAAGCTTTCCATGGTTTTGTTGTTCTTGTGACTCATCAGTGTTGAGCCAAACCAGACCTGACATTGACTGTGTGTGAGCAGGTGACCAGGTAAAGCTGTCAATTGGATGACAGGAATTTTTTATCACTGTCTATATAACTTCCTTTGTTTTTTGTCTTTTCCATCTTCATTATTTCGCTATCTAAGATGGCTGCTCCCCAAGTTATCCCCAGGAGACAGTCTAAGTCTACAAACAACACAGCTGCTAACTCACATCCCATAGGTGTCAATGCATGTGTGTATATGTCTATTTTCTGTATGTCAGTTTTATTAAATATATACATAATGACAATACATAGTTTTGACTATTTATGAAAATGTACACACACAAACACATATGCTGGTATTGGTGGTTTACGGGGACTCTCCATAGGCGTAATGGCTTTTATACTGTACAAACTGTATTTTCTATCGCCCTACACCTACACCTGCCCCTTACAGAAAATGTTCTGCATTTTTTTATTTTCTAAAAAAAAATCATTTAGTATGTTTTTTTTAAGCCTTTTGAATTAAGGAGACATAGGCAGTGTCCTCATAAACCACCTTCACATTGTAATACCTCTGTCATACCCATGTATATGTATATATATATTTATATATAAATACATTATTTGATTGCTCTATATTTGCTTATCTTAGTAAATGGAGCAGACAGAGTGAAAACAGATACAAATCTGATGCATGCGCAGAGAGAAGTTGTAAGTATGACTGTTAAACAGGACACTTCCTGTTGAATAGAATGCAGACCTAAAAATAAAAAAAAGTTAGTTTTGTAATAGAACAGATCGGGGGCTAGTTGTCACACTTGTTACACCATTGTGAATATTTCTGAAGGTTATTTGTTTATTTAAAAAGAGATTTAAAAAATAGGGTGTATAAACACACCCGGAAAGTATTTTTCAATCATTTTCAACATTATTGTTTAGAAAAAAAGTAGAGTTCATTGAATGCATGCACTGTTATTAGGGTATATGGGATACGTTTTCACTTTGAAATCTGCCATTAAACATATCCTATATTTAGCAAAACAACAAATATAAAAAGATAAAGCAATTCATAAAAAAATGTAAAACATAACACTACAAATACGAAAATATTGTTTGAAGTACAACATTATATAAAATTACAAACTGCAAAAAAAACATGACAACTTACCTCAATAAAAATGTGACGAGTTGCCCTGACCTGAAAAAATACGATGTTATTGGGATTTTAGTTTTAGAGAAAAGACTAATAAAAGTGATTGAAAATACAACTGCGTTTGTGTAGTTGGACTTGTTGCTTAAAACCTTACAGTTGACTCTTTTTCATATCCCGCTCTTGTAGGAGTTGGTGAATCACTGTTTTGTTGATGTGGAGCGTTTCATGGCCCGTCTGCAGGAGACAGCAGAAGCCAAGAACATTCTAGAGCAACAGAGCATTAAAAAGAACAGCAAAAAGAAGAAAAGCAAGAAGAAGAAAGAGCAGGATGGTAAGAGAGACGCCCTCGAGGATCTCCATTATTCACAAGCCTGTCCAAGACCTTCAGAAACATAGTAAATCATAAATCATATGTTTATAGATGGCCCTCTCACACAAAGGGTGACGCCACCATCAGAACAAGAGTTTGTGGATATTTTTCAGAAGATTAAATATTCTCTCTGTCTACTGGTAAGGTGATGAATTCGACAAGTCTTACTAAATCTTGGCTTTCATCCCCCCAAATGGGAGGTGTTTAATTTTCTCTCCAGTTATTGTTTTGCAGTTTTGTTTGGTTGCTTGTGTAGTAGAGCACAAATGACGTATTTAAGAATTTCATAAAACTACTGTGCTTGACCCGTGTGTGTGTCTGTGTTGTAGGATCGCCTGAAGACGAAAATCTCAGAGCCAACCTCAGAGGAACTCTTGCACCATGTCTTCATCCCTTTGCACTTGGTAAGAGTATTACACATACACACACACACACACACACAATAGATATACACAGAAAACACACCCAAACTATAACATTCATATGCCTAATTCAAAAAGCATTAGTATATTAGAACATAGAATTGGCAACATAGATATAACTTTCTCTAACTTTAATTTAGAAGAAAACAGAGGTTACTTTTTCCCACAAAGTAAGGAATGAATATGTAATTGCCATATGGTGTATAAGATTTGTTGTATGCTCACCAGATGGTAAAGACCACAGGTGGTCCTGAGTTGGCAGCAACAGTCTCCAGCCCCGCTATGACCAGTGGAGCAATCTCCCTACTACAGCAGAACCTTAATGAACAAGAGAAACCACTGTGGAAGTCACTCGGCCCAAACTGGACCGTGCCATAGTCAGTAACAAAACTAGAGAATTTAAATTTGAATGGAAATTATACTATTATAATACATGACCAAACTGATACCTGCTTTCAGTTTGAACCTCACTTATAAATGGGTAGTTCACCCAAAAATGCACATTCTGTCATTATTTACTCACCCTAATGTTGTTCCAAACCTGAAAACTTTCTTTCTTATTCATTGCACAAAAAAACACAACATAAATTGCTCTTTTCTATAACACAGCCCTGCATCTTTAAAAAAAAAAAAATAGCTGATTTACAAAAAAAATGCTTTGTTACCTAATTGGATTATGCTAAAAAATTTATATTTAAAAAAAAAAATATGTATATATATATAAAAATTGTGTCTAAAATATAAATGAATAATGTGAATACATATTAGCCTTAATGCACGTATTAAAATAACAAAATTAGTTGAATTTAGTATTCAAAATACTGTATATAATTTAACTTACAATCTGCAAAGGAGTGGAAAAATATGTCCAAATACTCCATTTACAAATAACATTACATAAACATAACCAAATAACATTTTCCCCAAATATGTAGTTTTCTGTTTCTGTCAAAGGCTATAATTCTATCTTTAGGCATAAAGTAATGTCTTCATAATTATTCATACATGTCAAAATCGGCTGGGAATTGAACAAATATTTGCAACATGGCTCAGAGGAAGATAGGAATCATGTCTGGTTATTACTGGCTAAGACCTATTCACCTTACAAACTGCTACTGAAAGCAAAATGCTATGAAAAGCTCAGATTTTTTGAGAAAGTGTGACAAAACAGGCACTATTTTTAAAATCAGCACCCCAAACAAAATGAGTAAGAAACAAGTATTGGATTTCATTCAGCAAATATGATGCAGGGTGGTGTAGTATTATATTTAACGGGAAAGGAGTGTTTGAGCTTCAAAAAGAAAGAAAAGCACATTATAAAAAGTGTAAATTCTCTATTAATGCAAATGAAAGGCATTAACTAATAAAGAGTGGTTAGTTAACTCCAGTGTGTGTTTGTCAGCTCTCAACTCAGCGAGATTGTGCCTCAATACAAACCTGTCTTTCTGGATGGTTGGCAGCCGATGGCCATAGACATGCATGGACAACCCATCAAGGACCCTGTAGAGTCCCAGCACAAACTTGAAGCCCTTATGCAGACTCAGCAGGTATGTAACCTCTCATTCTCTGATATAAACACAGCCGCAATACAAACCACCTTCAATTCCTTCCTTTGTTTTTCCACAGGTCATTGATCAGGCACGTCTAACTGTATACCAGGAGGAACATGACGGGTTAGTATTGACCAGTCAGCTGTGTGTGTCTTTGCGATGCCACTTTGTTTCATTGTGTGTGTGTGTGTGTGTGTGTGTGTGTGTGTGTGTGTGATTTTGGTGTAGGATGGAAGACTCCCTGCCTCCTCATGCAGAAAGGCTGTACTGTTGCAGTTATGACTTTGTGGCACGAAACAGTAGTGAACTCTCAGTATTACATGGAGAAACTCTGGAGGTATCTTGCATTGACATACACACGGCTTCCTTTTCCATTTTGATTTATATTTTGTTCTTATTTTAATTCACATGTACACTACTATTCAAAAGTTTGGGGTTTGTAAGATTTTTATAGTCACCAAACTATTTTTTAAAATGTAATAATATTTCACAGTATTAAAAAGTAGTTTGGTGAACATATTTTATTATTTAAAAAATATTGTTATTATAATATAGAATATTTAAAACGTATTATTATATAAAAATATTTACAATTGACAAGCAACATAAGGATGGGTTCTTATCCACCATATATTTTTTAATATTGACAAACACTCCTTTTACCCTTTGTCTGTCTCTGTGTGCCTTATCCTCTCTGTCTTAGGTGTTAGAGTCATCAAACCGATGGTGGAAATGTAAGAATGAATACGGCCAAATTGGTTTTGTTCCACATAATATCCTCGAGCCTATCAATCACGCAGAAGTTGACACTTCCAACGTAGTAATGCGCAACCAGTCAATGGTAAAGGTGTCATGTCTTCACATATGTAATCAGCAACAAACCCACATGCTAATTCATAAACTAATTCCTATCATATTTTCATAGAAAGCTCCTATTCCTCCCCCGGGAGGAGGCAGAGTCTCCTGTGTTCTACCCAGCTCTACAGGCAAAAATTCATTCCACCTTGATCCACGCCCCCACAGCATGCCATCAATTGGAGATGACGGAGATAAAGGTATTGTTTCTTACAACATTATTTCTAAATTAGTCACTTCTAACTATTTAATAAATGCCTTTTATTCAAAGTATGATTACAAAGACAATGCTTCAGAAGTAAAAGTCAAATACCTCAAGGTTATGGAGGATGGTGAAGTCATTATTTATCAGTATTGTATGCAAGCAAATAAACAGTTTTGTGTCCTTCTGAAAATGATTTTATTAAAATGAATCTTATTCATAAACATCTGCCTGATTTTTCTCCAGTATTAGTATTTGACTCTTTGAAATACTTGATTTTGATTGGTCAATTGTAACATTCTTCAGTCAAATATGTCTGTATAATGTCCACTAAACTGTATGTTTGACCATTTGTGCAAATGTTTTTTTAACAATATGCTTGTATCATGTAGCATTCTGTGGAATCTTTTTTCTTCACATAACTAAATTATTATCTTAATTATTAATTATTTTCTTAATATTAGTTCAATTCAAATATTAGTATTTATTATATAGGAAGCAGTAATAAATATTGATTTTAAATAATAGGTATTATTTATATGTATGCATTCATTCATTATTCATACTAGTTTTATTTGAGTATTATTTATATACTATTATAGTTTTTATTAATATTTTAATGTAGCTTTTAGTATTAGATTTTCATTATTTATTCAAAGAAATTTGTCATTTTATCAGTTTTTGTTTTTAAATTATTTATGTATAGCTTTAATTAATTTTTATTTGTGTTTTAAATTTGGAATTTTAGTACTTCAGCTTAAACATATTTATTGCAGTTAGGTGCCAAGGCAACAGTGTTTTAAGTTTACGTTTTTCATGTAATGTATATATTTATTTTAATTACCAAAAAACTATATTTCATAGTTTTAGTGAAAAATAACAACACTGAATGATATGAGACCCCTCTGGGATTTTTTTATAATGACCGATATGTGACCCTGGATCACAAAACTAGTCATAAGGGTCAATTTTTCAAAACTGAGATTTATAAATTATAAATAAGCTTTCCATTGATGTATGGTTTGTTAGGATCGGACAATATTTGGCTGAGATACAACTATTTGAAAATCTGGAATCTGAGGGTGCAAAACAATCTAAATATTGAGAAACTCGCCTTTAAAGTTGTCCAAATTAAGTTCTTAGCAATGCATATTACTAATCAAAAATGAAGTTTTGATATATTTACAGTAGGAAATTTACAAAATATCTTCATGGAACATGATTTTTACTTAATATCCTAATGATTTTTGTCATGAAAGAAAAAATCATTAGTATATTAAGTAAAGATCATATTCCATTTAGTAAATTTCCTACCGTAAATATATCAAAACTTAATTTTTGATTAGCAATATGCATTGCAAAGAACTTCATTTGGACATCTTTAAAAGCGATTTTCTCAATATTTAGATTTTTTTGCACCCTCAGATTCCAGATTTTAAAATAGTTGTATTTCAGACAAGTATTGTCCGATCCTAACAAACCATACATCAATGGAAAGTTTATTGACTCTTACGACTGGTTTTGTGGTCCAGAGTGACATATATCATATCAGAGAATGTAATAAATGTCCACTTTTAAAATGCATATTTTATTTGATTTCTTACTGTAATATGTATGTGTTAACAGTATTTTTGATGAATGATGAGCTCTTGCAAAGATTGGCCAATGGTAAATCAGCATCGATACGCCCAGTGGTAATTAACAAAGCAAATGAGACAACCGCACCGCTGGACTATCACTCCCCTCCAGCTGAGGTTCAGGAGTGGCTCAGGGCCAAAGGCTTCAATGCTTAGTGAGTAAAATACACACATCCCAATCTGGAGCTGAAACTGATGTAAGACCTTTGCTCATGTTGTAATCTCTATCTGTGTCTCAGCACTGTACAGAGTCTAGGTGTCCTAACGGGAGCTCAGCTCTTCTCTCTGAATAAGGACGAGCTGCGTACTGTTTGTCCAGAAGAGGGAACCAGAGTCTACAGCCAGATCATGGTGCAGAAAGCACTGCTGGAGGTAAATCACTCACCCCCAGACATGTTCTCACAAAATACCTCTCTCATTTTCCCCTCTGGCAGTTTCAGTTGTCAGACCTCAGTTAATAGAAAAGGGCTCTTCTGTCAGTCAGCTTCGACTGGGGATAGTAACTGTGAATTTTTATGAGGTCTGAGACATAAATGATGATTCTCTTCATGTCTATCTTCAGGATAAGCGGAAGGCCACTGAGTTGGAGGCCATAATGAAGAAACAGAAGATGAAAGTTGATGTGAAAGCAGAGGGTGGAGAATTTTAATGGATATCACTTTCACTCACACATTCAGACAAGCATTTATGCTAAGGCTTTAACAGACAGGTGTGGAATGAAGATCTTTTTAACCATAATGATCTTTGTTGGTTTTACGTCATTGATAATAGACATATTTCATCATTACCACTCACCATATAGAAATCAAACCTGTATATTCCTTTATGTATTGTATTTTAACTATAAATAAAATTAATTAAAATACTGACGTATTCATATTTTATTAATCATATTCATTTTTTCTCAAATGTACCCCACAATGCAACTGCACACAACCTGACCTTTCTATTGTTAGTTTGACGAACTGAAAGTGATTTTATAAATCTTTTTAATTTATTGCTTGATTGCAAGTTCAGGGCATTTTCACAAAAAAATGAAAAAATGAAAATGATAACTGGACATGACTTGATTAAATAAATTGAAAATGTAATGAGTTCAAGTGGCAGCATACCACACTGTATACAAATTTAAAGTTTGAAAACATAAAAAAAGCCCCTTTAGGAAGTCAAAGCAAAAAGAGATGCACTTATGCTATAAGACATATAATTTTTACATAAAAGTAAAAGAACGTGTATTTCTACAGGGCTTTAAACTTTTTAGTTTCAACAAAAGTTATATTGCAGGTTTTACAAATCTGTTTTTACAAAAACAATAAAGGGTCCCTGAACGAATCTGAATAAATCTTTCTGGTGAACAGGTTCGAAAGAATCGAATCGCTGATATGAATCAAAATCCCTACCAAGAAAGCACTAGTTAGCAGTACAGCTAAGTGACGCCTTGACAACCACGCAGTGTTGCCAAGTCCGCGGGTTTCACGCGGACCTGGGCTACTTTAAAACTCTTTCCACGGAATGTTTTTCATCTCCGCGGGTTAAGGCGACCCCAATAATGTGATATTTCGCCCCTGGAATGCGACTTTTACCAGGGGAACCCCGCCAAAAAATGTGTATTTTACCCCCTGGAATACGATTCCATCCACCCACTCCCAAACAGCAATTGGGAGGGTTTTGCCGATAAAACCTGGCAACCCTGCAACCACGCTCGCTCAGTGGTTTGTTTCGGCGTTTCTTTTAAGAGCAGCTGAATTCTCCATCATGTGTTAATATCGCATTGAGACCCGTGTATCGCTCAGGTGTCCCTCTACTTAGACTCCACAAATCTGTAACAGTCAGTGAAATGATTTAAAGGACTGAAAGACAATAAGATACACATGAACGGCACGGACACATTTATAAATGAAGACATCGAGAACCTACCTTACCGTTCTTAAGAAAGTAAACACACAATCGTCACTTGAAATTAGTTATTTAGCCATTTTACATTACTAAAAGAAAAAGTAAATGTTGTCGACACACTCACCATTCACCTCCAAAACGATGTTTTCTGCACGCGAGAATCGGTGTCATCGCTTTCAGGCCAACATCTTCAATAAAAGTAAATGTCAAAACTGCTTCAAAACCGTGGATTCGCACAAACTCAGCGAAGCAGAGCTGTTCCAGGTGAGCATATAATTTCTTGACTTTTTAATTGACATTGACCTTTTTATTTATTTATCTTTCTCTGTCTCAGACTAGGCCTCTTCAGGTGGGCTGGCTCCTCCTGGCCCCAGAGGACACTGACTTCAGCAGTTGTGGCCTCAGGAAACGGGTGATGACTGGCATTTCCAGAAATCCTTTCCATCAGATACAGGCCATTGATATGTAGCCATGTTTTAACTCTAGTCTTGATCTTTCTTTGCCATCTCTGTTATAGAAATGGCAGAGGAGATATTTTGTGCTTTACGAGCATGGGCTTCTAAGATACTCTCTGGATGAGATGGTGAGGTTTTACTTGCTTTTCATGCAGTGTTTCCTAACCTTTTTTGTCTTATGTACCTGACTAGCCCAAGCTTAAGTATCCCTATCATTGACACCAGATCAGAAATGTGTTTATTTTAACTCTTTTCATACTGATTTCTATTTGGCATTATCATTAATAGAGTGTTTTTGAAGACTAACTTCCAGGCTGACCTACAATAATACATCTTCACCTTGTTTTGGTTGACAAAAACCCACTAGGGTTTTCCATTGACCTTTGGATTGTGCATCAAAAATGTATGATTATTAAAATCTTACCTTCCACTCTGTGGAATGACAGAGTGACTGTTTTCATCTAGCCAGGTACATTGCCCCAAGGAAGTGTAAATATGTCCCAATGCTGTGAGGTTCTTGATGCTTCATCTCAAACTGGCTTCCAGAACTGTCTGAGGTTGTGCTTCACTGACAGAGACTACTACATCCGAACAGAGAGCACAGACAGCTTCAGCATCAGTAGGTAATGCACTCCCTGACCTGTGGTGTGAACTTGGCCACACATAACTCCTACTTTGTCACTAGTTGTGTTTTTTTTATCCCAATTGATATGCATTATAGTATACAATCATGTTGTGATGTAATGCAACAAGAGAGGTGAAGCCAAGTTTATATATTTCTTGTTTTGTGCCAAAATCTGAGCTCTGTTCAATAGTTTAGCTGAAATCTTCTCTTTCTCTATGTCTTCAGTCTCATCCCTCTGTTTCTGCTTAAGTGTTATAAGTCACTAAATCTCAGCAAGGTTGATCTAATCCCTTAAGAGTGTAATAAAAGGTGTCAAGGAGTCTTGGATTAGCGTGTGTGTGTTTCTGTCTGTGTTGAGAACACCAGCTTTAGAACTGTTTCTGTTGGGATTGTTCAGGGTTGTTCTTTTATTGCTTGTAATTCTCTATTTCCTTGCAACTGGTGGTTTTTAGTCTTGAAGCGTGATGTCCAGAAAGCAGAAGTAAGAGAAATCTGAAAGCTTATGAGTTTGCATATGCGTGCAATTTCCAGCCTTGGTCATTTTTGGGGTCTGCCGTGTGTTTGAATTTAAGGTTGTTTGTTTCGTTTAGGTGGCAAGAAAATCTGATTGTTTACCCCAAAGCTGCTAAATCAAATCAGAAGAAGAAGGGGAAGGATCCAGCCCACCCACCGCAAGTGAGTCTCATTCATATTTAATGCCATTTCGTACAATCATGTTCTGTGACAGGCAATGCCAGTATCCTCTCTAATGTCTTTGCAGCATATTTCCTTTGGTAAAATATGAATAAATTGAACATTTAATGTAGTATCCCTAGTAAAAAATGAATATATATCAAATATATTTGTTTCATACTAAGTATAGTTCAAATTTATTAAAGTATTTACTAACATTTCAATTGAGACTTACTGATATAAAAATTGTAATTAAATTTAATTTCTGCTTGTGCACAATGCACATTTCATAATATTAAGCCTAAAATGTTTTTTTAATGTCACTATTGATGAGGATTGTATGATCTTTGAATAATATCAGTCTTTAAATGCAAGATATTTAAAGTGTACCTGAAGTATACTTGCAATAGTTCCACTTTAGCACAATCAGATATACTTGGGTATATCTTTAGATGGGCTTCAGCTCTACTTCCTCACAACTAAAGTGCATTAAGTACATAATTAGTTGTTCCAGTTTAGGAGACTTTAAGGATAGCAGTTTAGTACCAAACGCACAATTGCAGGGTATTTTTATTAAGCACATAAGTAAATGTATTTGTAGTATACTTAGCATGAAATAAATGTATTTCAAATACTTTTTAGTATATTTATTTTTCCCAGTTTTTCCTCCGCAGTTTATCCCAGAATTATATTTTAGTGCAAAAGATTTGTCTAATTTCCAGTTTGCAAATTTTTCTTGTCTTCTGATTTGTCAGTATTTCATTTGTGATCTGCAAGGTTTAGATCCACTAAACCTATTGCAAGATTTAGTACTATTGTTCAGCGTTAAATGGATTAGATATCCAGATTTGGAGATCACAATATCTCAGACCACCCTTAGAATACCATATGATACCAAGATACATTTCTATTAACTAATTGATTTATCAGCTTATGTATATAAATAATCATACATTATTTGTTACAGATTTGTAGACTTAAGTGCAAAAAGGCTAGTTAGTTTGTCATTTCGTCCTGAAGATGCTTGTTTTTAGATGGTCACAGTAATGTTGAAAGAATTATGCTGTTTTGGAGTACTGCTCCTTTAAATGTGCTCCTCCTCCACCTATTCTTTACTTTAATTACATTTCTAAGTGCTGTGTCCATCTTTCTGTCTGGTTGATTTACTAATCCCTCTTTATCTCCCTTCTGCATATTCTTTCTGCTGACAACAGAGCAAATTGATCTAGTGTGTGAAAGTGCCATTCCACTATGCTGCAACAATTAACAGCGTGTTCATGAAATGCTGTGTTCCTGTATTTTGTGTGTTTTTGTGTATTTTGAAGCGTTAGTCAGATAGAAGTTTAATAGAATTAACCTAAGTGATCTGGACAGGATTATTGAGCACTCCCCCTCCCCCGGGGAGGGTGAAGAGTTTGCAAAGTGGGTGCAGAGTGCAAAAGACGTGTGCTTGTTTGTCAGGCAGGTTGTATATAGAAAGAGAGGCTTTTCCTATACCACCCGTGCCAATTGGATTTTGCTGGCCGAGCGCTTGTGTGCAACCTGTCAATCGCTGATTTACTCACCTATATTCTCTGCCTCTCTCTTTCTCTCTCAGCAGACAGCAGAAAACCAAACCTCCAGCAGCAGCAGTAGTAGTAGCAGTGGTGGTGCTGCTGCTAAGAAGAGTAGCACTTCTGGAAATAGTTTCACCAGCAGCATTAAAAGACAAGGCAGCATCGGTTCTAGTAGTAACAGTGGCGGTAAAGTTTCCATCAGCGACAATGCTGGCTCTAGTACCGGCAGTGCCAGTAAAGGCAGCAGCAGAAGTGGCATCAGTAGTACTAAAGGGGCCACCAGAAATGACAGAAGATGTAGCGTTGTGAGCACGGTGGAGGAGGTCTTGGTGCAGTCCTCAGAGAAGGAGCTGGAGGAGGAGTCACACAGTGGTGAAGTCGGGGATCCTTCCAGCACTGGTAATGCTTCATCACTTGATACCAAGCTTGGGTCCTCTCTCTCTTCATCGCTCAGTCAGTCCTCAGGCTGCTCCGACACAGACGGTATGATCTCAGAGTGGCCTTTATGTGTGGAATTGTGACTTGAACTGGATGTACTTGTTTATGGTTGTAGTAGGTACTGATTTGTCAGCTTAGGGAATAAAGGTAGGTGGTAGCTAAGAATATTGTTCATTTTTCTTGTAAAGAATTCAGAATAGTTTGCATGAACATTTAAATTCTGTCATCAATCTAAACCTGTTAAACTTGTGGTCAGTTCATTCTTTTGAGTGATATTTTAATGAATCTGACAATCAGGTTTACCAGCTCAAATGATTCTTTTATAAATTTGACATCTGACGACTTCTGTTTGAAGGACAACGAGGGCATATTTCAATCAGTTTCTAACCCAAATCTTTATTCATACAGATATTTGGGTGACTTTTACAAAACTTATGTTATTTATAAAATGTAAAGGCTCCATTATTCATTTACTGGAGTTGCATAGACCTTCGTCAGGGTATTGCCATATACAAGTTTGGAAAGTAATGAAAATAAGGTTGTGAGAGATTATGTACAAGTGTGTTCAAAGAATTGCACTGTTTAACAACATGGCAGATGTTCAGCTGACAAAACATTTTTTATTTTTTCTAAACAATTTTCAAAGTTAAAAGTTCATTATGGCATCTGCTCTTTAGGAGGTTTTGTTTCAATGGAAGAAAGTCATAGGAGGTAAAAAAGTAAATAATGACAGAACTTTATTTTTGTGTGAAATGTCAAACAATGTTTACATTTATGCTATTCTGCATATTGCACTTTTTACTAGGCATGAGAAATATTTATTACTGCTTAAGCCCCCCCCCCCCCTTTATTTGCTCTCTCAGGTACTAAGAATCGATTGGGTACTGAAAGCGGCTATTCGTCTCTGGAGAAGACAAGTCCAAGTGTTGTGGATGCACAAGCACACACTGACTCCAGGTGTGACTGTGATTCTGTTTCTTCACCTGCCTCACATCTGTGTATGTTTCCTACCTCAGTGTCCCTTAGCCCCTCCCCCTTCCCTCCACCAACTAATCACAATTCACAGGGGACATGTGGGGTTGATCCTGAAGATGTGGTAGGTTTCTCTTGGGAGAGAAGTTTGGAGTCCAATGGGGAGAGGCAATCACACACATCCATGACACACACCCTCAGACATGAATCGCCCAGCCCAAGAAGAAAAGTACACCGGCTGTTTGGAAATCGGCACAGGTAAGACAGGTTCATTTTGCTCCTGATTCTCTCATTACACAGAGTTGGATTTTATGTGTAATGTTTGTGGCTCCCTCTAGTGTTCATCATGTTTTTGCCATTCCTTCAACAGCATGTCAAAAGCACTCATTTCTGCTTGTCTTTCAGGAGACTTCATCCCATCTCCATCAGTCAGATCAAACCGGGCTGCTTGCATTCCCATTTGCCATTTTAGTCCAAATATAATCATGTTATGTTTGTCAAAGTTATAATGTCTTTAAATGTTAAAATGCTTGGCAGCACTGCATTGATGCTCCTCAAACAAATGTTTGCAGTTTGTTCAAACAGTTTTGTTGATCATTTCAGTTTTAGGTGTTCTGTATATTTTCTGTATATATCTCTCGATATTGATGAAACCAGTATAATGCGTGCATACTGAATTCCAAATGGCCTATATTGCATATTACCCTCTGTTTCGGGGTGTGTCTCTGTTTTTTCTATTCAGAACTTCTGATTTTTTTTTCATTTTGTAGAGCTCAAAGTTTAACCTAAAATGTATATCTACTGCCTTTTATATGTTTGCATGCTTGTTTCTAGGAGATCTCAGGAAGTTGTTCAACAAGAGGGTTCATTTCTGGATACCAAGCTCCCCCTCTCAACCTTCACTACTTCCTCCACTGAACAAAATGACCATAAGACAACTGTCAGTACATCTCAGGATTCCTTCCCTAATGATATTGCTGATCACTCACAACATTTAATGTCATGTAGTCTCCGCTCCAAATCGCTGGAGCGCAGGCCGCTTGATTCCACGCCCACAGTAAGTACAACCAATACAAATAAGAATGATTCTAATGTGTATTTTTATTATGGCTGTAAACTGATTATAAATTTAAATCCAGTAAATTTATGGCATGTGCCGACAAATTTATCAAATTAATCATAATTGATCATTCATATCACACATGTCATTGCTACAGTAATGCTCTTTTCCTCTCAGCCTGACCTCCTTAATTTCAAAAAGGGCTGGATGTCTAGACTGGGAGAAGATGGAAAGGTGATTTTGAGATTTGAGTGCATGATCTCAGTCTACTTGTTAATGATTTTTTCTGTGTGAAGTGGTCTGATGTTCTCTGTCTCTAGTGGCGGAAACACTGGTTTGTTCTTACGGACCAGACTTTGAGATTCTATCGTGACTCTGCAGCAGAAGAGGTTAAGTGATTTGTGATGTTTGGTCTATAAAGAATCATCATAAAAATTGATTTGCCATTTTCAGTTAAGAGGTCTTTCTGTGTTTTGTGTCTTAAGGCAGCTGATGTGGATGGTGAGATCGACTTGTCTACTTGCTACGATGTTACAGATTACCCTGTACAAAGGAACTATGGCTTTCAGATTCATGTGAGTGTATATTTGCTAAACTTTAAGCTTATTTATTTGTCTGTTGCATTGACTTTATTCATCACTCTTTTCAAACAGACAAAGGATGGTGTCTTCACCCTCTGTGCAATGACTTATGGGATACGACGCAACTGGGTCCAGGCAGTAATCAAAAACATCCGTCCAACCGTTGCCCCTGATGTCACATGGTACAACATCAAAACTAGCTGCCATTACCAAAAATATATTTTATCCATTACACATATTTTGTACATTGATATCAAAGCCTAATACATTTATTGCTGTATTTTTCTCACAAAACAGCATAACATGTTAGTGGGTTGACTCTTTCACTCTAACTTTTGTCTTTTTCCCCATGCTAAACAAGGAAAAATCCTGCTATAAAACCCAGGTTTGAACGGGTTTTCATGACCAAGAGTGTTTTTTAATTTAAATGAAGTGTATGGTAAAACACGCACAACTACAATATCAGAGATATAATTTATAATAGGTCAATCATAGCCACTTCTTTTCTTCCCTTAGTTCAATTCCTCAAAAGGTGCCAATGACTAGTGCACATGCTCGTACAAGCTCCTGCCAATGCAGTACAATTCCCCAGGAGGCAGAGCAAAGGAGTCGCATCCGTGAGCGCCGTAGAGAGGGGCGTTACAAAACCTTTGATTGGGCAGAATTAAGTTGTAAACAGCACAAAGAGGAGTTGTCAAATGATCCATCCAGAAGACCGTGGAACCATAACAGTGAGCGCTCGGTGCCTCCTGCACCTGCACCATCCCCTGAAGAGCAGATCACACGTTCAACCTCTGAGTCATCAGAGAATGAATATCTTCAGAAAAAAAGAATCTCAAAGAGGCAAAGCTTAAATATCATGTCCGCTGATATATCATCAAACTTATCACTTATGACAGTGTCCAGTCGCACCTCCCCAGAATCAATCAGCCCAGACAGCTTAGAGGTTGATGCAGGAACCGTGTATGTCCACTGTGACGGCCGTGGTGAACTACTGGAAGCTAAACCCAAAGAAGAAAAGCAGGTAGGGTAACAAGCATATGGTTGTGGTGTTCCAATGTCTACATGCTTAATTCCCCTGCACTATTTACATATAATTTGTCATGGTTCTAAACAAAGTCTCACAATTCATTACAGGTTGATCGCTCCACATCTCCATTGCCAGTCACGTTCTCTTCATCTTCGGCGCAGACAGAATGGCAGTGGGATGTGGAGCTTCAGAGCCTGCGTAGAGAATTGAAGGCTGAGCACGAGAGGAATCACACTCAAGAAAGTGAGTTAAGACTCAGTGAGGCCCGACTCCAAGCTGCGCTCAATGAGAGCAAGCAATGTCTTCATAGGACAGAGTTAAAGATTCAAGAGACAGAAACTGTTCTGAAGGAGCGTGACGAGGTGCTGGAGAGTCTGCGTGGACGGTTGGAGGAGGTAACGGGTCGTCTTAAAGCAACCGAAGAGGCGCAAGCCTTGAAAGAGGTCAGGCTACAGAGGCACCTGCGGCTCCTGCAAGAGAGCCAGGAAAGAGAGAGGAGGAGCTTCAGTGACAGCCTTGACCAATCAGAACACCGATCGAAGGAACTAGAGGAGCGTCTGAGGCAGAAAGAGGCTGAGCTGCAGAAAAGGCCAACAGGTGACGTTACTGATGAACTTCTGCGACGGTGCCAGGAGCTACAAAACCAGCTGGAAGAGTCAGACAGTGAGGTCTGTCGTCTGCAGGCACGCCTCCAAACTGAAGAGACTCTTTATTATGACATGGAGCATGATTATGAAAGAGCTTGTGAGGAGATACAGAGTTTGCGAGGTGCTCTGCTGGACTGTGAGAGGGTAAGTGAGGAGCGCTTTCAAACCCAGTTGGTGCAGCAACAGCAAGAGATAGACCGGAAGGAACAAGAACTACAGGAAGTGCTTCTTAAGATGGCCATCCTGGGCAGTAGTCTAGAGGAGACTGAACAAAGGCTTAAGGAAGCTCAAACCCATTCTTCTGAAGCTAATGTTCTCTGTGAGACATTGATTGAGCCACAACAATGCAGACAGAAAGAGCAGAGTGATTCAGAATTGCAACCTACTACTCAGGCAGACGAGTCACATAGAGTGATCTCTGTGATCCAGGCACTAGAGCGCAAGTTATGTGACACCGAAGAGCGACTTCGAGAGCTTACCATGCATCTTCAGCAACAGCAACAACTCAACGCTGGACCGCATGCACTCAATGATTCTTGGTGTTCGCACAGTTCCCTCCAGAATCCGGAGGGTCGACTCTCTGTGGGTGCTCTGCCTAGTTTTACTGAAACTTTGCATAGCCTGCAGGGAACAGCTTTAGACAGAACCTCAGACAAAACTAAAATCTCCCTTTATGATGATGAAAAACCTGCAAGCTGGAGGTTGGTTGGCGAGAGTTCAGGGAGAAATCAAGCTCTAGAGATGGCCAGCAGAGTTTTGTCACTGGAGGCACTAATTATCCAAAGGATTGCCTCTGCACTTGAGTATCCCAGCTCAAAGTTACTTAATAAATTGTCAGAGGTGCATGTCCAGGTGCTTAGGCTGGCTCAAGGAGGCAGTCATAATGGGGTTGTGGAACCTAGTTACTCCCAGATCTTCTTGGACCCTCTCGAGCAAGATCTGGTAGACAATACGCTGAGTGAAAGTGCAATCCATAGACTGTGTGTAAGAGCAGAGATGACATACCTCATACATACGCTCTGTACTCATCCCTCACAGGAGCAAAAGGGATCTGAGCTTTTTTATGTCTTGCCTTGGCCAGAGAGTTCCTCATCTGGAACCAAAATGGAAAACTGTTCGAAGCAGGGGTCCAGACTTGCTGATATTAGCCCGCCAGAACTTGCACCTTACAGTGAACAAATGGATGACGAACCAGCGACCGATCTTCTCCTTGAGGGCTCTGAGGTACAGCTTGCTTGCAGAAAGAGTCTGGTGGCAGAGCTCCGTGCTCAGGCCCAGTCACTGCAGAACCTCTCAACACAGCTACAGTCTAATGTTAGAGAGGTCGACCTTCCTGAACTACCCTCAGCCATCCTGAGGGCTGCAATTTGTCAGGCCACTTTGGCTTACATGGGCTGTCGTCTCCGTTCGGCCCTGCAGCAGGAGTTGAGTGCCCTACGCAAGCAGAGAGAGCAGGCTGAGTGCGAGTGTCGTGCTGTGTGTCGTAGCATGGAGACTCTTTTCCAGGAACAAACGGAGAGTTACGAAGAGAAGCTGCGCAAGGAGCGTATTGTTGTCGAAAAGGCTGAGCAGGAGCGTGTTTCTGCGGAGACCAACGCTCAATTGAGGATGGAAGAAGCCGAAAAATTGCAGTTGGAGTTTGAGGAGAAGCTCCAAGAGCTCCAGAAAATCCATGAAGAGGAGATGAGCCATCTCCATGAATATTACATTCAAAACTTTTCAAGGCCAAAAGCTGCAACTCTCTCAGAACTAGAGGAGAGTGAAGAGATTGAGCAGGTTTCTGTGACTGCTCTGAAAGACCGAATCGGAGAGCTTGAGACTGAGGTGACCTGTTTGAGGGAGGATCTTAGTAACCAGGATGTCAAAGCCTTCCAGCTTGACCTAGAAACCATCAAGGTATACACAGCCTTCTTGTTAGAGCGTGAGATTAACATGTAATTATACACAAAGATGAAGGTACACCATGTCTTTGTGTGTCTTAGGCCACGTATGAGCATGGTTTCAGCATTATGGAAGACAGCCACCAGCGAGTGATTGAGGAGATGCAGAGGCAGCATCAGAAAGAGGTGGAGAGACTGACAGAGGAGCGAGAAAGAGTACTGCAGGAAGAGACGAATGCCACTATTTCAGGTACTACTCTCAGCTCCCATTCACAAATACTTTTCATTGTAAACCTTTAAAATGTACACTCTTGATCTTTTGCAATACTGTGAAAGTGAATAGGAAACCGTGACAGCTGTGGTCACCATTAACTGTTATTGTGAGAAAAAGAGCAGCTTGGACATTCTGCTAAGTAACTACTTATGAGTTCCTCATAAGAAGTCAAATAGATTTGTAAATCATGAAGTTGAGAAAATGATGACAATTTTTATTTTTGGGTGAACTGTCCCTTTAAGTACAAAATTCCAAATTTGTGCTACTGTCTTGTGTTTAACTATGGATTAAAGCATCTGCTAAATGAATAAATGTAAATTTGTTCTGTGCATGCTTAGACATACAAATGACGATCTAGCATCTCTGCTTCTTGATCTTGACAGTTCTGTCCGACCATTTTATTTCAATATGATTTGTTGTTTTCAAAGCCATTGAGGCTATGAGAAAAGCTCATAAAGAGGAAATGGACAAGACACAGAAAGCCCTGCAAAATGGAGCCAATGTGGACATCCGCCAGCTTCGTGCACAATACAAGTGCGTATATGATATGTCTTTCAGTACTCTGAGAACTGTCAGCCACAACATCAAAAATCAATTTATGGTTGCAGAACTATATATTAACCATATGCCTCTTTGTGCATTGTCTGCAGTGAGGAGCTAGAAACATTACACCGGGAGCTGGAAGTGTTGTCAGAGCAGTATTCTCAGAAATGCCTGGAAAATACTCATTTGAATCGGACTGTAGGAACAGAAAGGGAAGCATTGAGTACAACACAGAGAGAGAACCAGGAGCTTCGCATTCACAACCAGGTACAGGTGCACATGCACACACTAAATGTGCATATTTATACAACCATTGTTTCACTGCTTATCTTACAAATGTATCACATATTTTTCTAAGGAATTAAATGACTTTTTGGCTGCTGAATTATCCCTTATGCATTCACGCATGAATGGGGATGTGAAACATTCCCAATCTTCTCAGGAGAAAGACATGTATCAGCTGGAGGTAAAACTTGACACCCTTTCATATGGCAAAGTGCCCAAATTTGACTTGTACTACTAAAATTAGCAGGGGATGGTTGACTGAACACAGATTAAAGTTATCTGCACTCTCGGTTGAGTACATTTAATCGGCTTCCACAAAAGAAACCTTCATGGGTTTTATTACTGCTCAGATGAGATTATGTCAGAGTACATTCCATCAAAGGTGCTATAAAGTATACGTGCGTAAAAACAGATGTGCTCTGTCTCGTTCTTTGATGCTGTAGGTAAATCTCAGAGTAAAGGAATCCGAGATTAAGTGTCTAAAACAGGAGATCAACTCACTTAAACTGGAACTGCAGGCAGGAAATACGGTAACACCTTTTTCAATCAAAACATATTAATCGTTGAATATTGAGTAATTTTGTTGTCAATTAATACAAAAATCTATTATAATAAGTAAAAATGATATTGTTTTAATCACAAATGTTAACCATAACAGTTTCCAAATAAGCTAATTCAACCAATGCTTACATGGAGAATACACTTCCACTTCAAAGTTGAATGTTTTTGTCACTAGTTTTATTTCTATTTTTAAAAAAATGTAATAGTATTTTAAAGAGCTAGACTCTGAGCTGGTTGCTTCAGAAGTCAAAACTCCAAGTGACTTCACTAAACCAAGGTTGGTGCCAGCAAAACAACAGAGTTTAAAATATGGTAAGCAAATCTACAAGAACAGACATGTTACTGTGAAGGCAAAGCACTTATTCACTATTTGTAAATGCCTGGTGCAGATCTGATGAAATCCAGGAGCAACCCGGACTTCCCAAAGGACCATTCTACACTTACGCCGCCTGTCGGATCCAAGGTGGGATCATCTGTGCCTTTACATGGAACAAAATACTGACGTTCCCTAAAATTTAAGCTTTCTCACTATCTCTCATTTTATTCTCAGAGTCTTAAAGATGGACTCACTGTTCTGGAGAGGATGAAGCTTTTTGAATTAACCAGCACGCAAAAGATTTGAGTGTGTGTCTGTGTGATAGAGAGAGAGAAAGAGGAGCATTTTAATGTCTTGTGTGGGTTAAATTATTTAATTGTATATCTTTATAACACAGTGAATTCTAACTATACCTTTAGTCACAGGTGTGTGTGTACGTACGCCAGTCATTTTAATTCTTGTTTGCGTTACTACTTTAGAGAGTAGAATTGATTTTTGATATGACTCTCTCTCTAAATCTTAAACTGTCTTTGTTTATATTTACATGTTTATGCCTGATTGAGAATCTGTTCGATTTGCTTCATCTCTAATTATGAATAAAGCCAAGCTTTTCCAATCTTTAGGTTTTTGGTTGTGTAACTTTTTAACCCATATGCGAAGCTTTTAAATACTGCACACTGCAATTTTATCATTATTTATCCCTTGTGAAAAAAAATCCTAAAGGATTCCAATAAGAAAACTGTACAGAATTCCAATTATATTTTGGAACCATTCCTATAAGATTCCTATCTAGGGCTTTCTGAACAAAGGATTTAGTTCTTATCCTGTTCATTTTCTTTGCAGTAGCTTGTTTGCTGAGACGATGTTTATTAAAGAGAATGATTGATTTAATTAGGTTGCCAGTGGATCCCAGTTAAAAAAAATAAAAAAGGTTCTATAAGAATCTCATTGAAATGGTTCCAAATTATAATAAAAATTCTAATTAGATTCTTGTTGGAATCCTTTAGGATTTTTTTTTATAAGGCGGATTATTTTTAATCTTTAAGGTATCTGATAAACTGTACGTGACCCTGTATCTTCCTTTACCAAGCTTTTCCTGATATTTTTCACAGCACTTATAACAGCTCATTTATTTAGTATGTGCTACTTCGCATTTGCTTCAAAGTCAAATCTACGTGAAGTCACTTGGCGGCTGCTATCTCTGTAGTGCCTTTATAACCACTAGATGTCGTGATTCACCTCAGCACAAAGTTGCCAGTGCAAAAAGTCACCCAACCACTGTTTATATTGTCGGACGTTTTGTCGGAGATTTAAGGAGTCCTGTTTGACCCAGGTATTTAATACGTTTCATTATGTGCTACGGAGTCTGCAAAAGCGTCGAAAGCATTTAGCCAAAAAACCAATTAAGCGATAGCATCTGAACATGAGGACGGGTAGCTGTTTCCCCTCATTTAATACGGGCTCCATATCGTTTCACATCCTTTATGAGTCTCGAAATGTTTTGCTGGCTAATACGTCTCAGTAAAGCTGTGTTTTCATGTCTGGGGTCTGTGTATAAGCTACAGAGAGGGAGAGGGGAGCGCGGCAGGTGTGCACACTTGCTAATTAAATTTCTGACGGCTGCTTTGTCAGTAATTACTTATGAATAATGCATGTTGCTTTGAAACGATGATCTCTTCATTATGTTAAATTTTCAAAACACTGATTAATTTTAAAAATGACAATCCCTTAATTCTCTCTCTCTCCAACCAAAAGTGTGTGAGTGTCCATCCTATTCAGCTCTGTGTTGCCTTGGAAGCGTATTTACATATTCAGCTCTCAGCTCCTCCACCTGAACCATGTTTACATCGTTTTACAAGGAATGGTAAGAGAAGTCCTGTTTTATAACAGGTAAATTGATATTTTGAGGAAAATACTGACTAACTTAAACATTGACGGAATCGCCCCATGAGGCTATGTTACCTTTGATGCTCTGCATTTGGTTTGTGTAACTTTTACTTCATGTCTTGTCAACTCTTTTTAGCCTGGCCAAGATGTTAGAGGAAAGGAAAAAAGGAGGTTCTTCTCAGCATAGAGAAGTTAGCACTCTTGTAGTAGTTGTAAGTGGAACATTTTCTTCTTTCTGTCTGGCTCTTAGAAAGCTTATGTATGCATATTACACAAATACCCATTTTAAACTTTGTAGACAATGAATATATAATGCAATAGTGGGTTGGTTATGTAATATCACAGAGTATATAAATAAGTAGACCAAAATATCTTCACCAGCCAGCAGTACCTATGAGAAAGCCTGTTTAATAAACATAGCTACTATCATTTGGGCGCCAAAGCATGACTTAAAAGGATTTAAGTTATGTTAAAATAACCTAAATCACATGCTAAATGCTAATAAATGGAAGATGTATATTTTTAAAATAATAATAAAAAATATATTATTATAAACTTTTTTTCAAAGACTACACAGTTCTTGAAACTTATGGAGTAATTAATTAAGATATTGACATTCCAATATTAATAAAACATTTTTAGAAAATAAGCATTTTATCATATTTAGTGCATATATACCAGTGGAAATATTAGCCTAGTCTGTATGAGGTCTCTATTATGAAAGGAAAAATAAGCGTGTGTTTGTGCTGTGTGTAAAGCAAAGAGGGAGGGTCATGAAATGGAGAATTTGGTTTCTGTATCAGTAGCACGTCAGTAAACGTCATACAACACACGTATACACACAGTACAGGAATCACATAATTTAATACTTCATAATTTAATGACTTCATGCAGTTGAAGGTGAGATTTGATACAGATCAATGCTTGTAAAATGTTTTCCAGGAAGTAGTGTATATATCCTCATGCTTTCACACACTCTTTCATCCAGCTACACAGTCACGCAACTACTCAGGTTTAATACTTTTCCTGTTTAATTTTAGAATGTAAATCCCCTGATTGTGCGGTTCTGATTGATTTAAGGTGCACTTCTGGATTCTATCTCGTCATAGTGTGTTGTTTTTCTGTGATGTGCATGTTGATCGTTTTGTCTTTCTAAAAGTCTTGGGCTCAATATCAAAACTTAATGTTCACATGAAGTAGTTTTAAAACAATAATCTCAAACCGTGAATACTCAGAACTAGAAATCCCTACATTGCTGACATTTTCATGGTTTATGTAAGGAGTGCTCGAGTAGACGTGTAAATGCTGAATCCGCGGTTCCATGTTCCCCTCCTGGTTTTATGTTATATTTGGCATTAATTACCAGCCTTCTCAGAAGGCAAATGTACATGATCTCTTTGACCTTTTGTATGTGACAAGTATTCTCAAAGCTTTTAGGTTTGAACCTATAGGGCACACGTGCTTCTGGTTCCCATAGTTATAATGTACTAAAAGAGAGACGGCAATTAGAGACATCACAAAGCACAGACGTTGACCGGTGATAGTGGGGCATGTGGACTTCCTCTCCCTCCCACTGGCCATAGGAACAGAGTATGCAGCCTATACTGGATGTTCACTTCATTAATTTTTAGTCTTTAAAATTGCAATCCATAATTCTTATGTTGTTTAAAGATCAAATGTCGATTGTCAATTGGCATTTGCTTTATACTGAATGGAATATTTAAGTCTGAATTTTTCATTTACATTATTATACAATTGCATTTATTGTTAATTAATGAGACATTGTTGGAAAATAAACAGTGTAATTTTAAGGTGCATGGTGGTGCAACAGGGAAACACCAGAGAAACAAGTCTATAGATGGGCCTATACGTCCAGTAATTATAGATAGATTGTTTCCGTGGTTACATTTGTCACCATGGTTATGTATTATGATTCTCTTCCGATGACAGACAGTAGCTCAATAGCAAGATTTGTTATAAGACAGCATTTGAATATTTTACAATTGTAAAGTCATGAGCTTCACCTATCGCTCAAATTAGATTTCATTCTTCTTTCTTTAGTCATTTTTGTGCTTAAATACAGTTGAATATAAGAGTGTCGAGATATTAATCATTGAGTACTCACACTTCACTCCCTCGCATTACAATGACATTTGTTTCATGCTAGATTACACAGCTTCTGACAGAAAATGATTCATCTGTGTTTTACTGTTGTTTGATCAGTTTTTTCCTTGGTTGTACCCTCATGCCATGCCAGTGTTTAATTATTTTCCAGATTCTCTATCTCCGTGTTTAAATCATGCAATTCAGTTACTTCATTCAGCTTGAGGTGAGATTTGATGATTTATGGTTATACATTGCACCTATTTACCTGGAACTCATTGCTGCAAATAATCTCAAATCTAACATACGTCTGCACAAAGTTACACATCTCTAATCGGGTTTATTGCTTATTTCTGTTCAATATTAGAATGTAAATCGTGCAGGTAGTTCTGATTTGGTAAGGTACACTTCTGGATCCTATTGCTGAGAAGAACATTTTTATTGCATTTCAGATTTTGAATTTCTGTGTTGTCTTTATTTGTATCACCACTTTTTCCTCTCTCTGCTGGAAAATCCAGATCTTGTCATAGGTGGGTTTATATGATCATTAGTGGTTTTTAACTCTCTCAAAAGCTGCTTGGTTGACCATAGGGGTGTTCGATATGACGTTTTTGATCGTGCACGATAAAAACGTCTCCACGATCTGCTTTTGAAGAAATATCGTAGTATTGTGCTACAGCGCACATTATTAGCTGCAGTTATGTCGTCGCCGTATCAAGATACTGTACAACGCCACATACATTCACATCAGTGTTTGACTCAGCGGTGGAGTAACTGTCACGGGACACTGCACTTATTCGCAATCACAAAAGTATATTATTTGCATGTGTTTTTAAGCCTTGCCGGTTAAACGTTTCATTCACACGCTGGTCTGACATGTGCTTTTTCTGAGCCCGTAAGTTACACCTGAAGCACACGCACACTAAAAAGCATGTCTAACAGCGCCTGATTACTCAACTAAGTTATCTTTTGTGTTAATACGGTCAAAATACACAAGGTTTACATATAGACTCAGTTGGTTATGTCTAAAATGAAAGTAAACAGTTGAGAGAAAAATGGATGCGTGCCTGTCAGATACACGCAGGTCTTAAAGGGATAGGACACTAAACATGCAGCCGACTGTCATTAAAGGGATAGTTCACCCTAAAATTTAATTTCTGTCCGGGTGTATGTTCACTACTTTGTGTGTACACTTGGATGGGTTAAATGCAGAGCACAAATTCCGAGTATGGGTCACCATACTTGGCCACACACCACTTCCCCTTTCCCTATATCTCTCTAGACCAGCAAAAAACAGCTAGCATAATCTAAAATTGAGCTTCAGCACCTTAAACTGGTATGGCCTGGTTTTTCCTGCAGGGCTAAGCTCATTTGCTGTAAAGTACCTCACTGTTTTATCTTGCCACCTTTTCTGAAGAGCTGAAATCACCATAAGCTGACTCACTTTCACCCTCAGAAACTCAGCTGAAGAGGTTATGAGGACGTGACCTGAAAACAGCAGCTGCATAAAATAGTGTGAATAATGATTCCATTTTCCTTTCATAACCAGACAGACTTTTAAAAACAATAAACTGTGCGACTGTGGGTTATGTGATGGTTTCGTGCCGTAGTTTACTGTATTTTCTTTGCGAGGATGATGTCAAGAGGATCATCTCTCTTTCCTCTCTTCTCTGCGAACGAGGATGACTTTGGCTATAATCTACCTTGATGAAACGATTAATTTATTTAAATCATCTTATATAATGCCTTCTTTATTTAATCAGGCACACTTATTTGCCCCCACAGAGTAAAGTGATGGATGAGGTGAGTGGGAGAACGCGCTCTCCTTTGTTCCTTCTTTGTCTCTGGCTTTCGTTCTCACCTCTTCCATTCACTTTGCTCTGATTTTGAAAAGGAGGGAGATTGTCACGATCACTAATTATCACGTAAGATACCAGAGGTGGGTGGTTGGTGTTGGTCTGTTGTTAGTTGCATGTTGAAATTCATTTCTAAAAGCTCTTAGGTTAAAAAAAACTAGATGCGTAATTAAATGGACTTGTCGTATTATGCTCAACGTTTCATATTTAGTTTTCAAATTTACAACATTCTTTTACAACTTTCTTTCAACTTAAAGAAAATAATACTTCTGAGGTAATGAAAATAAACATTGAAATATATTCATAATGTTACGCAATTTTGCTTTTCATTATATTGTTTTTCATTGCAAGGTGAAAACACTGATGAACGAAATGTTTTTTTGCAGTGTGCCCTTAATCCAATACTGGCTTTTCATTCTTTAACATCTACCATAGAAGTAGCTTTTAGTATTGATCATTTCCTTTCACATTCGCAAGTGGGCAGCTGTTTTGATACTGAGGAAAGAAACACCAATAAAGAAAGGTCAAACTGAAGTTCATACCTCATAAAGCACACATACACTAGCACAATGTAACTGTTGCTTTAGCAAAACATGTAATGTTGTAAATATCTTGTTTTAGAGCTTCAAAATTTGTCTGCAACATGTAGAAATTCATAACTTATGGGTTTAATATGACACTGAAGCAACATGAAACTGTTGTTTTTTCTCTGGCTGTCATTGTAAGTATACAAGTGGTTTTATTCAAGGGCGTCTGGACTGAGCATGAATGTTGAATGGTGGTTTGTTGTGAATTATTTTTTTTACTGTATCCCATCATGCCTTATCTTTCACTCATCCACTCACACAGTATATATTTTCTACTCGCTTTCTAATACTGAATAAATAGCTTTGTGTCTGTGTCTATTTGCTAGCCTGGGAACCATTTTGCTCATTGTCAGTTAGCAGTAAATCAGCGTCTGTGTAGGTGTTAATTATCTTTCACACACCTCTAAAGTAGTACCTCATTAAATGGTAAGAATAAAACTATCAGACATTGCAGTCTTTGCTCTGACGTAAAGGGAAAAAAAATCAGTGGAATATAGAGAGCATGGATAAACGTCTTCAAGTCACTTTATTGCTGTAAATCACACCAAAACAAGAGTGTATCATGTTCTACTCTATATCCAAGCAAACACACTAGTGGTTGACAACCTATTTTGTGCAAATTCTGTTAACAAGAGAGAGATTTAGTCAATATGGCACCCAGGCTAGCTTAGTATTGCATAATGATACTACTTAAAGCTATCACTTCAAACTACAGTATGAAACATATAATCAGATTTCAAGTTTTCCTACAGGAAGGCCTCACTTTTCCAACAACTACAAAAAGCACTTTCTTTTCCTGACCTGCCCCCAACTACAGCATGGCTCTAGGACAGTGGGTCAGGGTTTCATATGGCACTTGCATTGCTCTGTAGCTAACCATTACAACCGACACTAGAAGAATAGGCTGAGTCTACGATAAAGCAAAGTCTTTAAGGTGACAATCAAGGGTCATATTTCGGATTCTTTGTGATATGACCTCTGATCGAAGTTCAGATTGGCTGAAAGGGTCTCTAGCTCAGTCCCCCTCTCACCCCCGTCCTCTTCTTGCTCCTCTTCATCTCTACTAATGAAGGCTAACTCGTTCTCATAGCAGAAGTTGGCGGCGGAATCTAAGGACTTGTTCTCCTCCATGTCTTTGGCGCTGCAACGTGGCATGGAGGGAACCTCGTAGGTCTTATGAAAGTGCGAATAGTCCACCTTATACTGGCTGCGTTCCTCAAACACCACGGGCTCAAAGCGATGGCCCCATAAGATCTCGCTGGCCAGGTAGGAGCTGCGCACCTGAGCCGTCATCGCAGTCGCCTCGACCATCCCTTCCAGTATGACCACAATCTCAAAATCAGATGTCTCTAGGTCCTGCTTGCTGATTCCATATAGAGGACTCTCCTCGTTTATCTCGTGGAGGATGGTGAGAGGAGCAACCAAGAAGATGCGGTCGAGACCTTGGTCGTAACCCACATTGACATCGATCTGATCTAGCGGTATGTACTCGCCCTCTTCTGTGATTCGGGGCTTAATAAGCTGCGCCCGCACGTGAGCCTCTACGATGTGACTTTTCCTCAAGTTCCCGACCCGCCACATGAGGCAAAGCTTCCCGTCGCGCATTGTAATGACAGCATTGTGTGAGAACAGTATCGTTTCTGCCCGTTTCTTGGGTCGCGCCATTTTGGCCATGATGGCACCGATCATGAAAGAGTCAACGATGCAGCCCACGATGGACTGGAAGACGACCATGAACACTGCTAAGGGACACTCCTCAGTTACGCAGCGGAATCCGTAGCCGATCGTTGTTTGCGTCTCAACTGAGAACAGAAACGCTGCAACAAAGCTGTTGACCTGCATGACACATGGTGTGAAGTCATCTTTAATGGGCCGGTCTAAGTCACCGTGGACAAGAGCAATAAGCCAGAAGGCGAAACCAAACGCGAGCCAGGACAGGACAAATGCAAGGGAGAAAAGGACAAACATCCAGCGCCAACGGATGTCCACGCAAGTGGTGAAGATGTCAGCGAGGTAGCGCTGAGATTGCTCGTCCATGTGAGCAAACCTGACATTGCACTGGCCTGTCTTGTTTACGAAGCGGCTCCGCACCTTCCGGCGCGTCTGGATCTTGCCGTTACCAAAGCCATTGCCGAGGGCGGGCATGTTGCCGTGCCGGTACACGTCCTCCTCCGACGATGACACGATGTTGTAGCGGTGGGGCTTGCCCACACTCATGCCACTCTGCCCGACCAGAACCAATCCGTAAGTGAGAGAGTGTACCAAAGCAGCTCTGGATCAGTTTGCGTTGCCTGAAGGTGAAGCAAAACATAAGATCAGTCATGCAGTCTTTGTTCATTGTATATCGTGTGTCATATGGTTATGCTCATATGTTTTCAACCCCCTTGCAGATTTTTTTTTTAATAAATGGTCATACTTTAATTTAAGGTCCAATTCTCACTATTAGCAAACCATTAACTACAACTTTTGCCTCAGTAAACTCCTAATATGCTGCTTCGTAATAGTTAGAAAGGTAGTTGTTAAGTTTAGGCATTAGGTAGGATTAGGGATGTAAAATATGGTCATGCAGAATATGTGCTTTATAAGCACTAATAAACAGCCAATATGTTAATAATAGGCATGCTAATAAGCAACTAGTAAACAGTGAGAATTGGTCCCTATACTAAAGTGTTACCAAATAAATTGGATAAAATCTTATCCCTCTTATTTGGTAGTGCCCTAAAAGGGTTGCATAACACACATTTAAGTAAATTCCACAGATAGAATGCATTTATAGAAATTAAAATAAACTTTAAATGTTTAAAAGTTTCTTAATATTTTGTTTAATAACCTTTTATTAAAATTAATGTTTAATCAATACACACATTTTATTGATCAAAAGTGACAGTAAAGTCATTTACAAAAGATTTCTGAAGGATCATGTGACACTGAAATCTGAAGTAATGGCTGATGAAAATTCAGCTTTGCCATCTAAAGAGTAAATGGCACTTTAAAATACATTAAAATATAGGAAAGCTTTTTAACTTGTAAAATTATTTCACAATATTACTGTTTTTACAGTCATTTGATCAAATAAATGCAACCATAGTGAGCATAACAGACTTTACTAAAACATTTTAAAAATCCACATTCTACAAGGTGTATGTAAAATTTTGAGAACAACTAAGAAATAATTTAAAATGTAAAACTAATGCAATAAGCCACGGGAGGTGGTTAGAGGTGTTCTTTGGGAAGACGCAAAGCCTCCATGGTAAAATCACTGTAACACAGGGCCTCAGGTGGCTTAATGCTTTTAGAAAATGGTAGTATGATGAAAAATGGTAACAAATTTCAGGATCTATTAATAATAATTAAAATAAACAACCCCTTTAAAAAGTAATTTAGTTGATTGCTCTAACTATAGATTGTTTATGGTATCCTAACATCGTGGCACATTAATATAAAACATGTGGTTACAGTAGTCTGTCTGCATTTGTTTTTATCTTTAAATGTCTCATCCAGTCCGTCCGAACTCTCCATTTTATAAATACATTTTCTAGTATTTAAACATCGAAAGTCAATGAAAGGGAAACCTAAGTGATGCAGGCCAAAATAGTCCCAAAATAAATCTTCTGAATTCTCACTGCAGCTAAAAACGTGTGTTACTCCATTGCGTGAGTGTGTGCAAAAGTGCTACTCTGTAAGTGTGAGCGAGGAAAGAGCAGATGTGCAGATCTGTCGTGTTTTTTTTTTCACAGCAGATGTAGCTAAATAAAGTAATTTCGCACTTTTGCGCAGTGAAGTGCTGAAGTGTGCACACCTCATAGCCCCGAGAGGAGCTGTACTGCGGGCCTTAATGTTATGGTTATCATGATTATCATTATCCGAAATTTCTCACTGCACTTTTTTTTTTTGACACAGCTCTGAGCCGAGAGCTGCCGGTGGGGTCCAGATTTAGGCGTCTAGCCAGCGCCTGTGTCAAGTGATCTGTCTTTCTAATAATAGATTCCTGTCTCAGTGCGCCTACTGCACGCACACACACACTTACAAGAATCTGCGCTCCAAGACATACTGTACTGACAGAGAGACATCAAAACACACAAACTTCCCATGCACACACAGACACACACTCTCACACACTGGGGGCTGGGTAGTGTCAGGTGCTGCTATATTGGTGAGTGCAAATAGCTAAGAAGCCGCAGATTCAATGAGAGTGATAATGAGAAAACATATCATTTTCTTCATGTGTACCCATGATTGCACAAAAATGCAGCCTAGTTCTACAATACTCTAAACTAAAAGAATCACATGAAAAACTGGGATATAGAGGTTTCCATGGAAACCTGTCTGGTAGAAATTTTGTGTGTGTAGGTGTGTGTGTTTGTTTGAGGGGGGACTGTCGGCTTCATGCGGTGGTATTTTAGTCATCATCCAGGTGGCCAATCACTCCAAATTGAGAGAGGAGATGAGAGAGAGACAGTTGAGCACTTAATAAGTTTTTCAATGATAGCCGTGAGAATACAAAGTCGATTTCCAGTCGAGGGGAGACAGTGGGGTCGGATCTTCACTACATCCTGATGTGATGTCAGCTAATTCCAATCTAAATGTCAGCAGATCCAGTGACCACTTAGAGGTTCGATAGCAGTACTGTGATGAGTAAAGATAAGCTAATCCAAGTTCTGTGATAGCTAAAGGTGACAACTAATAAACACTCGGTCCTCAGTATATATACTATATTTATATATATATATATTTAGCTCCTATTTTATCAATTTTTCTTTTCTCTTTGCTCATTTTAGTGACACTTTCTGAGACCCACTGAATTTCTTGAGATTTCCAGTAGTTCTGAAATGTAATGAAATTAAATTACATATAAAATATCCAAATCTAATTTTAAATCTAAAATATATTAAAATTAAATTCTGTCAAGTTTCTGTTTTATCATATATATATATATATATATATATATATATATATATATATATATCTCAAAGTGAGTGTGTTTGTGTGTGTGAATAATTATTTATATATATATATATATATTCAATTCAATATGTGCTTTATATGTATAGTTTGTATGTAAATCTTCAGAGAAAATTTGAAGATTTATTTGAAAATTATGAATTCAATCAAATATGAATTAAACATTTATTAATTTATAATATTTTATCTATTTCCTGTGCATTTTGAGCTAAAACAAAAATTTCTAAATGATCTCTGCTCTGAACCCTCCAATATGCACTGAACATTTTGCACTAAAATAATACAAAATTGGGTAAAATTGGGCTGTAAATTGGGTTCCTTTTGCACCAATAAAAATATTAAGTGTGAAGAGGTTTTGTACTTTGTTGCATTCAGAAAGAATTGTGGGTATAGATGTTTTCTGATATATAGAAGATAATCTCGCTTATGGGCATCTGACGTAAATACCTGTGCCCTATGGCGGTGGTCGATGGAAAGTTCATCTGAAGAGAACATTCTGTTTCCTTTTTGCTTTTCATGCACTCTTAGAACCAAAAGGGACAGCTGTCGTTTTAATCGTCGAATGTAATTAACATATTCTACCCATCCCACAGCTCCTCCAGTCCCGAAATGGCAAATATGATGAGGAATTAAAGTGATGACAGATTGTAAGAACTTTGACAAGCAGTTGACAGACTTCAGATATTACTCCACCAAACATTTCCACAGCCCCTGAAGAGCTGCATCAGTCTCCTTTAATAAACTTTATGAATTCCGACTCCTATCACCATCGCCATATGCGCAGTGCTGAAATGGAGTTGCATCTAGTGACTTTTTTTGCCAGTCTGCTTTTCAAAAACCAGAAGGTTTGTATGATTTGATTTGTTTTGGCATGCTATATCCATCCAAACAGGTGCCTGTGTGTTGAACGCACAGCCTTTACACAATCAGGAATTGGATTACGCTGACCGTATCTATATTTAGACTTCATTTGAATTTGTATTTCCATTGAACTGCATGCATGATTTTTCACATAGAGCTTTAAAATCAAGGAAGCGCTCCACATGTGCAGACATTCCAGCATTCAGGGGACATCTGTCATTGTGGGAATGCTGTCTTGGGTGTGACAGTCCCCTCATTGAGTTGATGACACACAGTGGAAAGTACAGAATATGCAATGATGATCACCATCACATTCTCATTATGACTCTATTCATGTGAGGCGCATTAAAGGCACCAGAATGCACGCAGACATAAAACAAAATGCCTACAGGTTGCAGAAAATACCTGTAGACTGTCCATGCGAGTGAGACAGAGCTCACAGAAGCTGAAAGAATACATACACATTCTGCTTACCTTTTTTCTTCCCTTCGTGTGCATGGAAATATATAAGAAAGAGATCTGAAGTTGAGCTAAAGCATGATTCCACTGAGTTCTTCACAGTTCTCCTACAGGAAAAATCACAGATTTAAAGAAAAAAAGGGATCCTGACTGTCCAGCGAGGTCCTCATCTTTAATGTCACATACACAGATGGAAACTCGCACACATGTACGCATGTATTCGAAGGAGGTTCTTATCTAAAGGCTGCAGATTATAAGCTAACAGCCTCAGAATGTTCCGTTAATGTTCCCTAGCGTTGATTCTGACGTTCCAGTAATCTTCCTCGGTCATCCCTCAGGGTCTGGCATGTCCAGTGATTCCATAATGTTTCAGTGCGACACATTGCCAATGATTCTCTCTTTGAACGTTTAAAACACTGCTCTCTCTCTCTCCTTTTTTTCCCTCTCTCACCCTTGTCTACTATCTGATCTTTGCTGCAGTTTTTCACACTCTCTCGCTCTCTCGTTTGCTCCCTCTCTCTCTCTCTGAAGTTGGCATTTGCAGGGACCACGGTCTCACCGATGCTACCTCAAACACAGAGCTCTTGATAAGCAGCCTGTTCATGCTCAAACCCAAAATAAGTACATTTTACTGCCCTCTACGTTGGCTGAATACATTACAGTATTAAAAATCCTTAGTGTTTGAGGGTTTCTGTTAGTTGGGAACAGGGATTTGTGTGCACTGTTTTTCATAGTGTTTGCATAAGGTTAGTGTATGTGTGTGTGAACATGCTCTCAGATGAATAATCGTTTTTAAGAGGCTGGCTCTTTGGTTTGGGTTGCACATGCAAGGATGGTGACAGAACCAGGACAACCAGAACCTCTACAAATAAACGAACACACGAATATGCTCATCTGTCATGCCTGGTCACGCTGGCAAATTAATCCGACTCCAACCTGTGTGCATGTGTATGTGGCTTTATAAGTGTCTATGTGAAAAGATTCCGCCAACTACTGCCATAGATAGATAGATAGAGCCATGTGTTGAACTCTCATCGTAAACATACTAAGGCTGTCTGACTGTGATGTCAGCTTGGGTTGCAGTGGCTTGTCCTGATACTGTTTCATGTTTTGCATTGGTTGCTATGTTTGGAACTGTTCTACAAGGACTGCTATTGATCTGTTATTAAGCGAAGAGTTGACTGAAGTTTACTGTAAACAACAAACTTACCAGATGAATCTGTGTAGAGTAATGAATTTAAATTTAAAGCATGCTTTACTATATTTTACAATACAATATACTGTATTGTTCAAATATTTGTGGTTGCTAAGAAGTTTTTGGAAGAAGTTGCTTGTGCTCACTAAGACTGCATTTGTTTGATCGAAAATACTGGTAAAAACTGTAATGTTGTGAAATATTATTACAATTTAAAATAAGCGGTTTCTGTTTTTAATGTATTTTTAAATTGGATTTATTCCTGCGATGGCAAATATGAATTTTCAGCAGTTATTACTCCAGTCTTCAGTGTCACATGACCCTTCAGAAATCATTATAATTTGCTGCTCAATAAATAATTTCTTATTATTATCAATGTTGTTTGCTGCTAGATTTTGTGGAAACCATCATACAGTAAAAAATTTCAGGATTCAGAAGTTTAAAAAAAAAGAGCATTTATTATTTAAAAGAAAAGTTTTTAACATTACAAATCTTTACTGTAATGATCAATTAAATGCATCCTTGTTAAATAAAATTTCTTTCCATAAAAAACTTCCTGAATTCAAACATTTGAATGGTATAGTGCAGGGGTCACCAAACTTGTTCCTGGAGAGCCAGTGTCCTGCAGAATTTAGCTCCAACCCTAATCAAACACACCTGAAGCAGCTAATCAAGGTCTTGCTTGGTATACTTGAAACTTCAAGGCAGGTGTGTTGAGGCAAGCTGGAGCTAAACTCTGCAGGACACCGAGTGGGAGGACCTCTGGTATAGTGTATGACTGAACTGAGTTGTCTTGTTCGATCTTTGATCTTGAGAAATAAATTATTTATATAAATTATAAACTAATTCAGATTTTTTTTTAGAAAAATGTTAGGAATATTATTTGTGAAGAAAAATTATTTTAGATTTGACTGTGATTTAACCAGCCTGTGGTTTGTCACGTCATATTTGTTTTTTTTGCATGCTGACTAATTGAGTCTAATTGAGTCCATTATTAGCGTGTCTGTACAGTTAATTGAATACTGATAATTATAACTAAAGGGTTTGGACAGTAAAACCCCCATGTGTATTATTTGCATTAGATTTGCATCATAAATTATTTCCCTCTTACAGTTTATAATTCATTCTCTTCTTTTTTCTTTTTTCTTTGATCAGTTATTGGCTCCCAGAATTCTTCAAGTTTGCCTTAGAGCCTCTGTGATTATTGAGAAAGAGTATCATTATTTACCCATCTACATGTCTTTCTTCTGTTGAACAGAAAAGATGAATTTTTGAGGAATATCCAGGCTGTTTTTTCCAATACAATGAAAAAGAATGAGGGCTGGAGATATCACACTCTAAACAGCATCATAAAACAACTTTAAATGGCCATCAATGGAGAAACACTTTTTGCATGCAGAATGGTGTAATTAATAAGGCATCTCAGCTCTTTATAAATTATGAATGCTCATTTATCTTCACACCAGTGCACAAGCCAAAATGGTCAATGTGTGAACACTATGCATTAAAGCACACCTATTCAGCCTAATTCAGCCATTGCATAATTGCTCATTTATTCTGCACAAAGCTATATTGTCGTTCCAGGGTGTCAAGTGCTTGTGTGCATGTAATTTTGTTGTAATATTTATTAGGAAATATGTCTGCATGTTGGCCCTGAGGCAGAGGAACAGATGTCTGTTGTGGAAATTCAAGGGTCCATATGGACTAGAGTTTAATTATTACTGTAGAGACACACATAAACTCAATCATGTCAGTGTGTCCTTTTTTATCAATGAAATAACAGTGAGAATGTTTTACTGCTGTGAAGATAATCTTGGCCCTTTGCAGATGTGAAAGAAGTTTCACTTTTATATGTTGTCCTCCTTAAGATCTGTGCAACTAAACACTGATAGTTTGTTAATCGAAGTGACTGTGTGTGTGTGTGTCCCTTTTTCTAACTTTATGCCATATGGAGCATGAAAATAAGATGAGTGGAAAATAGGCTGATTGAAAGAGATATGGGCAAAAGTGAGTGTGTACATAGTTATGGGTTCAGTGAAATGTCCTCCCTCAAAAAAAACTTGACCAATCATACCTTAACAACTGTTGCCGTCTGCTTTATTAGTCCAGCTTTTGTTCTTTTATAATATAAGTCTGCACTTTTAGAAAAAAACTGTCAAGGTACTAATACTGTGTGTACACTTTACTACTTTTGAAGTATAACAAGTACCTTTAAGTTATTAATATGTACCATTTGAGGGAAAATAAGGTACAAAGATGTATCTTTTAGCTTTTGCACCAAAGACGACAGCTTTTTTCTGAAAATATATGGAGTATAGTTTAAAAACATTTATCCATATGCATAAACATTGTTGCATGATATTTTTTTTCCCATTTCAGGATTGTTAAATAAATCATGAAATGTTCTTGCTTTGTATTAAACTATGCGTGTGCCTTCATTACCAAATTAAAATGTAACATCACACTTACATTTTCTCAAAGGTAAATTGTTAATCAAGCCCTAAATTATGTTAATTACTTTACATATTAATTCAGGTCACTTACATGAATTTTACTGCTATTAAATGTGGCTTTAAATAACCATTTGCTTCAATTTTGATTCACAGCCACCTCTGCTTTTAATCATATTACTGCATAATCTACCAATTTCTTTAAAGAATAATGGCAGATAAAGATGCTTTGCCAATGTCATACTTCATTCCAGCCCACATAAGAATATCTATTAAATTTTGTTTCCACTTCTCGAGCTAATTTTTTGCTCTTTTAGACATTTAGAGTTCATTCCTATGGGAATGTAAAGCTTGCATTTGTAACCAAGCTTAGCAAAGGGTCAGTTGACTGAGTTGTTTGGCTTTTCACAGGAGCTTGTGTGATTTTACTGTGTAGTCGTTACAAACAAACACAACACACATGTTGATGCCATACAGAGGCACATGGGACAATATTCATCATGTTTGGAATTTAGGCCACAGACTCTCTCATGTGTTGCCGCTTACATTAATTTTTGTTTGCTATGTGTTTCATCACTGTAGCCCTGTTTGAGATGTTCTCACACGTTTCTTTTTAAAGATAAATGGAGTACAGTAGGTATGCATCACACAGGGAATGATACCAAATTTAAAGAGCACACAGGCCCATTTATACAATGTGAATTTGATAAATATCACGCACACACACAGAGAGAGAGAGAGTTGTGCACTGAGCATGATCTACTTAGTAGAGAAGTGTGTGAGTGTGTGACCTCAAATATGCTGTGCTGTTTTTTCCTCCTTCCTGTAAACTAGTTTCACACCTTATTTGCCATTCATCTTTCTCTCAATCTTTCTGACAGACCTGCATTCATCCTGCTTAATCAGAAGTAAAAAATGACACCTGCTGGAATAAAAACTGAAAATGTGCAACATAAACGCAAAACACTAAGTGCAACAAAGTCTCTAACTGGGGGAAGTCGTGGCCTAATGGTTAGAGAGTCGGACTTGTAATCCGAAGGTTGCGGGTTCGAGTCTCGGGCCGGCAGGGATTGTAGGTGGGGGGGGGGGTGAATGTACAGCGCTCTCCACCCTCAATACCACGACTGAGGTGCCCTTAAGCAAGGCACCGAACCCCCAACTGCTCCCCGGGCTGCCCACTGCTCCGGGTGTGTGTTCACAGTGTGTGTGTGTTCACTGCTGTGTGTGTGCACGTTGGATGGGTTAAATGCAGAGCACGAATTCCGAGTATGGGTCACCATACTTGGCTGAATGTCACTTCACTTCACTAACTGTATCTGTTTCTGTCTCTCTCTCTTTAAATGAAGGTCATTGTTTCAGTGCTACTGTTTTAAAACACATACAGTACTGTTTAAAAGTTTGGGGTTGTGAGATTTTGTATTGTTTTTGAAAGAGCTCTCTTATGCTCACCAAGCTGCATTTTGTTAATTGAAAATACAGTAAAAAAAAAAAAACATAATATTGTGAAATATTAGCACAATTTAAAATTGTGAATTTAAAAACTTTTCTAATGCAATATATATTTTTTAAAATTAATTTATTTCTGTGATGGCACAATTCTCAGCATCATTACTCCAGTTTTCCGTGTCACATGATCCTTCAGAAATCATTCTAATATGCTCATATTTGCTCCTTAAGAAACATTACTTATTATAATAATAATATATTATCAATGTCGTGCTGCTTAATATTTTTTCAGGACATTTTGATGAATAGAAAGGTCAATAATAACACCATTGTAGAAACCATTTGTGACATAAATCTATTTACATAAATCAGTCGATTTGTCAGACAGTTTTCATCATGCATCCTTGCTGAATAAAATGTCTGGGAAGGAAAGAAAGAAAGAAAGTCTAGTATTGTGTATGGCTGATTCCAAATTACATGACAAAAATTGTAGTTTGTAACATAATCCATTACATTACACATTTTAGGTAATATAATCAGATTACTTTTAGATTACTTCTGACCTAACTCGTTATCACATTGATTTAAATAGGATATTCTTTTACCATATTGATACAAAAATACAAACAGCAAGAAAATATATTCCATTTGTTGTTATTAACAACATGAAGTGCAATTAAACATTATATTACATAAAGGTTTCCCAGACTGCAGAGGGTCTGTGAGTTTAATGAAAAGCTAAAATTGAATGAAATCATAAATGTGTTACTCAGTTGTTGATGCAATGTTGAAACGCTTCTTAAATATAAAATGATTTTTAAAATCCAGTGATCAAATGACTGATCTCTGTGTGAATGTCCATAAGACTGTCTGAGTTTATATAAGCGGCAGGCTGTTTTAAAAAGAGGGATTAGGGAGAATCAATAAAATATGAATCATTTATTTGCTATTGTGTGAATATGTAATCATGTAATCAATAAAAAAAAATAACAGGAGTCTGATACGAGTATTTTAAAATGTAATTTAATCAAATACTTCTGATTACATAATCCAGATTACATGTAATCAGTTACTACCCAGATCCGTATATTGTGTTTCTGTTTAGAGGTAGTAAAGAAAATAGCTACATGAAATTGCAAAATACACAAAATAGCTTTACATAATGCCTCAGTTTCACAAAAGAATTAAATAACAAGCATTAATTGAGCCTCTTGTTGTGTTTTCATTATGTAAATGGGGTTGACGAGCTCTTCTGCTATTTTCTCCTCGCTCTCCACCGACAATCAAGAGTCTCATCAACTACAGCACAAGGACCAACTGCTGATTAACAGGTGTGTGTGTGTGTGTGTGTGTGTGTGTGTGTGTCCAGTAATGAAGTAGATACAGCACAGACATAAGTAATCTTGATACAGTAGATGGAGCGATCTGAGATTTATACCTAAATCTACTGTAGCCACATAATGTTAGAGACGAGGTTGCTCCAAAGACAGACAGAAGCAACAGAAAATGAACATGTAGCTGTAATGGAACAGACATTAGTGTTTGATACGGAACAGAAGAGTGGGATTGCACACGGGGGAATGTGTGTCGTTTATTTTCGCCGCTGCCCAGGTGTGCGGATCAAAATGAGTAATGAGAGAGTTAGTAGAGCAGCACCTCAGAGAATATCCTCACATACCATGCATACATGCAAACACAAAACTCGCAAAAGAGAATTATAAAACTAAATACAAGAATTTTGAGCATCAGCTATTTTTATGGCAAATACATTCAAAAACATTTGCATGTTCCATTGGATTTGAACCCATGAACTTAGTCTTGCAGCGCCATCTTCTACCAGCTGAGCCACAGTAACCCTGTTTATCCATTATGTCCGCTACAGCATTTCTATGCCGCAATAAATTTCTTCTTTATGCCAGAGTATTTATGCTCATGATACATGGTCTCAGGGCTCGACAGTGCGAGCATTTCACTCGCATTTGCGACTAAAAATAGATGTGTGCGAACTGGAAAATGTATTTAGGAGCACAAGTGCGAATACAAAACAAAATACAAAACAGCCTAACTTATACAGTAGCCTATAACAAACGTATTAATTTATTCTGTTTATTTATGGAAAAATTGCGATGCAGCCTCATATGATTACTTAAGAACTTTAAAAAGGCAACGTTTTAATTTAAATGAGCACAGATGAGAAGAAAAGCGGAGCGAGTTAAAGTGAAGACGCGCTGAATGACGCACATTCGCCACTAGAGGGCGCTGCCGCTGCCGTTACCCCGGTAACCCAGTAAACAAATCAGCTGCGCTACTTTCCTAAAACTGTGCAAATAATGTTTCACACTCACAGTCATTTAGATATTTATATTCGCTTTAGTCTTCACAATAGCATCAAATAATTCTGACTTAAAGACTTAATGAGCTATTTATTTTCAAAAATTGTTTCTAAGCTAAAACATGGCCCATCCACTGATCTATAATAGAGAACAGTGGGCCTATCTATATATCAACGACTGATTCGTTATTATTGTTCAGTAACACAAGGTCCATTAGTTAACATAAAAAAAACCATGACTGCATTTATTAATAATGCTATCTTAATTTCAACTTTTAATAATACATTATAAAATCAAAAGTTGTCTTAACATAATTCAATGGAGCTAACATTAACTAACATAGTTGTATTTTTTATTAATCAACATTAACAAAGAATATTAACTACTGCAACAAGTAGCTATTGCACATTTTTAGTTAATGTTGACCTGCTTTAACTAATGTTAACAAATGGGACCTTACTTACCTATTGCTCTTTCGTTCATTTGAACAATCTTTTGCACTCTAATCTTGAAACACTCGTTTACTTTATATTTTTATGTATTTTTTATAAAAGTCTTTTAGTAAATTATCTTTAATAAAGTTATTTAACCTGTTAGGAGGACAACACTTTTTTTCACTTAGAAATTATATATTGTGATTTAAAAACAAAAACATATACCGTGACAAAAGCTTATGATTATTGTGAAAATTTTATACCGACACAGTTTAATAGGATTATAACTAATTACATAATTAGTCTATTAAATAGTGTCTGAAGTAAAATTATTTAAAAACCTTGTGTACTTTCTGTATTCTGATAAATTAAATAATTGTGCTTGTAAATGTCTCTTTGTATCCCCTTATTAAGCTAAAACACCTCATTTGAAAAATTTGCATTGCGCCCCTAAATTTTTTTAATGCGCTCCTAAATGTTTTGACTTAGGAGCACATGTGCTCCTTGGGGAAAAGGTAAGCGTCAAGCCCTGGGTCTGTGCATTTGGCACCGTCCTGTTTGTGTTTGTGACATTTGGCATCAAGCCCCTGGAAAATGGATGTCTTGCACCTAAGAGGTCTCCTTGCCATTTCCTCAGATAGATTTTAGATGGTACACATAAGCCATGCTGCAAATAAGCATGGGCGCTTCCTTTCTTACACACATTTCAGCACCGTCCCGTTCCAAAACCTCTGCACGAACAGATCGGGATGGAGGAAAACATCATCTGTTATTCCACCCATGCATTTAGAATGATTTATTCCATGCAGAGTGATGATATGTGGGTTCACATGCAATCACGTAGACATATATTATATTGCATGAATGATGTCATCACATAACAATAGCTTTATTAAGATACGCAGTTGATGTGTGATTGTTAATACAGTCTGAAAATAAAGTATAAACCACTTATGCATATTTGCCATGCAGTGTCACATAATGTTGATTACGACATGATAAAGTCTGGTAGATGCAACATGTTGCTGATTAAAGATATGCATTCATACAAAAGTGGATTCTGTGAATTTCTTTGTTTCTCCTGCATTTTGTAAGTGATGCAGCAGCATGGATGAGATGATGTTCAGTTTGATTTTCTCAGAAAACATGGACAGTAAGGTGCTTTATGCTTCACTGAGGCCAACTGCTATCATTAGAAACACTTAGGGCCTCATTCATGAAACACGATCAGAACGAATTTCTATGTAGGCTCATCTCTCTCTCTCTCTCCCTCTGCCTCTCTCATCCTTCACTGTAAAATAAATCCTGTTAAATGTAAACTGGCAACTATGCCAGAAATTCTCTGGGGTGGCATTTTGGTGCCTGCAAATTTTACAGTACAGAAATATGTATTTCTTTAATTGTTATGCGTTAATATATCAACATTTCCATTACAAAAAGCCGCTCTGTGTAATAAAATTTACTGATAACCACCATAATAGTACAGGTGGTAAAATGGAACAAAAATTGGTGTTTCCATGAACAATTGCAAATAAACATACAATGCAACAAGTGTAATATAAAGCACTGCACAGCTACTTTGTCTTATCACATTTAATGCATCACAAGTTTACTGTCAATTGCAAATGACAAAAATTGGAACAATTTTAACAAGATTTTACAATATGATGTTTAAATATTTTTGAAAAAAGTCACTTATTCTCACCAAGGCTGCATTTATTTGATCAAAAATACAGTAAATCAGTAATGCGGTTAAATATTATTACAATTTACCATAACTGTTTCCTATTTGAATATATTTTAAAATGTAATTTATTCATGTGATGCAAAGCTGAATTTTCCACATCATTACTCCAGTCTTCATGGTCACATGATCCTTGAGAAATCATTCTGATGTGCTGATTTGATGTTTAAATCAATGTTGAAAATGGTTGTGCTGCTTAATACTTTTGTGAAAACTGTTACGTATTTTTTGACTTTCTATTAATCAATGAATTTTATAAGATTCATTGATTAATAGCGAGTTCAAAAGAACAGCATTTATTATAATATTATAGATGTCTTTAAAGGTGACCTGTCACGAAAGTGCTATAATCGGGTCCCCGGTGCATCTACCAACCCAGAAAACATGAAAAAGGACAACCCAGTAACTTTGTTTTGGTAAGCCTTTCTCTGCAAGCTTGTGAAAAAATTAGCTGCTCAGATATCGCTCCCCCTGTGACATAGGATCTTATTATAATATTACAGCCCCTTAATCTGCACATTTCCACCCACAGTGCTGCTATTGTGTTTTTGCAAGCGACAACAGTGTACCAGTTCTAACACCATGGCGAAAGTTTGCGCAAAGCATGCAAACTGTTCTGTCTTTGGCTATACTGAAGAGTAAAGAACACTGTTTAGAGTCTCAGTCTCAGAGGAGACAAGAGCAGTGGACTTATTGATTTATTAGTTGTATAATTACGCTGCTGCCATACAGATCTAATATAAAAAAAAAACGTTTTTCCCTTCACAAACATAACCAGTGTTGGGGGTAACGCGAGTTACGTAATAATATTACTTGTTTTCAAGTAACTAGTAAAGTAACGCATTACTTTTTAATTAGCAAGAAAATATCTGAGTTACTTTTTCAAAAAACGCCAGTTACTTTTTTCCCCCATATATTGACTGACAGTGCGCTAGGGCTGCACGATTAATCGCATGCTATTGTCATGCGCATCTCGTCAGTAAAGGCAGTTCTTTGATTAGCGGTAAATCGCATTCGATTATGAAGGCGATTTTGCGTGGCTTGTCAGCGAACTACGGCTCCGTGTATTAAATGCCGTTCCATCTGAAAGCAGGTGATGGAGCTTTACCGCTAATCAAAGAACCGGCTTTACTGACGAGATGCGCATGACAATAGCATGCGATTAATCGTGCAGCCCTACAGTGCGCTGTGTGAACGTGCTGTTACTGTAGTCCTATGCTAAATGTGAATGTGCATTAATTCATCCCACTCGCAAAAAACAGATTTAGTATTCATCAAAATTAATTAAAACAGTGAAATGCAAACTCAGAATATGACGCAAACCTGCAATAATTAAATATGTCAAATCGAAATCGCGTTTGGTCTCATACTGTATCGCGTATCTTGTCGGTGTGTGCACTTGCTTGGCCATTTTTAGTGATTAATAGGAAAGTGGGTTCAGCTGAATTGTAGTAGTGATTTGTTGGATTGGTATAAAAAAGGTTATTATACCGCGGCAGCGGTCGCGGCAGCCCTCGTGTGAAGCCCTCTTAGGCTGTGTCCAAATTCAGGGTCTGCATCCTCCTTAGGATCCTTCCTACCCGGTTGAAGGAGGAGGGATCCTCCGACGTCCGCAAAACCCGGAAGTCGGTGTTTGTGAATTTGGACAGCCTACCCTTCTTTCAGTTCCCTCCCTTACCCGTTGCTCATATCCTGTCGCCTAGCAACCGTGACAGCACCAAGCAAGAAGCGGGAAAATGGACAAACAAAGAGTTATTCTCCTCATTTTAATTCTTTTGGAAGAAATAAAGCAATTAAATAAATTAAATACTTTCTTTGCTCGTTGTCGGTGTCAGGGAACTGTTGTGTGTCTGTCATGTGTTCCTGCCCCTTGTGCCCATATTTGGTTTGTTTCCTGTCCTTGTCATATGTAATCATCAGTTAATTCTTGTCTAGCCGTGTTCGTCTCATTAGCGTGTGTATTTAAGTTCCTGCCTGTTGAGTTTCGTGTTGTCTGGTCTACTCGTTATCCCCGGTGTTTGATGTCTGTGTCTTGCTCTGCCTTGTCTTGCCCTGCCTTGATGTCCCCAGTAAAGTATGTTATTTGAGTTTACATCCTCGTCTGCGTGTTCCTGGTTCCTCCCTCGTGTGTGCACCGTGACAGAAGACCAGACCAAATCAGTAAGCGGCGCCCCTTCACCTCGTTTTGTTTTTCGTTTTCACAAGTCTTGTTTTGTTCCTGTTTTGTCTGTCCCTCGCGGCATGGAAGTCGCCGCTCGTCATCCTGCCTTAGCCTGCGTCTAGTGGGCGTGGGAGTTTGGTGGGATCACCGCGAGTGCCGCGAGTCCGCTGGCCGCGAGCCCTCAAGTCAAGCCCGCCGATCGCGGGAGATATCCGCCGCTGCCCGCGGCTATCCCAAGCCTGCCGCTCACCCAAGTCCGCCGTCCGTGGGGAAAGCCAACCCACCGTCGGCGGCTTCCCCAAGTCACGCCGCCGTTCGCGGCTCACCGACCCCGCCGTTCGCGGGAGATCACGCCGCTTTCCGCGGCTCACCGACCCCGCCGTTCGCGGGAGATCACGTCGCCGTCCGTGGGGAAAGCCCACCCACCGTCGGCGGCTCCCCTGTTCACGCCACCGTCCGCGGCTCCCCTGTGCACGCCGCCGGTCCGCCTCTGACTCTATGCCCGCCGGATCGCCGCTGACTCAATGCCCGCCGGATTGCCGCTGACTCAAGCCCACCGGATTGCCGCTGACTCAAGCCTGCCGGCCGCCTGCCCCCCCTGTCGCAGAAGTGGAGGAGGTCGCTGAGGGACCCTGTGAGGGCCCCTGACTCCTCGTCATGCCCAGAGGAAGACTCAGCTTCCTAGCCAGCCCAGGAGGGCTTCTGGTTCCTGTGGGATGTCCTGTCGTGTTTGTCTGACCCTGGAGGGTTTCTGTCGTGTCTTGTCGTGTTTTGTCTGTCTAGCCCCGGAGGGCTCCTGATACCCCCTGGATTCCCCATGGAAATTTTGGGGGGGGGTAGTAGAGCTCTGGGTGGAGTGGGTGGGCCGAAGAAGGATGCCATGGCCACAGTTACCACCTGCCATGGCCTCCTGAGCTCCCTGCTCCGCCATGGGTCTTGTCTGTCTGTTCCGCTCTGGAGGTCCCCGTCCTGTGGTCCGTGTCTGTCCTGAGAGGCCTCCAGAGCGCCCACCCCCCCCTACCTGATGGAACTGTTAAGGCTCGGGACGAGCCTTTCGGGAGGGGGGAGTTATGTCAGGGAACTGTTGTGTGTCTGTCATGTGTTCCTGCCCCTTGTGCCCATATTTGGTTTGTTTCCTGTCCTTGTCATATGTAATCATCAGTTAATTCTTGTCTAGCCGTGTTCGTCTCATTAGCGTGTGTATTTAAGTTCCTGCCTGTTGAGTTTCGTGTTGTCTGGTCTACTCGTTATCCCCGGTGTTTGATGTCTGTGTCTTGCTCTGCCTTGTCTTGCCCTGCCTTGATGTCCCCAGTAAAGTATGTTATTTGAGTTTACATCCTCGTCTGCGTGTTCCTGGTTCCTCCCTCGTGTGTGCACCGTGACAGTCGGAGAGTTTTTTATATCAGACTACAAGACAGTCACATCCAGGTAAGCCATTATAGCCTATTTTTATTTGTTTTTAAGTATTCTACTAATTTCTCCTACAAATTCATTGAGCCGAAGCATAAACTTTAGCTTGTTTTGTCAGAGAAACTCCTCTCCCACTCCGCTACCGCTCGCTTCGTCCGTCATTACGCTCTGCCGAAAAGAACTATGGGATAGGTAGGACGGGAAAGGATCCACCACACCCATCCTTCCAATTCGGGGAAAAGGAGGACGTATTTGTGGGTCGCATTTGAAGGATCCTACGAATTTGGACAGCCTTCGTCGCGGCGCTGTGACGTAACATCCTTCAAATGAGTACTCCGAAGGATGCAGACCCTGAATTTGGACACAGCCTTAGTGTGAAGACCATCGACTACCGTGCGACTCCACCGGGCTAGGACACCGGCAAAGGATATTAGTATCGCTTTTTATTTTTATTTTTTTATTTTATATGTTTACTATTGAAATGTTGTTGTATGCGTTTGTCAATTTTATTTAATTTCTGTATTTTCTTAAATGGGTGTTTATAGAGTATTTACAGAGTGTTAACTTTTAGTTTTAGTTACTTTTTCTTATTTGTAAGTCGCTTTGGATAAAAGCGTCTGCTAAATGACTAAAAGTAAAGTAAATATGTTAAACAACACAAATGTATCTAATCCCATTTTATTAACCAATGTCTTTGCTGCTGACCTTTGATGATCCAGTTCAACCATACTAATAAGCAAAAATGACTTTAGATAAACTAACAATTGTAATGCATTACTTTTAAAAGTAACTTTCCCCAACACTGGCCATAACCGACTGTTTTTGTAACTTGTGTGTTTTTAACATAAACTTGTGTGTATTTGACAGTTTAAGCACAATAAGACATGAAAGAGAGCTTAGTTTAGTACTCACATGCCATGTGACAGCCGCTTTCTGTGCGTGTGCTTCAGATCAGAAAACCCTATATCATAAGTTTAAACTGATATGGTTTAAAACGCATGATTTCAGCACAATAGACATGATAATCAAAACCAAACGTGTTTTTTAGCAGAGTATATGAGGTGTCAGCTGTAGTCCCATTCTGGAAAAGGGGCGGGGAGCAACAGCTCATTTGCATTTAAAGAGAGATGCATGAAAACAACGTGTTTATCTTCCACTCAAAATAGGCATTTTCAAAATGATATAATACATGATCTGTGGGATATTTTGAGCAGAAACTTAACAGACATATTCTGGGATTTACATTACATATTGTAAAAAGGGCATAACAGGTCTCCTTTAATATAAGTTTTGATCAATGTAATGCATCTTTCAGAAAAATGCATTCCTGACCCAAAACATTAACAGTAGTGTACATTTTCATTTATGTAATAATTAATGCATTTTACTGTCCAAAAAATATTATTTTACAGTAAAATTCCAAATATTTCATCCAATTTAATTCTAATGTTACATTTTATGTCGGGTAATGATTGCCAACTCATTGTTTATTACTTTAACATTGTACATTAAAATATTTATTTTTCTCTGATTTCTTAATATCTTCCTATCATTCATCTTCTTCTTCATTTAATTATTTCAATTAAACTGTATCGACATAATGTTCTTCTTAGCAATTGTTTGCCTCAGAGCATCATGTTTGACTTCCCTTTTGTTTTCCTTTCTTCCAGTATGTTCTCCTTGGCTTTCTCTTACATAAAAGATCGCATTAAATTTTCTTTTAAGGAAAGAGTGTCTTTAAAGACTGTTGATATTACGTTTTGACTGATAAATAAAATCCCCTTCTTACTTTAAACAAAGTCATCTTCAAAAGGCTTTTGAGACAACCATTCTAAAAGCACAGTAAATTGTGAGTATCATGTAAGTTTTATGTAACTGTTTGTCTATGAATTTCCTCATCAGAACTTTGAATACAATATGTTAGCAGTGAGAATACAGCACTATTGTACATGTCAGTTGTATTCAGTTGGACATTAACGTGTACCTGTAGGCTAAATCTATTTTTCTACATTTGGAAAGTAACAGTGGATGTTGACCTCTGTAGTCCTGCCAGTGTTCAAGTGCCATATGAGATCCCTGTATCAACAAATGGAGCCTGAGTCATACTAGGACATTGTAAACTATGTGGGACTGAAAATATTAGAGATGCCCAATGCATGAAACCCAAAGAGGAACTAAGATATTCTGTACATACAAGCACACACAAGTGTTATGGTGCCATCTTCTGTCAGTGCATTTTATTATTTGACCTTTTGGATAGTCTTCTTGAGAGGATATATCTTATTAATTGTGGAAAGAAGTATGCACCATTTTCATATTAAAAATATATGACATATTTTAAGTCTTAATCAAAGAGTTTCTAATGGCCTACTATGAACTTGGGTATTTGCAAACATGTAAATGGAGTTTAACCAAAATTATAATGCAATAAGATGCATTACTCATATTCCTTAATAACGATAATGACCATTTTTGACGCCAAGAAGTAAATTTTTGCACTTTTGTGCATGTTTTTTTTTTTTTTTACAGTCTATGATTATACGGCGAACACTGAAAGTTCTCATTAATTTCTGTAGTATTCTACACCAACATGTAACAAGAGCGAACATAATTCTACAGTAAATGTATACATTTAAAGCAGTTAATTTTTTTTTAATTTATATAACACCTGTTTGTACCCAAGATTTGTTTTTCGAACGGGCAATGTATAGGGCTACTGACGATGACGTCACCGACGTTCGACGTACGTTGCTCAGAGTGAGGACCTCGCGGTGCATGGTTTGGAAACAGTGCGAGGAATAATAACTTTGAAACGATAATAAAGTCACCCCAGGCATAAAGAGTCGCATACAGGTATACAGCTATTATAACGTTACGTACTGCATTTGCATGTGAGACAGAAAGTAAAGATTATTTAAATGAGCCATTCATTCATTCATATTCTGTCGGACGTCTGTTGCGCGTTTAGATATTCTAACAGCTTTATTTGAGGCGTTTCTGAATCCTTAACTTTTATATGTATTGTGATTGTCAGTAAATTGGTAATTTGTTTTATCATGTTGCATATGCACATTCTGCGTCTGTGATATTCTCAGTGTTTACTAGGCTCTTAAAATAAACTCGTGGAGCTGCTGTAGATAGCATTGTGCGCAATAATTGTAAAGGAGTGATCGATCATCATATGAAACAACATAAATAGAATCATGAGAGTGAAAGTAAAACCATCTTATACTTAAACTTTTTCCAAAGTAGTCACATTTTGTCTAGAGATTACAGTTTTGCACATTCTTCATGCATGCTACATACTTCTCTGTAATTCCAATCTGTTTTGTCCCATCAGAGCTCGTCAGCATGGAGACAGATCTTTATGATGAGTTTGGAAACTATATTGGACCAGAGCTGGACTCTGATGAAGATGAATTAGATGCAGACGACCGGGAGGCTGATGAGGTGCGTCTGAGATGTTTTATGGCCTGTGTTTATTCCAGCAGAAACCTGTAAATTACACACATCATCTAGAAACTGCCCCCCAAAAAGTTTTTTTTGTGCAAGTTGCTGCATGTATAGTATGAGTGGGATATGAGTGCAGTTTATCTTATTACAGGCGGATGAGGAGGAGGATGATGAAGACCAGGCTGAGGTTGATGAGGAGGATGTTGGCAGTATGGAGGTGGTTCTGCATGAGGATAAAAAGTATTATCCCACAGCTGAGGAAGTTTATGGTCCTGAGGTGGAGACTATCGTTCAAGAAGAAGATACACAACCATTGACAGGTAACAGACATGCTGGTGGGATACTAGTACATGTACTACATCTGCACAAAATCAAGTGTATCTCATTTAATGTCCTCCTCAGAGCCCATCATAAAACCTGTGAAGATGAAGCGGTTTACTCTGATGGAGCAAGAGCTTCCCGCCACCGTCTATGACATGGAGTGAGTGTACTGTTGTGTTGTTTCTCTCTCTTCCTGTTTGTTAGAATGGCATATTGTTACATGCATGTCTGTCTGCAGGTTCCTTGCTGATTTGATGGACAGCTCAGAACTGATCAGAAATGTCACCTTGTGTGGACACTTACACCATGGCAAGGTAAAGGACACTGTTCAGTTTTGTCTAATAAATAAAGGTGCATCATGTGGTGGTTATTATATGTGCTGAGTTTGATTACATTAATCTTGAGGACAAATTAAAATGCATTTGTTTGTCCCCACAGACTTGCTTTGTGGATTGCCTCATTGAACAGACACATCCTGAAATCCGCAAGAGATATGACTCTGACGTAAGTATATATAAAGTGTATTTGTTTATATTAAGCATATTAATATGATTAAAATATACACTTGATTTCAGTTGTGTGCATAAATAAATAAATAAACTGCACATGTGTGGATGTATATGTGTATATATTAATGCTGTCAAATGATTAATCGTGTTTAATCGCATCCAAAATAAAAGTTTTTGTTTACATAATATATGAGTGTGTACTGTGTATATTTATTATGTATATATAAAGACACTCACATGCATGCATATGTTTAAGAAAAATATGTTGTTTAGAAATTATATTTATTTATAATATATATTATATGAATATAAATAGACATGTAAATATTTTCAAAATATATATTTGTATGTGTGTGCATTTATATATACGTAATAAATATACACAGAACACACATGCAAACAAAAATCATGATTAATCATTTGACAGCACTAATACATATATGTGTGTGTGTATATTTATATGTATGTGTGCATATTGCGCATATATATATGTATGTGTGTGTGTGTAACTTTTTTCCTATTATGTTTGTTTATATATTTTCACATGCAGACTGAGGTGTTTTGTTGAGCAGACAAGATGACATTCACCGTTTATTTCGCTCTACACTAACACTGAATATGTTACAATAATGATCTTTTACTTTTTTACAGTTACGATACACTGATATCCTCTTCACAGAGCAAGAGGTAAGAAATCAACTACATCGTCTGATCACAAGCAAGCATGTGCATTCATTTCATGTAAGTTTTTGTGTTTTCTCACAGAGGGGAGTTGGCATCAAGAGTGCACCTGTAACCATGGTTCTGCCTGACTCCCGGGGCAAATCTTACCTTTTTAACATCATGGACACGCCAGGTACTTCCTGCCCTCTTTCCCTCTTCCCTGTTCTCATCTTTTCACACATTAAAAAGTAGCTGACATATGTTTAAAATACCACTTAGAAAAATATAAGTGCACACACTATGCTGTGCAAAAGCATATTTATTTCTTGAACTTGTCCTCAGGTCATGTGAATTTCTCTGATGAGGTGACATCAGCAGTCAGACTGTCTGACGGCATCGTGCTTTTTATTGATGCTGCTGAGGGGGTGAGTTCACACATGCACAGTCTACTGCTAATGTCAGGCTTTTGGTTCCAGGACTGCTTATTCATCGTAATACACTCTGTAAATCTCTGTCTTAACATATTGCTTTTTGTAATCTTATGTTATATTTGTCAGATTAAATTAGCTATGTTATGCAAGTATAAAAAATTTTTGAATGTGTTTAGGTGATGCTAAACACTGAGCGACTGATCAAGCATGCAGTGCAGGAGAAGTTGGCCATTACTATCTGTATTAATAAAGTGGATCGTCTGATCGGGGAGCTCAAGCTGCCCCCTACTGATGCCTACTACAAACTGCGCCACATTGTGGATGAGGTCAACGGCTTGCTGAGGTACCCCACTGTGTTTAAAGGAAGAGGTTTTGGTAGATTCAACATGATGTTGAGACAAATCTTAGATCTACTGTTTGTCTGTCACTTGCTTATTGATATTCATTTTCTTTATCAATTTAATTGTTTTTAGCACACTTTTTTGTCTGAAATTCTATAGAATAATCTCTCTCTTTTTCTCTCTCGCAGCACCTACTCCACCGATGAGTCTCTGATTGTGTCTCCCCTGTTGGGGAACGTGTGTTTTGCTTCCTCACAATACAGCATCTGCTTCACTCTTGGCTCCTTTGCCAAAATCTATTCAGACACCTATGGTGAGACACGCAAATCAAAAAACCCAATTTCAAATGCATCCTCAATGCTTCTGTCTGAAAACTTTAACCTTTTTTTTAACCTCAATTGTTTTACAGGTGACATCAACTACATGGAGTTTGCTAAAAGACTGTGGGGAGACATTTACTTCAACCCTAAAACGTGAGAATCTCAAGCTAATTTTAATTCAAAGACAGTTTGCTGAATGACAGGGTGTTTTTTTTTTGGTTCTCGAATGTAACTGTCATGTTTTGTGCATGTCAGGAGGAAATTCACAAAGAAAGCCCCCAACAGCAACTCTCAGCGCAGCTTTGTTGAGTTCGTACTAGAGCCCCTGTACAAGATTCTTTCACAGGTGAGAAATACACTGCAGGCATAGGCAGTCAAACAAGCAGGCTGTATAACTGTGGTGTGTCTGTAGGTGGTGGGGGATGTGGATACGTCTCTGCCTCGTGTGTTGGATGAGCTCGGCATTCATCTGACTAAAGAGGAATTAAAGCTCAACATCAAACCTCTGCTGCGCCTTGTCTGTAACCGCTTTTTTGGAGAGTTTACAGGCGAGTGTCTTATTTTTGTGCTCTTGTGTTGTTGCAATAAATCACAATTCTTGCACACGTGTCCGGTTCGTTCAGTCTAATGATATGTGCTAAATCGACAGGCTTTGTGGACATGTGTGTGCAACACATACCATCTCCTCAGGGGGGTGCCAGAGCCAAGATAGAGCACAGCTACACGGGTGGACTGGACTCAGACCTCGGAGAGACAATGTCTGAGTGTGATCCTGATGTAAGTGTGACATTCAGCTTGTAAAATGTTTTAAAGTTTGTTTGTTTTTTTTCATAAAGAAAATCGGTAACACTTTAGTATAGGGACCAATTCTCACTATTAACTAGTTGCTTATTAGCATGCCTATTATTAACATATTGGCTGTTTATTAGTGCTTATAAATCTCACATTCTGCGTGACCATATTCTACATCCATAATCCTATCCAATACCTAAATTTAACAACTACCTTACTAACTATTAATAAGCAGCAAATTAGGAGATTATTCAGGCAAAAGTCATAGTTAATGGTTTGTTAATAGCAAGAATTGGACCTTAAATTAAAGTGTGATCAAAATATCTTACGGATCCCAATAATTTTAAAGGTAGTGTATACATGAATATGAATTGGCACAAAATATAAATGGAAATCGTTGCCATTGCCAATGTACTTTTTTTATTAGATAAATAATAATAGATAACTTGCGGTTTAGAGCATACAGACAAAATGTTGTGGCAGATGCTTTATGTCTGTGAGCGACAGTGTGTCAGACACTTATGAGAATAGCCGATCAATTTGATGACAGGCTTTGGCTCTGGCATTTCAGAATAACCAAAGCAAAATGTTTTCTTTTCTTCTCTGAAAGAATTATTCCTTCACATGGCTTTTTTTGGTGGGCATTTTAGAATTGGACATTGTCTTGGCAAATAAAAATGTGTCCACCTCTAACAAGCCTAAAATGTAGACACAGGCCCAGAGAAGTAAGTCAAACTCTTTTATTCTTTCTTAGGGTCCACTGATGTGCCACACCACCAAGATGTACAGCACAGATGACGGCGTACAGTTCCACGCGTTTGGTCGAGTCCTGAGCGGAACCCTGCAGGCGGGCCAGCCGGTGAAGGTCCTGGGAGAGAACTACAGCCTGGAGGACGAGGAGGACTCACAGATCTGCACTATCGGACGCCTGTGGATTTCTGTCGCAAGGTGTCCGTCACACTCTGTCTTTCTGATTGGTCATTTTTTGCTAGCATTATTAGTCCATGGTCCCCCATTTTCCACAACAATACTTGAAGGCCCCTTGTCTTTTCTAGTTGTTGAGGATTTAAAGGGATAGTTCACCCAAAAATGAAAATTCTCTCATCATATACTCACTCTCAAGTAGTTCCAAACCTGTATGAATGTCTTTGTTCTGCTGAACACAGAGGAAGATATTCTGAAGAATGTGGGAAACAGAGCAGTTCTGGGGCTCCATTGACTTCCATAGTATTTGTTTTTTCCTACTGTGGAAGTCAATGGTGCCCCAAAACAGCCTGATTACAAACTTTCTTCAAAATATCTTCCTTTGTGTTCGGCAGAACAAAGAAATACATACAGGTTTGGAACTACTTGAGAGTGAGTAAATGATGACAGAATTTTTGGGTGAATTATCCCTTTAAGAATAAGAATTATTTATTTGTGTGTGTGTGTGTGTGTGTATGTATTCAGTGTATAAATATGATTTGATTAATTTGGTTCTAGAAGTCGCACTTTAAAAATTTGGGTTTTTCAAGACTAATATATTATATTAATGCTTGTTTTTTCTTATTGTAAATCATTTTATGTCTATTATCTTGAGACCCAAAGATAAAAGTAAAAGATATTATTGGAGTACGTTTTAAAAGAAAATACTATCTTAGTCTTTCTATTTAAACATTTCAAGCTTATTTCAATGTATTATTTGTGGTTTCTGTGTATGTTTTGTAAAAATGTACTATTTCTGAGTAAATCATACATCAGTTTCTTTACACTGTAGTCTTTATAAATGTTATGTTTTATGTGTTTCTGTAAGGTATCAGATTGAAGTGAATCGTGTCCCTGCTGGTAACTGGGTGTTGATCGAAGGATGCGACCAGCCTATTGTTAAAACGGCCACAATCACAGAGCCCCGTGGAAATGAAGAGGTAGGAAAGAAAGATATCCATTCGAAAACAAATCAGTCTTTCTTTGAGACTTTGGAAGTTGAATGTGCCTTGTATTGTGTGAGTAGGCTCAGATCTTCAGGCCATTGAAGTTTAACACCGCATCAGTGATAAAAATTGCTGTGGAGCCGGTCAATCCCTCAGAACTGCCCAAGATGTTGGATGGACTCAGAAAAGTCAACAAAAGTTATCCGTCACTTACAACAAAGGTAACACTCCCTAGAACAACCCACGGTACCAATTTTGTTTTAAAACCATATCTTTTGATGTTTTAAGCCTCTGGACCAAACCAGATGTTATATATTCTTGCACTGGCAATCAGCAGGGTTACTTTATCAAGATTCATAACTATGACGTGTTGCAGTCTTTTTACTAACTTATTTCTTGTTAATCTGTGCTGGTTTGTGTGTGTTCAGGTGGAAGAGTCAGGTGAACATGTGATTCTTGGTACAGGTGAGCTGTACCTGGACTGTGTTATGCACGACCTGCGGAAGATGTACTCTGAGATCGATATCAAGGTGCTCTTTTGCTTTCATAGAAATGTCTTTCCTCTCTTTTTGCCTATGCTTTTTGTGTTAATGTGATTCCTCTTTGATCTCTCACAATAGGTGGCTGATCCAGTAGTGACCTTCTGTGAGACTGTGGTAGAGACGTCCTCCCTGAAGTGTTTTGCCGAAACGCCCAATAAAAAGTAAGGAACAAACGTCCTGTATCTCAGCACCACCATTTAGAACTTGAGTTGTGAAGATTTGATTTTAAATGTGACCTGGACAGGATCAGTCTTGACATGCATCAGTGTTTATATAAGAATGTGTGATTTGTGTGATTGGCAGGAATAAGATTACCATGATTGCCGAGCCGTTGGAGAAGGGTCTAGCCGAAGACATTGAGAATGAGGTGGTGCAGATCACGTGGAACAGGTAAAATAATATGTCAGATCTGTAGAGAACTTATGGTTATATGTAACACAAAGATGTCTTTCTTAATATTAAATATTAAGATGCATAACTGTTTTCAACACTGATAATGATAAATGTTTCTTGTGCACCAAAAATTTTCATAGTATTAACTGTATTTTTGATCACATATATGCAGCCTTGGTGTGCATAAGAGACTTCTCTCAAAAACATTCATCTATTTAACGACCACATTAAACTTTTAAGTGGTAGTTTATGGTGTGCAGTTCAACCGACAAGATCTATAATCTGTTAACTATCCTAAAACCAATAAATGTATCTCTCTTTTTCTCGCTATAGAAAAAAGTTGGGAGAGTTTTTCCAGACGAAGTATGACTGGGATTTGCTAGCAGCTCGTTCCATTTGGGCTTTTGGACCTGACACAACCGGACCCAACATTTTAGTAGACGACACTTTGCCCTCTGAGGTAATTTGCATATCAGCAGACATTAATCATGCTCTGCAAGGTTCATTTATATTCATTAAATCATTGTAATAATTTTTTATACAATTCAGCTGTAATTGCAAATGAAAAAAATTCAGGATATTTGACTTCACCTCTCCTTTGACTGTATTGACATAAATTTGAAAATAGTGCCTTTGGCCATTTAAATGTAGATGTGTGTGTGTTTAAGTCTTTTGGCAAGGATGTGTTGGTGTGTCATCGTTTGGTATGTGCTTGCCAGGCAATAAGAGGTGTGAAAAAAATTGGCATGTCACATATGATTGCATGTGACACGGTGTGTCTGTTTTTGTGAGAGGTCATGCACTGGCGTACTTAACTTGTTGACAGCTACATAACTCAATAAATGATCTGTCTTCTCTCTCTGTGTGTGTTGTAGGTAGATAAAGCTCTTCTCGGCTCAGTTAAGGACAGCATTGTACAGGGCTTCCAGTGGGGCACACGCGAGGGTCCTTTGTGTGATGAACGTAAGACAGTGCATGATATTTTATTTAAGAACTTTCAATGGTTATGAAGGCTGAACACTCTAAAAAGCACCACAGAATGAATAAAATGATCGTAGGGTAAATATACTTATTTAAAGGGTCATGAAACCCTAAAACACATTTTTGAGATGTTAACATATATGTACAGGTTGCACATCATTGAAAACAATAATGGCACTCATGATGTCTATTATTAAGTGCAAAGTGGTTATTTGTTCATTTTTTGGAGCAATTTTGTTTTTCCTGTTCAAAAAGCAAAGTTGAACCAGCGTCACGAAAAGTGACTTATATGCATTAATTTGCAGTGACTCCCACTTCTCCACAGCTTTACATGCCCATTTCTTGATTCTTTTTCAAATTTGAACGACCAGTGATAAAACAAGGGGGTTTCATGACACTTTAAGTTAGGGATGCTCTGTATATTGGTATTGGTTGATATTTGATATATATCAGCCAAGGTAACACTTTAGTATAGGGACCAATTTTTCACTATTAACTAGTTGCTTATTTGCATGCCTATTATTCACATATTGGCTGTTTATTAGCACTTATAAAGCACATATTCTGCATGATTATATTCAACATCCCTAATCCTATCCAATACCTAAACTTAACAACTACCTTAATAACTATTAATAAGCAAAAGTTAATGGTTCATTAATAGCGAGAATTGGACCTTAAAATAAGCCAACATTGGATGTTTTATATATTTTATTTAGTGCTGTCAAACTAATCGCATCCATAATAAAAGACTCCTCGTCGAAATTTTGTATTAGCAATTTTATTGTTTATCAGCCATAAAATGGCAGTAATTATCATCCAGAATGTTAATATCAGTTTATTACTTTGTTAAATGTCATGGATCTCAAAATTTGCACATTTGTAGCGTTAAATGTTCTTCCCCTCTTTTCCTTTCGTTGCTGTCTTCTACCCTCACAATTAAAAAGGCTGTTTTTGCTACTGTGCCTTTAAGATTTTCATATGCAAATGACCTCTTTGTAAATGGCTACAGTTTGGTGTTTGTGTTTGTATGAAATAATAAATCTATCTCCTTGTCGCTCCCTGCATTCAGCAATCCGCAACGTGAAGTTTAAGATCCTGGACGCAGTGATCGCACAGGAACCACTGCATAGAGGAGGAGGACAGGTCATCCCTACAGCTCGCAGAGTCGTCTACTCTGCCTTCCTGATGGTAATCTATCCTTCCATAGGTCTATTTAGCCACCTCTCTTCTTTCCCCCTCTTCCTCTATTTCCTTTCTCTGCCTAATCATTGTTTCCATTAGTCTTATTGGACTGTTTCATTCAATTACGTGATCCATTAACTCCGTTCAGTAGATTAAGTTGATTATCGTAATTGGTTTCTCTCTTGCTCACTCTCTTTTTCCTCGCTTTGTGATTGGTTGGTTTCTGTAGGCCACGCCCAGGCTGATGGAGCCTTATTACTTTGTGGAGGTTCAAGCCCCTGCTGACTGCGTTTCTGCTGTGTACACGGTGCTGGCACGCAGGAGGTACAATGCACACAAACAGAATGAGGACATTGCTGACTCCTCGTCTGTTAACACATACACTCACATTAAGCAGATTGGAGCTGAAGGCAGCAAAAGTCAGCAAGTCTCTAATAAAGACAGTCTCCTTTTAGAACAAGCCTCTGACTGATCTCTTGTCTGTGTGTCCCGTAGAGGTCATGTGACGCAGGATGCGCCAATCCCTGGCTCTCCTCTCTACGCCATCAAGGCTTTCATTCCTGCTATTGACTCGTTTGGCTTTGAAACTGATCTCCGCACACACACTCAGGGCCAGGCCTTCGCGCTCAGTGTGTTCCACCACTGGCAGGTACAAACGCGCCCACATATCTTTTTTTACCTGTCAAAAACACACCAGGTCACATTTCACCCTACAATGAAAAGAAATTCATTGAAATAGGAAATCATATTTTTCATTTTCTTTTACCAAAATATGATTTCTAATTTTCATTTTATTTTGCGACCTTGACTTTTTCATAATTTTTTACATAATGACATTTTAATGGCATTTAATTACAGTAGTATGAGGATTTATATATAAGGAAATTATATTTACATTAATTTGTTAAAATTAAGTAAAATTATTATTAATATAATTTATAAATTGATTTTGATTTGATTTATAAATTGATTACTGTATACTGATTTGTTTTGGGGTTCTTTTTTTTTTTTTTTTAAGTTGTGCTACAGTATTTTTATTGTAAAAAAAATGAATCACCTTTGAAAATTAATAATAGAAAATTTGGTTAAAGAAATTGAAGCCTATTAATTTATTATATAATATTATATAAATTTGTAGATTTATTAATAAAATCGCTATTATTATTAAATTAATTCATGAATTATTGAATTAAAAAAAAGTCTGAATTGGTGAATTTAAAAAGTGAGAATTTGAGGAAGAAAATATAGAAATTTATTTAGACACAATAGTATTTATTGTACTGTAATGTATGGTTATTTTAAAAATCATTATTATATTACAGTATTTTAAACAGATAATCTAAGAATTCTGTAAAAAAAAATTACAAATCTTTTTAATTTTGGGGAAAATGTGACTTGCGTAAGAGTCACCCGTGTGTGAGTGGATTTATTCTGATGTGTTTGATGTTGAGTAGCAGAAAATTGAGTCAGCAGCAGCTTATCTTGGACTCCCTTGCCTTTAACAGTGTGTGTGTGTGTGTGTGTGTGTTTGTGTGTGTGTGTGTGTGTGTCACATGGTATTAGATTTTCTCCACTGTCCGGAGTAATTATTGTCTCTGCCCCTCACTCTAGATTGTTCCCGGTGATCCTCTGGATAAGAGCATTGTGATTCGTCCGCTAGAGCCTCAGCCGGCCCCTCATCTGGCCAGAGAGTTTATGATCAAAACCCGCAGGCGCAAAGTAAGACACGTTTAAGATCTCTGAAATGTCAATCAACTTGTTTAGTTTGAATACGCATCATATATCATTGTCATAATCATCTCTCTCTTCCTCCAGGGTTTGAGCGAGGATGTCAGTATCAGCAAGTTCTTCGATGACCCTATGTTGTTGGAGCTGGCCAAACAAGATGTGGTGCTCAATTACCCAATGTGATGCGACAAATGAACTTAACTCATCCCATCATTCCCCTTCAGCTTCACCAGACTTGCCCCTTCTACAAATCAATGCAGTTCTGTATGATGGAATTTAAAAACATCTCTTTTTTTATATGTGAAGTGCTAGAAATATCCAGACAGATTACTGTTGTCACAGACTTTCCTAAATTAACCTGTGACCTCCAGGGGCTCCCTTATAATTTTGTTCTTTATTTTTATATTTGACAAGTGTTTTTGTAGTAGAAGATAATGTAAAGCACAGGCAAGTCTTTTTAAAACCTGTCTGAAATCTCTTTAAAGTCTTACATTTGTGTACGTGTGATTAAAAGGATTTGGCCTGTGCATCTGAGTTTGAGGACATTATGGATGTATTCTTTATGATATTGCTGAAGGTGATAGCCATTGTACTTCTCCAGGCTTGAGGACTCTTTGATGTGAAGATGGTTTTGAGATGCAGCATGAAAGTATGCTCAAACTTTGGAAGAGAATATTCAAAGCAGGGGAAACTTCTGCGAACATTTGCTGAATACAGAATTAAAGTGAAGAACATGCAAAGGGCAGGAGACACGCGTCTGCATGCATGCAGGAAAAAGCGGATCCGTATAATAGACACTGCAGAAGCAGATCTAAGGAAAGTTGACATGAGTGAAGGCCATTCAACAGACATGAGTCTGACATTTCAGTGAATGTCACAGACGTCTTTTTGTTACTGTGCCCTTTTCTTAAAAAAAAAAATTGACAAAATATCCAAGGCATTTCAAGAAAAATCTTTATTATAAACCTTTATTTTGTGGAAAACACTGATAAAAATTAGAGAACAGTAACCATTGTAGCACGAAAGATTACAACAGAAATTTTGGAGGATGCTTGCAGGGAAAGTAAATGTTGCTGAAAGAGGTTATAAGAGGCCCAACTCCGCTTCCTCCTCCACCTTTCACTGACTGCTTCATGCACTTGGGCTGTAGTCTTTCCCCAGTTAGAAGCCGAACAATGTTTTCAATCAAACCCAAATAAAATGCAACTTGCTTTCTTCACTAAAGTGAACTTTGGAGCAGTTCTCCTCTCTTCACACAATATGCTCCTCAGCAATGGTGAGCTTAGCCTTTTGATTATTTCTGCTAATGAGAGGTTTGGTCATTACAGAGAGCACTTTCAGTCCCAGTTCTCTTAAATGTCCCGAGACCGATCCATACCCCTTTCAGCCCTGGCAAGCAATTCCAGCTGCAGTGTTGAACCCATTCCCCAATGAGAGTCTCCACATAATCATGTCCTCTTGTACATTAGTCTTTCGTGGACAACCAGCCTTTTTGGGGGACTTGAATAAATTGTAAACCTGCAATATTGGAGAAATCACAGATCTGGGACTTCTCTTGCAGTGGCTGAAAGGTTCGTCCCTTTGGCCTTCATCTGGAACATTGGCAGAATGCTGCCAGTTAAATAGGGTTTGTCATATAATTAAGGAAATTAGCACCAGGTGCCAGGTTAACGTGCATTTAAAAAACATAACGTCATATGTCAACATGAGAGTACGGGAATAATGACTTTTTTTTTTTTTAAACAATCCCATAAACGATAATGCTAAAATAAAAAGGAATGCTAGAAAAACAAAAGTATAGCCTAGATAAAAATAGTAAACTACAAAACAAAATTTATATAATCCACAGCTTTACTGACATTGATTATATTTTCTGACATTTATCTAATCAAAGTTTGTGTGTGTCAGATGGAATCATAATTTGAATTCAGAAACGAGGTGTTTGTACACGTGTCTGTGGGTAAAATGGTGATGAATAATCAGTTTGGACTACATTGCTGATCCCCTGCATGAATGATGTGTGTGTTTGTGTGTGTGTGTGTGTGTGTGTGTGATGTAAATATGTGAGATGGCTGTGGCAGCATGAGTGACAGGATTTTTAAGTAATGCTCTCATTCACATCACATACCACTTGCATAATACAATATATCTGACAACTCTTAAAGCTTTATTAACCAGAAATGTGTCTGGAAACACAATATCTCCTTTTTAAACAAGTTTTTCTTAATTTCACCAAACAGAAATACATAATGCTCCTGTGGAAAGTACTTAGCTACTCAGCTAAGATTGTCAGGCAGCTCAGAGGTGGTCTCATTATTGAAAATCTAACCTGCCTGTCAAGAGAGAAAGGGGAGGAAGGACTGAATACCAGGGTCACTTTCTAGCAGAATAAATGGTGAAATAATATTCTCTGTGAAAGTCTTCTCCCAAGGTCTTGGCGTACTAGTGTGTTTTTCTATATTTAGCAGGGATTTTCAAATTGTGCTCAAAGGTTGTGTGTGAATGTTTGTGTTAGTGTGTGTGTTTCGGCACGTTTCACATTCGCTGCCATCAGACCAGATGCCGTGGGCTCTGCACAGTCACACTGCATATACACACACACACATTCTGCCTCCGAGTCAAAAAACTGTCATAATACAATCACATTATGAGTCAGAAATCTTGTAATACACACATCATGATCATCAAAAGATGTGCATGCAGCTTATTTCTAAGTTCTAAGCCAAATACTGACTTTATTATAGACATTCACCTTGACGCCTTAATAAGATTTTGGCATTTGAGCATGTTCTATTAGGCAGCCACATTTATCTCTGGCAACTTGCCTTGGATCTCCAGACGTTTTCTTCCATCCTATGAAATATCATTTGGCTGTTGGTGTCTTGTGCATTTATTGGCTACTCAAGTGTCATCTCTGCTCCATGCCAATGATTCAAAAATGACCTCTTTTGAGCATGTTGTTGCCCAGCTGGTACTGTTTTGGTCTAGTGCTTAGACGAGGCTTTGGTTCAAATGTTCATGAATGGATATTTCTTGGTATTAGAATGTCATAGTATCTGCTTAAAAAAATATTTAACCCAAAAAAATAACAATTCTGTCATTGTTTATTCAGTTATGATTCAATCCTGTATGATTATATGACCTGTTAAAGTGCTATAATGATGTGCTGCTGTTACTTACTTTTATTTGTTTTTTGTCATTTTTGGAGCTTGTTATGATTATAGACACAAGGATGTAAAAAGCAGATTTTTGTGTGTGTGTATGTGTGTTTGTGTGTCCGTGACAACCTCTCAGTTAGCAACCAAGTTTTTTTTTGTTGTTGTTGTTTTTTTAAATCACAAGTTGGTATTACGGATGTATTTTATGTGATAGAATAAAATGTGAAAATATCTTGAGCTTGATTAAAAGTACTGAAACCATAGACTGTATTTCAGGCATTTAACCAATAAATAATAATATTTTAAAAAATGTATTGACTTTGGGACGATGGAACTGGAAGTGCTAAAATGCTAACTCCTTTCAATGTTTGGCACACAATAATACTTCATCCCATTACACTTTCAAACCATAACCTTCTCATGACCCTTTGTCAAAAGAATAGCAAAGAACCAGGTCATGACACCACATGAGGGCAGCGTTTCTCACAACAATGTAGGAGACACATAAACAAGAAACAACACATGGGCTTTGTTTGGAATGCAAAATATTGTTTACTGCATGCTATACTACATTGTATACAGTCGTGACGTATTGTCAAGTATGGTGACCCATACTCGAAATTGGTGCTCTGCGTTTAACCCATCCAAGTGCACACACACAGCAGTGAGTAGTGAACAAATGCACACACACACACACCGTGAACACACACCCGGAGCAGTGGGCAGCCATGCTGCGGCGCCCGGGGAGCAATTGGGGGTTCGGTGCCTTGCTCAAGGGCACCTCAGTCGTGGTATTGAGGGTGGAGAGAGCGCTGGACATTCCCTCCCCCCACCTACAATTCCTGCCGGCCAGAGACTCGAACCCGCAACCTTTCGATTAGGAGTCCGACTCTCTAACCATTAGGCCACGACTTCCCCCGTACTGTATACTGCCTACTATTTTATAAATAAAACATGCAACAATAAACACTTAAGATAGTAACTCGCTGTACTCATGAAACCTTATTATGTTGCATGTGTAAAATATGCAATATGTTGCATTTGTATAACATTTGCACATTTATTTGTATAAAATTTTAATAATTTTGGTAACATTTGGTATAAAATTGGTATATTTCTTAACTTATGGTATCCAATAAAACTCATCATACTAGAAATGGGAGAAAATGTGCAGAAAATATAATATATTCAAATAATAGTATGATTACTACTACTTTTTTTTTTGATATAGTCATGCAGTCAGTACATAAACACAGACATGATACTGCCACTCCACAGCAGCAGCAGCAGGGAGTGCAATCATGAATCAGGGTCAGAAAGAAATAGAGAAACAGATTAAGCTACAATTGTACCTTCTACAGTAGAACGAGAGAGGAAGAGTGGATAGGGACTTCCTGATCCTGACAATACTAGGCTAGATACATTTCAGGGGAAATTGAGAACTAAGCTTAAGTTTGCTCATTTGTCAGAAAAAGCCTCTTGAAGCATCTATAGCATGGCGAGTCAGACCAGATTTTCAGTCTATGTATACATATATAGACTCTTATATGAGACACTAATGTTTAACAGAAGTAATGGAAAAAGGGAAAGTCGATCCTAAATACAGTGGAAAGGAATTACTAAACTTTGTGAATCGCTAGCAAAAGACCTAAGTTTTAAAGATATTAAAAGAAAAGGTGATGCTGTTAAAATATGGGTTATGATGACTATAGTATATCGTGATATTAAATGAAATTTCACCGTAATGTGACTGAAGAAAGTTTTAGATCTTAACTCTGGCATTTTGTGCTCACAATGCTAAATAAAAAGTTTCTTTAATGAGTTGTGGCTGTCCGATCGTTTGTTCAATCACACTGACTGACTGATTAAGGGACTGATTTGATGTGACATTGTCACCATCTTGATCCGACAGCTCAGTGTTGCCTCTCTGTCGACTACTCTTCTCCTTTCCCACAAGTTGGAGCGAGAGATTCGGGTTAAACAGGACACCAGGGAATTTCTGGCAGACACCACGAGATGATTTGACGAACAGAAGTATTGGAGCACTTTGTGTCACTTCAGGCTGTTTTTGAGCACCATATGCCGAAAACCAAAACCACCCAGAGTGCACAAACTTTGGGAGCCTGATTTCCCCCTACCTCCGAGTCACAACTATCAGAACAGTTTGATCGGATCCATGCCATCCGTAGCATCCATAATTATTTAATGCTCCTGGACTCTAACCAGCCTAAGCCATGCCATCATCTGACAAGTGAGAAATGGAGAGAGAGACAGAACACAAAGACAACAGAGGGAGAGAGAGAGAGAGAGAGAGAGAGAGAGAGATGCCTCTGGTTAGGAGGAAACCCCATTTCCAATGTCACTGTCTGTATAAGATGTCAGCCTGTGCACCTGAACCAGTCCGCCCGTCAAAGTTCCTGTCAGAGTGTCTGAATGTCAGAGTTGAGAGCAGATGGAGAGGTTACAATGGCTCCTTCAGACTTTAGGCTGATGGAACACGGTTTCAGGGTAAGAACCATCAACTCAACTTTTGTAAGAGGGTACAGGGCTGGGCAGGTATTAGAAGTCTGGCTTAATTAAGTTGAAGGGCCGAATACGACTGTGAATAAGACTTCAGCTTTAATAAACAGCAGATTCTCCAATAAGTGAATGTAGAAAGCTATTGTAAAAACTAAATAAAAATTTGGGGGGTTTTTTGTTTAGAGGTGAAAACCCAATCCAGTGGACCTTTTTCACATTTCCGGGTTTCTCAGCAGCGGAAGTCGTAGTTGGGTTAACTTCAAGAGCAGTGAATGGGAGAGTACCACAAATATATTTTTTGCACTCACATTTGCTGAAATAACAAAAAAAAAAAAAACACTGTACGATAGTGTTTTCACGACATTCAAAAAAAGGAAAGAAATTGAGAGAGATTGATTTTAGCAATCAGAAGAGAGAACAATTTCAAATTTCCATCCCTCCCATAGACGCTGCATTAGAAACACCCTCGCATTAGCGTTAACTGTTTTTTGTAATTTGATGCAAAGGTGATATAATACAACGTATAGTGTTATAAATGTACATACATTTTAAAATGAGGATTTACGATGCTGATGACTGTTAAACGTATCATCACAGACTTGTGAAAAGGGTCCATGTTCCACGTTGTGCTTATTTCACTAGATTCTAATCATTTTAATCATGCCCATTTCTTGACATCCTATTTATGTCTATTAAAGAATTCATCGAAATATGATCCTGATAGAGGCACCACTGCACATTTTGGATGTCTCCTCTCCGCTCTTAAAAATAAAGGTGCTTCACGATGCCACAGAAGAACTTTTTTTTTTTTGTCTAAATGGTTCCATAAAGAATCTTTAACATCTTAAGAACCTTTCTGTTTCACAAAAGGTTCTTTGTGGTGATAAAAGGTTCTTTAGATCATAAAAAGGTAAGGAAGAGATGGCTCTTTAAAGAACCTTTGACTGAATGGTTCTTTTTGGAACCAAAAATGATTCTTCTATATTGCATCACTGTGAAGAACCTTTTATGCACCTTTATTTGTAAGAGTGTGACACCAATTTCAGGTCTTGGAGTTTCTATTAATGAGCTGATGACCTGAATCAGGTGTGTTTGATTCAGGAGACATGCAAAACGTGCAGTATTGGCGTGGAACCACTGGGTTAGAAGAATGGCTTTTTATGTCCAAAGAAAACCACGCATGAGAGCGAGCTCGCGCGCAAGTCAATCATCCTTCGCCTTTTGTGAGCGTCAGAAATTCCTCTGGTCAGTGAGCAAGCATCCGTCAGGCTTCCCCTTCAGTGTAGCATCCCTCAGACAAGGTCGTGCACTTTCGCCTTTCACCATGATAAACAACCAAAAAAGTCGCGTGGGTGAGCCGCGGAAGCAGTCATCGTCTCCCAGCCTCCCCACGAGGACGGAGACAGCTTGAAATCGCAGTCATTTATTGTTGACAGATAGTAGGATGGCCGGGTCGCACGTGTTCGCCGTAACTGGTGACTTCAGGCGCGCGATTGAAAACGACACCGCAAGCGCGCGAGATTATTTCGCCAGGTAAATAGGGGCACGAGACGAGCTCGCTGAGTTTATGAACATAGCGACAGACTGCAAGCGAATATCAACAACCCTCGCAATAAAACAGCATTTGTTACCGAGCAGCATGTTAAAATCGGACGATTTGAGTCGCGCTCCGAGGTCTCGTGAAGTCTTCAGTGAAGACGAGACAGAGGCGGAGGCGAGTCCGTTAACGGAGGACTTGGGCAGCGATTAAGACTCTGGGACCGGGCATCCTTCTCCTTTAAATAATCATCACAGACTCGCAGAGCGGTAAGAGTCACATTTGTGTTTTACTAACAAGATATTTTGTGTGCACGTGCATGAACTGGAGCGCGTACCATATTTTGGCGAGGTTGTCAATAAATTAGATGCTTAATACTTAATTTAATACAATTACATGTGCTTTTGTGTAAAAAGCAGCACATTATGTGGTCACAACTGTGAGACGTTATCGAGTGCAATTAATGACACTTTTAACCACGGGTTTGGTTCAGCGTTTTTTGCTGACAGAAACAAAATGTCTTTATAGACTTCACATTTTCTGCTTGCATTGCTTTTGTTTGATTTTAACCAGGCAAAGCTGACATTGAGGATTTGGGTTTTAGTAAAGGTTTTGAAACTGGAGAAATTGGACGTGTTTCCTTTTCTTCACTTTTTGTAGCATTCATGATTTGTGTTGATCACTAACCTTAATGTAGTTCAATTCTTCTACTAAATAAGAAAATATATATATATTTTTCTCCTTTTTGGGTTTTTTTTTTTTTTTAATATATATAAAGGATAAAAAAAGCTGAAAAAAAAGTTGTGATTGAAAGCAGAAGGTACTTGTTAAAGTCACCTTCAAAAAAGCCAAGATCTCCAGGAAAGTCCCTCCCTCAGTTTATACACTGGGATCAGATAATGTCCATAAAAGCATCTTTGTTTTAGAGAGGATTGCTCTTGCAATTGGGATTGCCAGTTAAATGTATTTTGTTTTGCTTTCATACTGTTAGTGTCCAGCTATTTTTATTCAGTGTTTGGTCTAAGTCTGTCTGTTTAATGTCTGCTAAGCGGACACCATGTTTTCCAGTTAAATGTATGCTTGTACTGTATCTGTTTGGCTCACTGCTCCACAGCAACAAGCCTTGCAGGTATTTGTCACAGTTATGCACCAAAACATCTGATTAAAGCAATTAGCTGATATTGGAGCATAAAGTGTTTCATTAGCAGAGGTGAGGTGGTGGTGTGTAGAGGCACAGAGTGCGTTTTCTAGCATTTGTGTAATATTTTTTGTACTGTAATAAAAATAAAAATGGATTTAGGGCAATTTTAAAAATTCTTATCAGACTGTAATATGTCAGGCACTCAAGCAAACTACAACCCAATCAGTCATCTTAAAACCATCAAAAACATTCCAGGTGTTTTGACCTGATGTCTTTAAGCTGGAGAGTGATACTGAAATAGTTCAATGTAAGCTGTAGATACTTTTTAATTTTTAAATCATGCATTCACTCCAAGGATGCCTGTGCGTTCGTTCTGCCGCCTTTCTCTCTTCTTTTGCGAAGTTGCTATGTAGATGCCTTATATGTCTGGATTTGTCAGATGCATCCTGTTTAAAATTACAATGAACGGTTGCTTTAAATAATCTTGAAAACTGGTCGTTGTTTTGCCCAGTGATGGATTTATAGCTCTGATGGGCTTGCAAACTTTAATAACGCCATGTTAAAGGTGTCTGTGCGTTTTGAAAAAAGAAAAATCAAATCATAAACTGTAATGTATTAAAGTATTTGGTTGATTGTTTTACTTCTGGTGCTTAAATGTCAGATTTTTTTTATTTATATGAAAATGTATGTAAATTTATCGTTGCAAATGTTTAAAATATATCTCAAATAAAATCTATTTAATTTAAATATAATATTTTTATGTCATTAGCTATTATTTTTTTCCATGCCTTAATTTTATTTTCAGATATCTTTTGTTATATAGATTTTGTTTTATCCTTTTATCCAACCCAATGAAAACATTAAAATTGCAAGTTTAATTGCAGGTTTAAAACTGATGATATAAACAAAGAATGCAATAAACAAAGTATTTGAATATTTATTATTGTGTGAAAAATGTGAAGAGAACTTTTTTTTTTTTTTTTTTTTTTAAGAAACACCAGTTTATGAAATTTATTTTGGATTCTCGTTAATATAGTAATTAAGATTATCATTTAAAGGATAATCTATAAATCATAAACTAGTATGGATTTAAATAATTATAATTATGTTATATAGGATATATGTGATATGCATGTAGACACGATGGCATGTCAAGAACCCTCTTTCATGCACGCACCATCCTATTTTCTGTTCTTCGTTTTCTGTTAGACCTCTTTCATCTCAAGTCTTAGGCATATCAGTGTGTGATACAACAGTGTTTCTATGTGACTTATTATTACATACACACAGTAGACATTGGACTTAATGGCAGAAAGAAAATGGTAAAGAAAGGAATGGAAATTGTGCTTCACATGGGTGAAAGAGCGATGAGGAGCACATTCTGTCTGGCATGCAATTACACACACGCTCATGCACTCAAGTCCAGGAGCCTGATCTGAGGAACCTGGCCTGTGTACAGCTTTCTAATGTGAACATACGCACACACACAAAGAGACAAAACAGACTGCTTCGTTCCGGCTGGTCAAGGCCAGTTTTGACCACCCAGATCGAAGCAGCATCAGATAAGTGGGGAGGCTCCGAAGCCTCTCAGTAAGTCTGTTACAAAGTCTGTCAATCTGTTATCCATATGGAGATTCAAATGAATGGTGGCAAACATTGACCGATAGATTTTTAACATTTGGCAACCACAGTCTACGCAAAACCTCACACATACACGCACACTATAAACACTATAGTTTTTGTGTGTGTACTCGTGTTTTCTACAAAGGAGTGCTGTCCTTAACATCATGATGATTCATAATGAGTGTGTGTGTGTGTGTGTGGTTATAGATCCTCAGTGACATTCCCAGTGGGAAGGAGTCTTATGTGATCCTTTTCTTCCACACAGCTCCGTGCTGAAGTGAACCTTTGCCATCTATCCAAACACACACAGACACACACGTGAGTGTGCGTTCTCAGCTTCTGTGGCTGAGTGAGTAAATCTGCAGTCAGTATTAATGCTTTGTGACAGCAAGGGATGACTGCAAAGACGGGACACACGGAGACAACAGAGGCCACATCTCACACACACACACACACACACACACACACACACACACACACAAACAAGCCATCCTGATTTACAGCATTCCCTCCCATGGCCTGCCCAACATCATCTTTTTCAAAACTTTCTCTTTCTCATGCACAAGTCTCTGTGGTGACACACAACCTGTGTCAAAGACAAGTACATGGGCTCTGTTGACCCAGCCAGGTCTTGGTCCTGTCAGAGACAGACAGAGGAAAACAGAAACGCTAAGGACATCTATTAGGTTGAAGACTCTGGGCTCCATTTCTTCCTCTTTTGCCTGGGAGTGTAGAGAGGTGTAGATCTCATGCCCAATTGGAGGCACAACAAACAGGACGTTTTGCAGTTAAAGCACCAATTTGATGTATCCCAAAGTGTTTCCCCAGAATCTAAAGCCCTGACTTTCTTTTGTTAGTTTTACACCTGAATTGAATGTGATGGTGAACACTGGCCCATGACACCGTGCGATGAGGGCTCAACAAATAGGATGGCTGCTGGCCCAGAGCTATAATCTGCCCTTTTAGGCAAATGCGATCTAGCTATTATCATTTACTTGCATTTTGGTGCCTTGCAAATTAGCAAATTCTGCCTCTCAGTATTTTTTGTTTTTAATCATTTTATGTTTTAATCATATTTTTAATATAATACAAAAATGTTTAGTAAATATTATAATGTTAATATAAGAGTAATGAACTTGCAAGTGTGAAATTATAAATGCTAATCTAAAGTTTTACATATAAATTGATAAATTTGTATATTTCTTTGTTGAGGCCAGTGGAAAAATGACATGGCAAATATAAATCTGAATTGCTGGTCCTACTGTGTCAGTAGAAAAAAAAAAAGACTGTAAATAAACAAACGTCGTCTTTGCAGGCTGCAAGAGCAAAAAAAAAAAAAAAAAAAAAAAAGCCAAAATGACCAATGATGTTCAATTCATTAATAAAAAAAATCTGAATCGGACAAAAAAAAAAAAAGTCTCAGACAGTCATGAATTTGAATCAGATCATTAACAGATTACTTATTGAATCTCTCTGTTATTAAATTAACGTCTGGCTGAGTGGATGTTTATGACAAAAAAAATGATCAAAAACAAAACGCGTCTAAAAGAAAAGTATTTTTGTTTAGTATTTCACTGGGGCTGTCTCTTCTAGCTCAACACTTTCATTTTACAGCAAGAGTAAATCAAGAACAAAGTACAAGAAGGGAGTCAGAAAACCAAGCTGCTCTTGCACTTTTTCATTTCCGTGTGATCTGTTTCTCCTTTCTGTTCACCTCTAACTCTCCCTCAGTGATCCTGCCATGAGCGCAGTGACAGACCCCTTGGTTACATCATCAACACAAAACATGAGTCCTCCAACACAGGTCAGAAAGTATTAGACTGAATGTGTGTGTGTGTGAGTGAGAGAGAGATGTCCTTGTTTCCTGTCTTTTCCCCAAGTCATGTTCAGAGGGGGTATCGTTCATCCATGGCTGGGTTTCCATGGCCACAAGGACCGAACCAATCAGAGCGCAGGGCCACCATGTGCTCCAGACGAGGAAAAAGCCCGCCGGCGACACATATGCTAGCGTGCTAACGCTAACCCAGCATCTTTGCGTCTGCTCCGCGGCTCTTCCTCCCTGGTCTTCTCTTTCATTTTTGTCCCCTCTGTCCTTGAACCTTAAATCTCTCTTTAGTTTTAAATAGCTTGATGTATTTATAATGTCTCCCCTTATGTTGTCACTTCTTGGTTTCTTGGCAAGACAAGAATGAGGAAAAAGGAAAGATGGACAGAAGTAGAGGAAACAGGACAAAGTGCCCCTCAGACAAACAACCTTTAAATCAGTCTTTAAAAATAGAAAATGAGGTGAGACGTATTCCGTGGAGTTTCTCCTACCTACAAACGTTGTTGATTTATATTGAGTGTTTACGCTGTAAGAGTGTGTAAGTTAAAGAGGAAAGAGAGAAAAAGAAAACATTTTCCAGAGGATTTATTGCAACATAGAGGGCAATTCCTAGGTTTTTTTTCTTCAGGCCAACAACTGAATTTTCCTAGGGTTTAATGCGCTCTAAACTGTAATGGAATTGCATTGTTTGCCTTTGGGAATGATTGTGTCCGTGGAAATGGAATTCCATTGTTCGAGTCTAATCTCAGTTTTTATTCAGACATGGTTTTTATTTACTGTGGGATCATCTGCAGGTATATGGCATTGTGAGTCGCCAGTGGAGCTCGCTCTCTCAAACACGCTCACAGACACACATTCTCGCACACGCCTTGATCAAAGGCTTAAAGCTCAGATTTGGGAGAAATCCCCTCTTTGACAAGTCATCGTTTCCATGGAGACTACAATATTTCTCCTTTACTCATATTAAGCTGTTTCTCACTTCATGGTACTGTTATGTTCCTCCTTTTTCTCTTCATCCTTTCACTGCAAAAATTTTCTTACTCTGTATTTTTGTCTTGTTTTCCAGCACAAATGTTTAAATGAAGTATCTTTATCTTAAATGAAGATACGTTCACTTGAGATATGAAATAACTTTAGAAAGTCTTTTTTTGTAAAAAAAAAAAAAAAATTAAGTGACTTCATGCTTAAGAAAAAATGAGCCATAGCAGGTGCAGTACAAAAAAAAAAGTTTATTTTTATCACCTCACTGGCAGATATTGTTTCTTATTTTAAGAATAAAAACTATTTTGCTTCTCAAGTAAATGTACACCAAAAATATTTTGGATATTCTTTGAAACAACTTTTTTGAAATAGAATATTGTGAGTGAATAAATTCATATTTTGATACATTTGCAAGTGTGGGTAGTGTGTGGGATTTATTCTTTTTTGTTTTGAGGTTGGACCAGATCTTTGGTCGTTTGGTCGCTCTACTGTTTACATCTGTGTGAAGGATGTTTTAGGGCCAAGATGTGTATATATTAGTGTTGACGTGCAATGGCAAATATTTCCAACAATGTGTTTGGAATATCAGGTTTTTGGCCACATTTATGCACAAGGTCCAGTGGAGAATTGTTTTGGGGGTTTTTTGTAAGTCTGCAGGGCAAAATATATTGTCAAACATAGTGCAGTCTTGCTGAATTTGCCTTCAAAGCAAAGCCGTGGTTGTGGACCCTCTCTAAACCTTTACTCCACCGTGAACTGGTGAACACAAGCCTGTTTAAAGCCTCAGTGCCACCTCCTGCTTAGCACGTAATGTAATCGCTGCTCAGAAACAGAGATTTTATACTCAGAGGTGCATTTGAGATGCATGTTGTTTTAAGTGTAAATTAAATCTGTTTCGGCTGACCACTTGTGGTCTGATCAACTGAGACTGATGTTAATACCAGGTGTAGAAAGACTGGAATGAAGAAATGAATAGGCAGGCCAAATAACAAAAGCATGTGTGACAAGTAGAAGCGAGAGAGTCCATGAGTGAGTAAAAGAAGCAAGATAATGAGGTGAGCTGAGGTAATATTCACAGTTCCCCTGAGTTAATTCACTCCCTGTGTGTGTTGATTATGTGTGTGTATATACAGCATTGTTTCCTGCATCGCTATTCAGCGGCAGTGCTACTCCACGACAAAGGAAAAAAGATATTACCCAGTTTGTGTGTTTGCAGTCTAAGTTGAATGTGATGAGATTTTAAGAGTATAGCTCAAGAAAAAAATACAAAGTCAATAAGAAACACATCTTTACTGGCTGCATGCAAAAATACTGTGCGCAAAAACAGAGTCTGATTTATAAACAAATGATTCTTTTCAGCCATTTCTTTTACTGAATCACTCCAAAAAGACCTAGAAGTTATTGCATTGAATCAGTCGGATGAATTACTCATTTAATTTGTTTTAGCTCAGTGCATGTCCTTACTGTCACTTTTAATCAATTTAATGCATCCGTGCTGAAGAAACAATTTGCTGACCCCAAATTTCTTAACAGTAGCGAATGACCATTGTGTGGTTAAAGATACATATTCACAAAATCATTCAAATTAAGCTTTATCACACTGCTGTTCATGCATGTTTTTATGGACACATTTTAATATACATATTTATATAATAAATTGATGATGTAATAGCTTGTTGACTGACTACAGCAACATTTTTTGTTCTGTCTCATCAGCCCCGTTGGTCAAAAACTCATGGGGTGACAGAAATGGCTTCTCAGGTCAGTAACAATTTTACGGTGCAGTTCATAACCTTCCTCATTTACACTTGCAGACTAAAAGCTCAATTAGTTTTTACGGATCATTTAAACAATGTTTGCTTACGTCATTCTTTATGCATAATATAAAGGCATGATGTTGCAATCTGAAAAAATAATGATCTCATCCTTTTAATCCATGCAGTGGGCTCTGAACACACATACTTGGGCAGTATTGTAAGCAATTTATTCTAAATCTGTAATTAGGAGATGATGGATCATAAACATGTCAAATGCTTGCATTTATATCATTACAAGATGATTATCTTGTATTAATTATTATATTTACCATATTAATGCTTTCCAAATTGGAGCCAGCAGCTTGTGTAGCAGTGTGTGTATTTAAGTGCATTTGTGTAACTGGTAATGATGATCGCTTTGATTCTCATCAATTTAAGAGCTATCTAATAAAGACAAAAGCTCCAGAAATGACAGCAATAAGACTACCATAATCTCTGTAAGTGTTTGTTCTTGATCCTTCTCAGGAGTTTGTGTATATATACTGTATATATAAGAATTAAAATCCTACCCACAGTTAACCCATTTTTAAGTTGGAGGCACAATGACATTCACACATACTGTATATATTCATGAACGGTTCCTCCTAGTTGATAAGACTACAGTATATGTCTAAAGTGGCTGAATAATGATCAGAGAGGCAGAATGGAGGTCAGGGTGGAGCAGCAGATGATAATAGACATCTAGGCTGAGATAGGATGATGAAGATGAAGGACATGAGCAGGGTCTGAAATGAACGCATCCTAAGTGCCAAATGCAAGTAAAAATTGTCTTTGGTGAGGATGAACAACAGATTGACTTTTCACTTGACTAGTAACATTATAGTGAATTACAATAGTCAGATTTCCGAGTGTTTCTGATAATGCATATCATAATGATTTCTGAAGGATCATGTGACCCTGAAGACTGGAGTAATGATGCTGAATATTCAGTTTTGCATCAGGAATAAATTACATGTAAAAATATTAAACCGAAAATGGTTGTTTAAATGTATACTATTTTACAATGTTTACTGTATTTTTATCAAATAAAATGCAGCCTTGGTGAGTACTTATTTCAAAAACATTAAAATATCCCAAGACCCTTAACTTTTCAACAGCAGTGTATATAAACCTGCTAAAGACGAATGAATTATGTTGGCTGTCACACTGTAATGGGGATATCATTTTGAGTGGCTCTTGTCTGAACTTCTGTTTGTTGCAATCTCTTTTCTCTTACTCGTTAATCGATTCGTATTTTTTGCTGAGCTGCACACCTTCTCGAGATGTGCTTACACTAGTCATTCACTGTATCATCAATAGATGTCTGTCATGAAACAGTAGGGAACTGGACTTGAAAAGTGGGTGAAGGGCTCGTAATCGCAGGGTTTTGGGGAAAGTGTAGTGTCTATAATTAGATTTACACAGTTCAGTTGAGAAGCTACCAGTCCAGCAAACATGCTTTGCATAACCTCCAAAAATCCTGTTTGATGGAAAAGATGAAGGCAGGAGGATGAGGATGGATGAAGTTAACAGTGACACACAGGCGCAGATGAACAGATGAATAAGGGAAGAGGGAGAGCCGAGAGAAAGACGGGATTGGGGGAAGGGATGCTGGGGAGATTAATCCCGTTCACCCTTTTACATGGACACATCCGTAAACAGTCTGTGATCCATTTCTCAACCGTTTTAAAATGAAGCACGTATGTGTGTATGATGCATTTGAAGATTGTGAAATACTGGCCTTTTCTATGTACTGTGCATGAATGTGAGCAGTATTGTGTGTATGTAAATGGCTGTTGTGTGTGTGTATTCGGAGCAGTCTGTCTCTCTTCCCTCAAGTCATTTACAATTTCTGCATGGTTTAATGAATATGCTCCAGTGTATGTGTGTTTATATAGATAGATGTGAGTGCAAGAGCGAGGGTGGGTTTGACCTCTCTGTTTTAAATATACTCTGCTATCTTCGCCCATGCTCAGTTTAAAAATGACACCTCAGCAGGCCACTTGTTTTTGTTTTTTTCATCAGAGTACATTACCATTCATAGAAATGCAGGGCAACATTATTATTGCATTCATTTATAAAAATCCTCCTCTGGAGCGCTTGTGCTGGCATACTCCTCTTGCCTCTGGATTGCCTCTGTCACCTCACTGCTGTCTTACAAATAGACTCTGTACGACAAAGCTTCAAAAACTGCCTGGATGCATTGTGTGTGTGTTTTCAGTTAAGTAATGTGAATTATGCCATTTAAATCTTCTGCCTGAAGGAGCTCAGCTGTAAAGAGCACACTGCCTTAGCTGCGTTTTCCAGAAACACACATGTACACACATTTCCAAGTGTAATGACTGTGAAGCTAGTTATTTTAAACCACAAGAGCACTAGGGGAGAGTGGGGCATAACACTAACACTTTCTCAGTTTGTGGAAATCCACATGGGGTTCAGAGTATAATTTTTTTCCCACATTCATTTTACACTTGTCTAGTACAAATAAATATGTGGTTTTGTTTCGTAATTGCAGTGTATACGTCTTTCTTTATTTACCCCAAAAGAATGGAACTGAAATGTGACAACATACCCCGTAAGTGGGGTGCATTGTAACATCTGAATGGCATATTGTAACTTGACCATATGGCAGCTGAAAATCTTATCTGATCTTATGAAAAAATATATACAAGACAAAAATATTTTGTAAAATAAAACTTACTTTTTCAAATAAAATAAAGCCCTTTTTTAAGAATTAAAATAATCTAATTTTGGAGTTTGACAATGAACACTTTGCAAATATGCTTGGGAAGGTCCTGATCGCAACCCATACAGCATAGTTCAAAGCATGTGGGCAAATATATGAAGAAACGCATTCATAAAAACATAGATGAACACAACACTCTCCTCCCTCCACACAGCTCCCACAGAAAAGGAGACACCCAAACGAGCCAAAATACTTTACATTTCTTGAAATTATTTGAACATTGAACACTGACTGTCAGTATTTATTCACCTCATGGTTTCTCATTATGTAAATTAAATGGGGAATATAGTGTAAATTATATCGCTAATGTCATAGAATATCATAGCTCTAACGATTCACTTTGTAATGCAGTGTTCAACCCGATCTCATGAAAGAGCGTATGAATAGTACGCCCAAATAAAAACAAAAACTCATGGTATTGATACGCAAAAATGGACTTTGGTGTGTATATGCTATGCAGTGGGTAAGATTAGGGTTGCGGGGTAGATGCGTATCATATGCACCCGAAAACTGTGTATCATATGCACACCAAACACATGTGTATGCACGCATTTTCACATAATGCATTTTCCTGAGACTGCATGGCCTCCAGTGTTACAACGTTCCCCATCTGTGCAACTGGAATTTAAAACCGGTTAATGTCTTCTGCTAGTTAGCAAAGCATTAAAGAACTATCCAAACTGATAAATAACAGATTGGAGATTCAAATAATAGCAGCCACCTCTTTCTCTGCGCCTGCTCTGTTCAGTGAGTGGTGGAGAGGAGCAGCGCTTTCAGTTAAAACGCTTGTGTTGCTTCTCTAATTTAATGTGCAAGTATAGCCGAAGCCATAGCACAGCTACTGCCTTTATCTTATGTGTATTTGATTTCAACAGACGACGGCTCGATTATAAATTAGGAAGGGAGAGCTGGTTATGTAGTCTTACTGGGTCGCCTTTCAGTCACTATTTCATATTAATTCAGTTGTTTTACAACAGAAACTGTATAATATATCGGTGAAAAACTTTTTATTGAGAATTTAGCTGCATCAAAATACAGTATGTGGGCACAGAGAGGCAAACAAATGTAATGTACATTTTGCATGTTCAGAAGAAGTGGTATGAAAATGTAAACATGCTTGTGTAAGTAAATTGCTCGGTGCAAAGAAAGAAGTAATGCAAACCTGGTATTTCCATGTTCTTTTTTCATGCGTCTAATAGACATGAACAAGTTCTTTTGAAAAACATCTGACCTTTAAAACATGTCTAGTCTTCATGCTCTGTTGAATATGATTTCATTAATAAGAAACACACATTGCATAAAGCATCCATATTTGTCCATGCCCATGTTGATTAGAGTATTAAAAACTTAAAGTATTTTATGTAATTTAAGGTACATTTAGAATAAATAAAAATGTGCGATTTAAGTTGCGATTAATCACACGTTAACTCATGACAATCATGCGATTAATCGTGATTTTAAAAAAATAATAATCGATTGACAGCCCTAGAATTAACATAAAATGAAGAACGTTTTTGTTGCACTTGTTACTTTTTGTAAGGAATATTAACGGCCATTGATGCAATTAACAAGTTGGGCATTATGACTTTGTCTGAAAGCTTAGGCTGCTGACTTGTTGCCTCAATGCCTTATCAGGCAGTGATTCTGCAGGCAGCGTTTGTGCACAAAGTCAACTCGTAAAACTGATTTCGGACAGGCTTCTGAGGCAAAACCACATACAAAAACAAATTAAACCCTGCGGCTTGTGACAATACATTGAGGTTTAAAGACACGAAACGATCGGTCTGTGCAAGAAACTGACAGTATTTATATCGGGGGTTTTTTTGTTTTTTTTTACCTCTGATCTGCTGCACTGTCTAACTGTCCTGAGAACATTCACAACGATCCGGCATGTGACACCGGAAACAGTGCAGATTTAATTTGGTTTTGTCGGTGTATGTTTTTTTATTTTTATTTTTTCTGTCAAAGCCGTGAGTTCCATTGACTGCATTATTATTTGATAATAATTATATGACTGACAGACTGCAACGGTTTGAGTTAAAAATCTTAATTTGTGTTCTACTGAAGAAACAGTCACCTACATCTTGATTGCCCTTGGGGTAAGCAGATAAACATCACATTTTCATTTTTGGGTGAATTATCCCTTTAAATTACTAAAATACTGATTTTAGAAATAACATCAAAGTGCAAAAAGTTGGTCAGAAATATACATTTACACACACACTAGCCACCAAGTGCGACTTTCAGATGACATCTTTATTTTTTTAGCTCAACCATCATGGAATGGAATGCACAGGGTTGTGGAATATCAAAGGCAGCAAGGGATACATCTCTGCTGCTTTCAAAAATCCATCAGATGAAAGCATCTCAGATGGGAAGTGAAGCTGACATTGAATTGGGACATACCTCAATGCCTTCCTACCTGGCAGTGCATCCTCAGAAGGCAACATTTATCAGCTTTCAGATGCAGCCAATATCTTGTAGTCAGTTGTTAACTCACTGAGCTGATTCGGTCAGTAATTCAGTCTGACTGAGTCAGATCATGATTCAGACCAGTGAAACTCGTGAGTTTGATTCGGGCGGATTTGTGAGCCAAATTCATTAAAAAGAACTGGCCTCAGAACCACATGTTTGTTTATCATGCTCTTAGCCAGAACAATGTGAAAGACGCTTGTTGATTTCTTTTTATTACTTTGTGGCGCCGTCTTTCTCTGATGGCACAACCAGTCTCTGCAAGTTCTCAACACAGCTTTATACCTTATGTGTGATTTGCATCCAGGATCTCTTTCCGGTTAACGGCACTCCATTCACATAGTTGTGCAATGATATATTGTACACTTCCAGCTTCCCCCAGAGCCTCAGCGGGACATGCCAATCTGTCTGTTTAATTAACAGTGTCTCTTAGGGGATTCAGCATATTAAGCATACAACAGTGGAACGCAAAACGCACCAGACGTGTAAACGCTGTGTGTGTGACTTCGCAAAACTCCCATAGGGGATCACTAATCACTTTACCCCTACATTAGGTAAAACCAAGCAGATGTTCCCACACAAAAAGATCTTGAATTATCCTTAATGACAACTTCCACTGCAGCACCTCTCACTTCTTATCTGCGGCCCTCACTTAACCCTTGTGTTGTGCTGAAAATCCTATACCTAATTTGGTGTTCCTATTCAAAAATGGGTGGCCTTTTAAAAAAAAAAAAAAAAATCACCAAATCTTGAATCATTTTGTCAGCTTGTTTTCTTTAAATGAACCGGTTAATGTTTTGTATTTCTCTTTGGAACTGATCGATCGTTTTAAATGAAAACGCATTGGATATAAACTTACATTAGAATTATGCGGTAAAAATCAAAATGACCTTTTTATTTTTTTCTGTGGCAGAAACAAGCTTTCATAGATGAGTCACTAAACGAATAGGTATATTTGCTATAAGTGGGACTCTAAACGTAGACCACACAGCCTCAAGCATCAGAGAAATTGCATGCTCTTCAACACAGATTCTTCTCTTCATCTTTTTTCTCTTCATTTTGTGCATTTTAGCCTCTTGCCAGTCCTCTTTCTCACCTTTCCAGCATGCCTACCCCTCCCTTTCACACTTGTGCTCAATATATCTCTCCTTTCATTCTCTCACTCCTTTCCCCTTAAACACCTTTATAATTTCATCTCTTATGTGTATATTTTTTTTTTGCCAAAAGTCTCAGTAATCAAGTCTGGCAGGGTGTCAGTATGAAAAACAGTCTTTCTTGAAGAAAAATGCATTTAGCTGACTTAAACTGCCATTTATAAGGTATTTTCATGATGTAATCTACAGCTATGTTTCCCCTGAAGGTGTTTTGATTAATCTTCTAGTTTCAGTGTGGCGGTACCTGCTATAGTCAACATGTACCTAATATCTCACCTCATTTCATAGCGTTTCAAGTGTAAAGAAGGTTTTCTGGGAAGGGTTACGGTTTACTTTTAAAGTCATCAATAAATGTTCAGCAGACATCTTTGGCTTTCTAACTGTCATTTTTTGATGAATTTTTAAAAGTTTGAAACTGACTGTGGTATATGACGACAAAATATTGTTTGCACGTATCTGTGTGTTAGAAAAGAGCAAGAAAAAGGAGAAAGAGAGAGTGTGTGTGTCTGTGTTTTAACTCCTAAGTATAAAGGCATCAATATACTTAAGGCGAAAGCGATAAAAGGGTTGATGTCATTTGGAAATAAATCTGGCCAAAAAAGCTAATATCTTTTTGAATAAATCTTTGGGATAATTTAATGCACAATAGTCTTTTTCACATATACTGGTGTTTTCAAAGTAATGAAGTCTCTTTGGGTGGAGGTTGCATTGGGTTGGAAACTTAAAGGGATAGTTCACCCAAAAATGGAAATTTGCTATTAATTTACTCAACCTGAGATGAACCAAAAATCTTCATTTTACCCAAATTCCCTGTCTTATTAGGACTAATAGAATTAATGTAGGTTTTACAGGGTGGTCTGTAAAGAAGCATATTATTAGTTTGATAAACTGGTTAAAAGCATAGCCAACAAAATAAAAAAAAATCTTAAAAAATAGACTTTTAAAAACTAATTTTTAACTTTTTTATAGACTTTTAGTGAATGAAATCAAAATATTTTAGTTGGTAGGAAGAAACAAATCTAAAATATTTGGTAACATTTTACAATGTGTCATTTTGTTAACATTAATGTATTCACTAACATGAATGAACAATACATTTATTACTCTATTATTAATCTTTTTTAATGTTAGTTAATGAAAATACAGTCATTGTTTGTACCTGTTAGTTCACAGAGCATTAACTACTGTTAACAAACACAGCTTGCTATTTTAATAATGCATTAGTAAATGCTGAAATTAATATTAACTAAGATTATTAAATGCTGCTTAGTTCATGTTAACTAATGTAGTTGTCAACTAAGGAACCTTATTGTAAAGTGTTACCAAATATTTATAACATAAACAAAAAAAGGAATTATTTGCCTCTTGCTTACATAAAAAAATAAAGTCTGTAGTATTTCTCTGCATGTACATTGTTTTAATTAATCATTAAATGAATATTTGATGATTGAATACACTGATGGCCTATAATTAAAGTTTTAACATCCTGCCTCTAATTTAGCTGCAAGACGCTTTATATGATTAACTGCTGTGCTGTGGGTTTTATCAGGGATTATACACATACTAGGTGGTGCATGGTAATGAGCTGTAGCAGTAAACTCAAGCTGATTTAATTGTGCCTTAATAAGCACACCATGCTAGCAAGCCACCACACCAAATTCCGGTAAATAATTGTATGCAATTTCCCCATCCCCCATATAGATGTAATCTGCGTCCGTGGATCTTCTTGGGTTTGCTTCTTTAGGTCAGATGAACTTTATACTGAAGATATGACACAATGTTAAGATTTAAAATGACTTTTTTAGCCTATGTAGGAAGAATATAAGACTTTCCTTCAGATTAATTTCATCGCAAAATAGATGCCGCATTTATCTCTTATCGTAACAGCAAACATTTTAATCTTACACACCTCCCAATTTGTTCTTCACAGCACTGTCTGCCTTCTTAACACTAATTAAATATCTGCCCTCCCCCCACTAATTAAAAAGTGTTCGGTACACAGGCGTGAATGCCTTGGGAGGTAGAGGTATGACAACCTTTTTCTCTCTCTCTCTTAGTTATGTATTTAGCAGGGTTTATGTGTGAGTAACTGCGTATTCATGACACTTACAAATGCCTCAAGCTGTGCTCCAACACATTGTTTCCACTCCAGTACACCTCCCTATACATACATAATCGAATCCAAAGTATTTCCCTCTGATAAGCATGCATTGTATATTCAAGACTAATCTAAACCATCTATCAAAATAACATATATGCTAAAGGTTCACCTTGGACGACTGAACACAAAATTAAGGCTTTTACATTGTGTTCAAGTGCATAGTATAGGCTGTACAATTAAATTTACAGCTGACTCAATCTGGCGCATATCAAATACATATTTCTAGGCAATTGGACTCAACTGCCTGCATACAAACACACTGTACCTTACTTGCAGTGTGTAGAAATAAACTTAATCTGAAACTTTATGAACTCACAGACTCTTAGGCTGTCCAAAATCATCCCCTATTCCATTAAATAGGGTGCAATTAGAGGGGACCGGCATTTGTAGTGGTGTCCAAAACCATAGCGGACATTATCGAGTGCACTCATTCAATCCCATAATGCACTGTAATAATGAAAATACCACTGATGTACACTCAATGGCTTGAGAATGGCCATACCACAAGGTGAGGGTCATGACTAATGAATTCATGTGGGTACAGAGTAATATCATACAGGTATAAATATATTTTTAATTGATTATTAAATAGTATAACTGGTTTAACTCATTTTGAAATTATTATTAAACATCAAGCGCAAACTATGCAAAAGCAGCAGCCTGTTCGGCGCGCACAGTGTCTGAATTCACTCACTTGTTTTCATTTTCTTCAATATAAGTGGACTAATGTAGAGAATAGTGTCCTCTTTTAGATACGCACTCACGAGCTTCCCTAAGCACTTCCCCTCGGGGAATCCTTGCTGCTATTTTGAAGTGCGTTCCACTTTGTGAAGTGGACAAGGGAAGTTTATATGGACAGACCCTCAACCCATCGATTTTTAATTTATCCCCACCCCAAACAACTCTATAATATATAAATGATATATACAATATATAAATGATTTTATATATATATATATATATCTTAGTCCAAGCATTCCTATTTACATATAGAATGCTGCACCAAGCAAATTCATTAGGGGAAAAATGTAAACAATAATCCAACTCCATAGCGGATTCTAAGTGATCAAGGGCCTCGGACATTCCAGTTTAGCCCATTCCTAGGGTTCTGCCAGTAGTGGGCACTCATGCAACATAATCAATGACGTAAAGTGAAGTTTGTGAGTGAAGGACATAAAAAAATGGACTGGAACGCAGCCATAGACTCTAAAATTCACACTGTCCTCTTACTAGGGTTGGGATCTTGGGAAATGGGTTATTCATAACTTATTTATTTTTGTTGTTGGGTTCCAGTAACCAAATTCTTTATACATTCTTATAATTATCGGTATCAGCCAATAAAAGCAATTACCTGCACACATTAACTATTGGCCAAATGTTTAAAAACAGCCGATAATCAGGACATATCCTGTCAATCAAAAGGTGGAAAAACATGTCAGACTGCAACTCGTGTGTAGAAAATGTCTCTTGTATATAATTTAGGAAGTTATCGTGATAATGCATTAACGCAATCCCACTTCAAAAAATAGCTCTGTAAACCCAGGTTATATTTGACCCCATGAGTCACCCATAGTATTTGTTTCCTTTTTTTTTTTGCTCCTCACCAAACATTAGTTGAGCTCACCTCCCTTCCACTATAAAGAGCTTTGTTACGTCTGATAGAAACAAAGTCTCAGCTCTCAAATTCTGTGCATTTTATCACAACATTACAACACGTTTTGATGCTCTTATATGTGGCGTGACAGATTTAATAAAGTTCTATTGCGAAATAAACATGCATGAACATCAGATGGTATGTAGAAAGATGCAGTGTAACTTACTGAAATGTCTCCTGTCTCGTGTAATTTCTCTGTCAATGTTTCAACCGCAGCATCTCAATAAAACAACTTGTAAACAATATCACTTAATGCATTTACCTCAGAAAAGTTATCTAGTGTTCACAGTTTGTTAGTTCACTATGAAACGCTAGAGGGGAGCTTATTTACTCTTAATTATATATGTAAGTTTTTATGACAACTAACTTATGAGCAATTGAGTTGTATGCAAACATATCAGTTTTTATTTCAGTGTAATTTATATCTAAATGTTAATAGCAGTTGAATAATAGTTTGGTCTCTATTGTTAATTTTAACCTGTATTATAATAATGCACCAAATGAGAGGGCTTCCTGCAGTTTACAGCATTAGTTGGGAGAGATTTTGTTGTTGTTGTTGTTGTTTACCTTAGGAAAACCAAACTATCAATATTGGCAAATGTCATTCTGAATAATCAGCTATCAGTATTGACGGAGAAATGTAATATTGATGCATCCTTAGTAAAATAAGGTTTCCTGCACTACTTATTCAGTGGTGCCACAACACTGCTATTCAGTCTTGCAACCATTGGTAGTTCAATTACAGAATGACTCCAGTTGTTATTAAATCAAAACCATTCACCACAACGAGTGTTGTCCAATGTCTCTCGAGTCAGTTCTTTTTAGAGAATCGGACGCACAAACCGTGGCCAATGCATGTCGATTACAGTGAGTTTGACAATTAGTTTTTTTTTTTTTTTAGTGATCTTTTTGATCATGTAACAATTTGTAATTCAGATGTATATTACTTTTATTTGACAGTAGTATTTTATAAATACTAATGAATACCAATTAAATTAAATGTTAATTTAATTTGTATTTTAGTTTTCTATATAGATATTTTTATTTATTAATTTTTTTTATTGGTTTTGGTTATTCTGTCTGTCTGTGCAGTTCTGCACTGTGCAAGGATTGTTTTAAGTTAAGTTAAACTTTGAACTCTTCAACTGAATTTTAATTCCAAAGTCTTTTTTCTCGAATTTAAAGAGACCACCCAAAGAGTTGCCAGCACACAGAACAAGTGACCATACGAGCAAAACCTAAGATCTTCATTGTGCAGGGTAAAATTAAGATACCCTGTGATGACGGGTGCTGGGGTGACGTCATCACCACCACGGCGGAGGAAGCATGTGAAATCTGTACAATTAACTGTTTTATGTCTCTTTGCATTTGGTATTAATGTTTTTGCATTCCTGTTGACTAGGTTGTAGTTTATTAGGTTCATTATTCTTTAATGGTAAGGTTTAATACAGTTTAAGATCATGCGGTTTGTGTTGACTGCAGATAGGTGCACATATCAGTGGTTCTCGCAACGTGTCATGTCTACTACTGTTCCCTTATGATATATTTTTTCATTAACCACACAGAGACAAGTTGTAGTTGTGTTATTTATTATTTCAAGTTTCTATTTATTTTTACATTTGCAAATGGCTACCTTGCATGCTGTGTACTCACCATATCCTGGTTTCGTGACTCCTCAAAGGAAGAGGCGGGACTACAGTGTCCCTTTTTCTTGAGTTGGGTTAAACCATTTCTACTATTAAGGAGGGGGCTTAACCCTTGGTGATGCAGACATGAAAAGATGTCATATAATGTTGCTTACATTTGGCTTATGTTAAAGAGTTGCATTTATGTTTTTATTTCATGTATTTTTGAAGTTTAATGATTTAAATGGTTAAAAGAGCTTGTATTTATGCTTCCCAGTTTTCTGATATTGGTGCCCCCGTAGTTGATTTGGTCTTAGGTGTAATGAGTCTGTCTTAGGCTATATAAGCCAGTCTAAACTGAACTTTAGGAGGACAAGGTGGGGGCATACTGCTTAAAGTGTCCAATGTAGAGTTTGCTGCCTGTAGCAATTAGTTTTCTTTGGTCGTTTAATGGCAAAGGGGACACTGAGTTAAGTTCCTATATATTTTTGTAAATGCATTTTTTTTTGTTTGTTTGTTTGATTAGTTCCTAATTCTGATTATATTCTTTTCCCTCACTTACTGTGAATGTGTATACCCCTACTTCTCCACTGGCATTTAATAAAAGTCCTCTTTGGATGATATCCGAGTCCTGAGCCTATCTACCACCTCCCTTCGACCAACACGGGATACATTACGACAAATGGTGGCAGCGGTGTTGTCCAGTGCAGTAGACGGCTTCAGGAAAACGTCAAAATGCCACCCAAGAGGCAGACTATTCAGAGAACAGTGGAGGAAGATGAAGATGGTGGTGAGTCAAGGGCTGACCAAGAAGATACAGGCCCGGTAGAAACCACTTCAAAGATGGCAGACCCGATGGGGGAGAAAATGGAACAGCTTAGGAAGACGTTGGAGAGCTTCATGCAGTCACAGCATAGCAGAGAGTCTTATCTAGAAAAGGAAGCGCAGCGTCAAGAACACAGGTGGCGTACTCTTCAACATCAGTTCGGGCAGTTACAGACGGAGGTGCAGAGAGAGCGGCAAGAGCGGCAAACATTGGGAGGTGTGGCAGCGCAAGCTTTTCCCTCTTCGACTTCCGTATATAACGCAACTTTTCCCACACGTATTCTCCATAGAAGGCAGAGTAGCGAAGAGGGAGATGCAGAGATAACATCACCGGTGACCAGGCAAGGAGTAGCTCCACCGCAATGGATGGGTTGGCAAGGCCCAAAGATGTTACCTCTTCAAGAGGATGATGACATCGAGCATTATTTGACAACATTTGAGCGGATTGCTCAAGCTTGTAGGTGGCCAACAGAGGACTGGGTGTTGCATCTAGTGCCACTGCTCACAGGCAAGGCAAGGGCGGCTTATGTTGCCATGGAACTTGATGACACTTTGGTGTATACTAGAGTGAAGGACGCAATATTGGTCAAGTTTGAGATTAATGCAGAGACCTACAGGCGGCGCTTTAGGGCAAAGGCCCTACAGCAAGGAGAGACTCCCAAAGAGTTGCAGGCAAGATTGAAAGATCTTTATGACAAATGGATAACTCCCAGGCATCGGACTAAGGAGGAAATAGGAGAAACGATTGTTTTAGAACAGTTTCTGGCTGTGATCAACCCTGAAATCAGAACTTGGATTTGTGAGCACAACCCCACCTCTTCGAGACAAGCAGCTGAGTTGGCTGAGACATTCCTCGCTGCTAGAGGTTCAACTTACCAACTAGGTTACAGCCAAGGTGGCACCTACAGTGCAACTGGTAAGTCTGGCAGGGGGTTCGGTAGTGGTCAACTTTTTAGCAGTACTAAAGGCTATAGTTCACAGACTCCCCAATCCAAATCTTACCCTAAAAGTTATCAACAGTCAGAACGTCAACACAAAGAGAAGCCAGTGATTATCTGTCATGGATGCGGCCAAGCAGGGCATAAGAAGGTAGAATGTACATTACAAAGAGTCAGTAATGCTCGTCTTTGTTATGTCCCTAGACCATCGCAAATGCTAGGGGAGGCAGGTCAGAATATAGACACAGTGGTCCCGGTGAAGATAGGAGGTAGGCAGTTCATGGCTTTGGTGGATACAGGGTCTAGTCAGACGCTGGTGAGACAGGAGTGTATTAAAGATCTACATGTGTCCAGTCAAGGCAAATTAAGGGTATGCTGTGTCCATGGAGACGAAAGAGAGTATGCTACTGTTGATTTAAAGATGGAGGTTGAGGGACAGCCCTATCTGTTGACAGTAGGCATTGTGGACAAAGCCCCTTATGCAGTTATTTTGGGTAGGGATGTGCCTGTACTGGTAGACTTATTGCAAAGACAGACTGGCGAAGCTAATGTCAGAGTAGTTACAAGAGCAAAGGCAAGACAAGTAGAGGAGCGTAAACAGACTCTTAACTTGTTACCTTGCCACCATTTGTCGTAATGTGTCCCGTGTTGGTCGAAGGGAGGTGGTAGATAGGCTCAGTAATAACTGTTCCTCTGACTTTTTCTTTTCTTTTCTCTCTTCTGGACCTTTTACCTTTAGGCTCCTTCGCAAAAGGTAACAAGTTAAGAGTCTGTTTACGCTCCTCTACTTGTCTTGCCTTTGCTCTTGTAACTACTCTGACATTAGCTTCGCCAGTCTGTCTTTGCAATAAGACTACCAGTACAGGCACATCCCTACCCAAAATAACTGCATAAGGGGCTTTGTCCACAATGCCTACTGTCAACAGATAGGGCTGTCCCTCAACCTCCATCTTTAAATCAACAGTAGCATACTCTCTTTCGTCTCCATGGACACAGCATACCCTTAATTTGCCTTGACTGGACACATGTAGATCTTTAATACACTCCTGTCTCACCAGCGTCTGACTAGACCCTGTATCCACCAAAGCCATGAACTGCCTACCTCCTATCTTCACCGGGACCACTGTGTCTATATTCTGACCTGCCTCCCCTAGCATTTGCGATGGTCTAGGGACATAACAAAGACGAGCATTACTGACTCTTTGTAATGTACATTCTACCTTCTTATGCCCTGCTTGGCCGCATCCATGACAGATAATCACTGGCTTCTCTTTGTGTTGACGTTCTGACTGTTGATAACTTTTAGGGTAAGATTTGGATTGGGGAGTCTGTGAACTATAGCCTTTAGTACTGCTAAAAAGTTGACCACTACCGAACCCCCTGCCAGACTTACCAGTTGCACTGTAGGTGCCACCTTGGCTGTAACCTAGTTGGTAAGTTGAACCTCTAGCAGCGAGGAATGTCTCAGCCAACTCAGCTGCTTGTCTCGAAGAGGTGGGGTTGTGCTCACAAATCCAAGTTCTGATTTCAGGGTTGATCACAGCCAGAAACTGTTCTAAAACAATCGTTTCTCCTATTTCCTCCTTAGTCCGATGCCTGGGAGTTATCCATTTGTCATAAAGATCTTTCAATCTTGCCTGCAACTCTTTGGGAGTCTCTCCTTGCTGTAGGGCCTTTGCCCTAAAGTGCCGCCTGTAGGTCTCTGCATTAATCTCAAACTTGACCAATATTGCGTCCTTCACTCTAGTATACACCAAAGTGTCATCAAGTTCCATGGCAACATAAGCCGCCCTTGCCTTGCCTGTGAGCAGTGGCACTAGATGCAACACCCAGTCCTCTGTTGGCCACCTACAAGCTTGAGCAATCCGCTCAAATGTTGTCAAATAATGCTCGATGTCATCATCCTCTTGAAGAGGTAACATCTTTGGGCCTTGCCAACCCATCCATTGCGGTGGAGCTACTCCTTGCCTGGTCACCTGAGTGTGAGGCAGCCTTTCAAGATCTCAAGGATTGTTTGTGTCAGGGGCCGGTGTTGCAAAGCCCCAATTTTGACCTTTCTTTCACAGTGCAAACTGATGCATCAGGAGTAGGCCTAGGAGCCGTCCTGTTGCAAGGTGACAATGAAAATCGAAGGCCAGTGCAGTATATTAGTCGGAAATTGTTTCCCCGTGAAGTTAGGTATTCTACTGTGGAGAAAGAGGCACTGGCTATCAAGTGGGCATTAGATACTTTGAAGTATTACCTCATTGGTAAAGACTTTACCTTAGAGACTGATCATCGGGCCTTACAATGGCTCCACAGGATGAAAGACAGCAATGCCCGCATTACCCGTTGGTTCCTTTCATTGCAACCTTTTAAATTTCAAGTCAAATATAGGGCTGGAGCTCAGAATGTTGTAGCGGACTTTTTGTCCCGTCACTGTGATGAGTGACTGGCTTAAGGGGTGGGGTGTGTGATGACGGGTGCTGGGGTGACGTCATCACCACCACGGCGGAGGAAGCATGTGAAATCTGTACAATTAACTGTTTTATGTCTCTTTGCATTTGGTATTAATGTTTTTGCATTCCTGTTGACTAGGTTGTAGTTTATTAGGTTCATTATTCTTTAATGGTAAGGTTTAATACAGTTTAAGATCATGCGGTTTGTGTTGACTGCAGATAGGTGCACATATCAGTGGTTCTCGCAACGTGTCATGTCTACTACTGTTCCCTTATGATATATTTTTTCATTAACCACACAGAGACAAGTTGTAGTTGTGTTATTTATTATTTCAAGTTTCTATTTATTTTTACATTTGCAAATGGCTACCTTGCATGCTGTGTACTCACCATATCCTGGTTTCGTGACTCCTCAAAGGAAGAGGCGGGACTACAGTGTCCCTTTTTCTTGAGTTGGGTTAAACCATTTCTACTATTAAGGAGGGGGCTTAACCCTTGGTGATGCAGACATGAAAAGATGTCATATAATGTTGCTTACATTTGGCTTATGTTAAAGAGTTGCATTTATGTTTTTATTTCATGTATTTTTGAAGTTTAATGATTTAAATGGTTAAAAGAGCTTGTATTTATGCTTCCCAGTTTTCTGATATTGGTGCCCCCGTAGTTGATTTGGTCTTAGGTGTAATGAGTCTGTCTTAGGCTATATAAGCCAGTCTAAACTGAACTTTAGGAGGACAAGGTGGGGGCATACTGCTTAAAGTGTCCAATGTAGAGTTTGCTGCCTGTAGCAATTAGTTTTCTTTGGTCGTTTAATGGCAAAGGGGACACTGAGTTAAGTTCCTATATATTTTTGTAAATGCATTTTTTTTTGTTTGTTTGTTTGATTAGTTCCTAATTCTGATTATATTCTTTTCCCTCACTTACTGTGAATGTGTATACCCCTACTTCTCCACTGGCATTTAATAAAAGTCCTCTTTGGATGATATCCGAGTCCTGAGCCTATCTACCACCTCCCTTCGACCAACACGGGATACATTACGACATACCCCAAGCTGTTATCAGATTCCGTCATAAATTAATCACATTTCATGTTGACTTAACACAGAAATCTTTCACATCGATTACGGAGTCATAATCTGCAACAAACTTCTTCCATTACAAATCATAATTACTGGGAAAATGCAAATTTTCATTGCAAATTCCAGCACAGGAATGCCTCTCTCTCTTTACAAACAGTCACATTAAATGATTGTTTCCTTATCGCACTTGGGAAATGTGTGTCGAATTTTAATGAGATTTTTCCCACTCACTGTCTGTGGAAGTAGCTGTGAAATCCTGTGATTGTAATCTCGCCTCAGTCTTTACTGTGAGAGAAACGCATAAAGAGAGAGTGGGGAGCGATAAGAACGAAAGGGAAAACGGTATGGATAAGAATGTGAGCACTGGAGATCGCTGGAAGCTCTAATTTAAGCCATGACCAAAGATGGGCAGATGAATATAAGAGCAAGCATTAAGAAGTTCCCTTCTTTCCAGCAGTGTGCTGTGAAAGTGCTGGGGGGGGGGCTTCAGAGAGGAAGTGGAGGGGGTAGGCGATAAGGTTATGGGAGAGATCTTGTTTACTCTCTTATCTGTGACAAATGTGCATGTCTTTTGTGTTTGTGTGTGTGCGTGTGTATTGAGGAAGGAGGTTGTGGAAATCTTCTGGTTTCTTGTTACACGCTGAACATCACCCTTGATTTTGGCTTTCCTCTCTTGTTCTCCCCTCATCATTGTCTGTTCCCCTGCCGTCAGGGATATTAACCCACCCTGCCTCCCACATCAAAACCATAACACTTTCCCCCTCAAACCACAACCCTCTCTGACCCAGATTTTTGGGGTAAAGGGCTATTGTGCTCTTTTCTGAGCGTCTCACCCTCGCGCATTCTTCATGGCGACATATGCTTTGTGTGCGCATACAGTATGTGTGTGTGGGTCTCTGGTGCTGCTGTAAGGTCAGTGGTCTGTGATCTCCAGGGCTGCTCTTCAAAAGAGAAGAAAGGAGGAGGATACAGAAATGAGAAGAGGGAAAGCAGACAGGGAAAGACAGAATGTCGAGTATGTGTGAGTACAACTTTCACGACATGTGCTTGCAAAAAGCGAATATGTCAGTGCTGTTTGACCTGACTTGACTTCAAGTATTTCTGTGACACTGTGAACCACAGTGAACATTTAGTTTTTCCCAAACCCATAACTATTCATGTAATAATGCTAATGAAAATGCTAAATGATATCCACTATATTATGAGGCAAAATTAACACTTTTTTCCATCCATCCATCTATCCATCTCTCTCTGTCTGTCTGTCTGTCTGTTTGAATTGAACTATTCATATAATAATAAATGCTTAATGATATCAACTGTATAATAGGCAAAATTAACACTTTTTTCCATCCATCTATCCATCTCTCTCTGTCTGTCTGTCTGTCTGTTTGAATTGAACTATTCATATAATAATAAATGCTTAATGATATCAACTGTATAATAGGCAAAATTAACACTTTTTTTGGTTTAATGTTTGTACTACATCAAATATTAAAGTTTTAGTAATATTGGAGCTCTCAAAGGATTTGTTTGTTTGTGAACTAATCTTGTAATAATTCTAATGAAAATACTAAATTAAAAGAGCACATTTCTGGTTGAAAATTTGTGAAGGGGTGCAATGGGGCTCTTGGGAACATAAGCCAATAAAGGCTGGGACACACTGTAAACAAATGAGATGGCAGACTGCGAGTGAGGGAGTGTGGATGGATGGATGAAGGATATAGATTGGCTTTGACATGGTCACAGGGGCATTTTGCTGAATCTGTACCACTGTCTGTCCCTGCCAAGGGGCAGGGCATGAGAATTGAGCATGTGTGTGAAGCTAGAGAACCACATGAGTAAGAGGGGACTCAGGCTTTAATCAGTGAATAGGACAACAATTATAGCAGGAATGCCTTAATGCATTCAGGACAAAATGTTTTGGTTTGTGCGGCATGTGCTTGTTCTCTGAATAGGAAAAAAAAAAGACACTACTGTTTAAAAGTTTGGGGTCTGTACCATTTATGCTCACAAAGGATGCGTGCATTTGCTCAAAAATACAGAAAAATTATAATATTTTATAATATATTACTATTTAAAGTAACCATTTTATATTTTTTTAATAAAATGTCATTTATTCCTAAAACGGCAAATCTGAATTTTCAGCATCATTGCTCCAGTCTTCAGTGCCACATAATCCTTCAGAAATCAATATGCTGATTTGCTGCTCAAGAAACATTATTATCAATGTTGAAAATAGTTGTGCTGCTTATTATTTTTGTGGACACCAAAAAGTAATTTATTTGGAATGGAAGTCTTTTGTAACATTACAAATGTCTTTGCTGACACTTAATCAATTTCATTTAATGCATCCTTGTTAAACAAAAGTAATAATTTCTTTGTAAAAAAAATTTTGAAATAAAATAGTTGATAATTTTGTTTTTACAATAGATAACTCTTAGCTCTTATTAGGTATTATGAATTAGTTAAAGCATAACAGGTTTTTTTTTAACTTGGCATGAAACCAAAAGGGATGTTGTCCTTTGACATCATAAAAGTGACACAATACTCATGCTGAGGCACAATTTACTTTGTTCGAGCATGTCTAATACACACCATAATTTTATGGTTGTTAGTTGAGTCCCTGTGGCCAAAGCCTGTGTGTGTGTGTGTGTGTGTGTGTGAGCGTGTTCAACAGGCACAGATACAAAACAAAGTCCTTTATTCCCTTTGGGAGTGAGTGCTATTTCAACCTTGAGAGAGTGAGAGAGCATGATAGAGAAAGAGAAAATGAAAGGGTGATGGTGAGATGATGGGGGCATAACAGCAACAGCAGTCATTCAAGGACAGATGCTCCAGAGTGACCAGTGGATCCCTCTCGTTTTCTGTACGTCTTTTGTATTTTCAGTATGTGTGTGTACTTTGTTTGTGTGCCTACATATGAGTCATGTTCTAAGTCTATGTTCCTCTCCCTTAGTGCCTCTACCAGCATAGTGAGATACAGATTAAAGGTGAAGGGCTAGTACACATGAGCGCATGCCCACTGCTGAGGTCCTCTTCTGGGCAGGAGGAACAGGAAAGCCCTGGACCCTCTGGTCCTGTTGAGTTGGATAACTGTGACCTTTGATAAGAAATAAATTAGTCTGTTCTCTTCTCTCAAACATGCATATACTTGGGAACATTAAATGAGATATTTTAATATGTCTCCCTTGTTTTTGCTAAGACGTGGCCTAATATGGTCATAACAATCATTACCTGCTTTATTTGAAGAAGAAATTCAAACATTCATTTAAAAAAAAAAAAAAGGCAAAACAAGAACAAGTAGAGATAAACCCAAGAGGTCACACACTCACCGGCTCACCACAGCTGTTCTCCCTCAGGGAAGATTTGTGTGGTTCAGGCTCAGTGCTCAAGGTAATTGTGTCTGCGTGTGTGTGTGTGTGTGTGTGTGTGAAAGAGAGAGTTCCGTTCATTGAGTCTATTAACACTAGGTTGACCTTTTATCGAACAATATATCTAGCAGAATACACAATGAACTATATATGGATTAATATTGGTATATATTGGTACCATGTCTGTTATTAGTTTTATCCTCATTTTGGATATAAAATTATTGGATATTTAATAGTGCTAAATTTATATTTTTCCTTCATTTGTTTACCTTTGTTGTCATCTAATGTTCACTAACTTATTCTTTAAACACTTTACTTTTATACCTTAACACTTAATATAATCTTAAGCAAATCTCAAATTTCATATTTCATAATGTATACTGTAACGGTGTGAGGCCTGTAGCATTTAAGACTGTTTATTTTAGTTTTTATATTTAATTTAGAAAAATTTAATATTCAAAACAATAATTATGTTTCCAACTATGTTTTTATGCGCATTTTGAAGTATCGCATCAGAAACGAGTGATGGAAAGGCCTAATTTAAAAAAAAAAATCCCTTAATTCGCAAAAAAAATAAAGTATACTCGCTTGAGGTAGTTTTTGACTTGTGACAAAAAGAGTTAATGTGAATAATGGGAGATGGAAACATATTTGCCAAATAAATTGACGTAGCGAACATTAAACCCACAAAAGTAGTTGGCGGTTTCCAGGAATTTTTTTTTTTGTTTGTTTGTTTTTTGTTTTTGCAAACTTTGAAAAGATTTGCTTCATGTTTGGATGAAATCCCAGCTAATGTTTCAACAACAAGCATTAAAATGACAATGAATCAGTAAATGGCAATGGTTGTATCATACATTGAACACTTGAACTCTTAACAATAAGTGAAAGTGACGTGACATACGGCCAAGTATGGTGACCCATACTCGGAATTTGTGCTCTGCATTTAACCCATCCAAAGTACACACACACAGCAGTGAACACACACACTGCGAACACACACCCGGAGCAGTGGGCAGCCATTTATGCTGCGGCGCCCGGGGAGCAGTTGGGGGTTCGGTGCCTTGCTCAAGGGCACCTCGGTCGTGGTATTGAGGGTGGAGAGAGCGCTGGACATTCACTCCCCCCACCTACAATCCTAAAACCTAAAATCCCTGCCGGCCCGAGACTCGAACCCGCAACCTTTGGATTACGAGTCCGACTCTCTAACCATTAGGACAAAACGTCCCCTGGAAACATGAAACGCACAACACTATCATACTTTTTATTTTACACACATACTTAATACATTTCAAATTTGCACCTAACATACCTGTACATACTGAATTGTCTATTTTCTATATTGTGTTTGTGCTATTTGGCACATTGTTCATTTGTACATTTTATTTTTATTTTTTTTATTTTTTTTTACTATCTGTGTTCTGTCCTGTTGCTGTCATTCTGTCGCACTGTGGAGCTACTGTAACTAAAACAAATTCCTCGTATGTGCAAACATACCTGACAATAAAGCGAATTCTGATTCAGATTTTTCCGTTATAGCTTAATATCTAAAAGATCTGGTTCTTTTAATGGCTCATTTAGTTAAAAGATGGGACTTTCATTCCTGCGTCTACCATATTGGTTGTTTTTGAGACTGGTTGTTTTTAATGAAATCTCCTTCTTACACAATATATATTTTATTAACTGTCAATGCACATCAAAAACTGCACTAAAAATGCTGTAATTATGCTTCACATACTTTATGTAATTGTTTTAAGGTGTGAAATTTTAATTATATTTGAAACTCTCTGTGTTTGTCCACAGAGTCTGTGAGCTGTGTAGTGTGGGACGCTGTCTGCCCCGTTGTCATCAGACGTCATGAGCTGGAGCTTCCTGACGCGTCTGCTGGAGGAGATCCAGCACCACTCCACGTCGGTGGGGAAACTCTGGCTCACTGCGCTAGTTGTCTTCCGCATCGTACTGACTGCGGTGGGTGGTGAGTCCATATACTACGATGAGCAGAGCAAGTTTGTGTGCAACTCGGGCCAACCCGGATGTGAGAACGTCTGCTATGATGCCTTTGCGCCGCTCTCGCACGTGCGATTCTGGGTCTTTCAGATCATCCTGTCCGCCATGCCCTCTCTGCTCTATATGGGCTACGCGGCCAATAAGATCTCCCACAATGAGGAATTGAGGGGCGGTGCGGGGGCCGGGGCTCCAGCCGCAAGCGACTCAGCGGGGGGCGGATACACCCAGCGCAGACCGAGAAAGATGTATTTTGGTGCTCGGCAGCATCGGCCAGGACATGAGGACGGGGAAGAGGGACGCGAGGACGACCCCATGATCTACGAAGTGCCTGAGATAGATAACACACGTCGTGAGCTGGTGCCACCGCGTCCCAAACCCAAAGTGCGTCACGATGGGCGCCAACGCATACGAGACGATGGTCTGATGCGAGTGTATGTGTTACAGCTGCTGACACGCTCCGCATTGGAGGCGGGCTTTCTGACGGGACAGTACCTGTTATATGGCTTTCGAGTGCAACCAATCTTTGTGTGCTCGGATAAACCCTGCCCGCACCATGTGGACTGCTTCATCTCACGCCCCACCGAAAAAACCATCTTCCTCCGAATCATGTACGGTGTCAGCTGCCTTTGCCTGCTGCTAAACCTGTGGGAAATGATTCACCTCGGAGTGGGAACTATCCGTGATGCACTGCGCAAGCGAACTGAATCAGCCGCCGATGATGAGTACCAGCTCGGCTTGCTTGCGGCGGGGGGCGTGTCCGTCGGTGTAGGTGGACCTTCGCTCAGCGAAGGGGAACCAGGAGGCGGAGTTGGGGGCGGCGTACGAGAAGCAGACTATGTTGGTTATCCCTTTTCCTGGAATACTCCTTCTGCGCCGCCAGGGTATAACATCGTGGTGAAGCCTGAGACGATGCCGTACACAGACCTGAGCAACGCCAAGATGGCGTGCAAGCAAAACCGTGCCAACATCGCCCAGGAGGAGCAGCAGCAGTACGGCTCCAATGAGGACAACTTCCCCTCTGCAGGTGAGGCCAGACCACCTCCCATCAACAAAGATGTGATACAATTAGAGGCGGCGATTCAAGCCTATACCTTGCAGCACCATGCTAGCAATAACCACGATGAGATGAACGACACCAATGACATCGACGAGAAGCCTCAGAGCAACATCTCCACTGCACCACAGAAGGAGCGAAAGCAACGGCCCAAGCATGGAAAATCTGGGAGCGCTGGGAGCAGCAGCAGCAGCAGCAGCAAGTCTGGAGAAGGCAAACCATCTGTCTGGATCTGACATTTGCACGCACACCTAAACATTACACTCAGTGGTGCACACGATCATCCATTTCTGCAAGTTTTTTAAGACACAAAATATTGTGTGCATCTCACAGATTACAAAGACTGCAAACACGTGATTCGTAAAATGTTGTATATCTTTTTGAAGTGCTTTCAGTGCCTTAAAGAAACTCCATGAATGAGATGGATTTTTTTTTGTACTATTTCTTGATCTTCCTAAAATAATCTTGTGCGCTCAAGATTATGTCGAGCTCTAAGAACGTTCCCTCATAATCCAGAAAAACCCATCCGTTTTCAAAGTTCGGAACTATTCAGTGAGTTGAGTCTTCCTGTCGGATTTTTCCGTAAGAGTGATGACGCTACAATCCGATTCCAAACCAGCTGTCTTCCTTTTGCCAGTGTTAAACAATGACTTTTGCCAAGCTATAACAATGCAATGACACACCAATGCTGTGATGGTACACTGTGGGCTTCAAGACCCTACAAAAAGTCCTGTGAAATAAGCTGTAAATATACATTTACAAACACATCCAGTGCAAATGCTTTCATAGCTATGGGTTTTTGAGGAAGCAGTGCAATGTCTTTCAGTTCTAGAGATTCTCTTAGTTTTGAGATCTCTGTTGTATTTCTAGCCACCAAGACTTTGGATATTCCATTGATGGATCCGCTATCCTACTCTGTTCTTGTACTATCCCCTACTGGTGAAGAAAGCATTTGCAGTCTAGTCTTATTAGCCATATAAATATATACAGGGTCCACACGGTCCTGGAAATAACACTGAATTTCAAAAGTGTAATTTCCAGATCTGAAGAAAGAGGAAATTAATTTCAGTGCTTAGTTTTCTTGGTTGTTTCTTTAGATAGAAATGACTCTTTGTGAGTTCAGTCATTATGAAATTATTTTTAAAATTCTTTATCCAGTAATTGAATGGTGAATAAGTTAAGGGGAAAAATCATGGAAATTCATTGCTCATAAAGTGTGGAAATCCTGTACTTTTAGGTGCATATGAAACTATTTACATTCAGATTGACTTGTCTGAAAGTCACTGTGTGTTGTTGGTATTGCTCTTATGAAGCTGTTTTTATGGGAACATCCTCTGGCTCTAACAGACTTGATATAGCCAATCCAAGTAGCAGGTCTAACTTGGTTCAAATGGAGGTTGAAAATTTAACCGTGACACTCTTCAGATCATGCAATGTAGATATCTGAGGTACACACAAACAGACTGTGTGAAGAGTCTTCCATTCTCTTACTGCCACATTCCAACTTGTGAGACTTTTGCCTTTATGTAGGATGTTTCAATTTGTGACAATTGCCATGGGAGACCAAATACTGTTTGTCACAAAGACATCGAGCTACTATGCAGTCATGCGGACTGAGGAAAACACGCCATATAACACCATTGTGTGTGCCTGCGTGTGTGCGCTTGCGTGTAGCTGAGGACGAGGCGGCGGGGAGTGATTGCATGAGTGCATGTGACTAGTATTTGATTAATGAATTAAAGAAAAGAAAAAAAAACTTTACATATCAGCATTTCAGCAGTGTTTATTGATGCTGAAGATTGTGGCATTAGATTTGTGGTTTCTTAGCGAGACTTGACTTGTTTGTTTTTTTAAACATCGATTTGGTTTCTTTTTTTATTAGCTTTTTTAATACACGGAATTCTATTCAACAGTGCCCGTATGATTTGATTATTACAAAATAGGTTTTTTAGGATTTTGTTGCCTTTAATCATAGTAAAAACAACCTATGTGATGTATTTGTAGTCAATCAGTGCAAATGTGTTTCCCGGTGTGCTCAGTGAATCCTTTTTTTCCTTCATAATTGAATAGGATTTTGCATGGGAGGGAAAATAGGAATGTTTTAGGGCAATTTCCAATGGAAAACTCTAAACCAAAAGGATTCTGTAATGTAACTACTTTGACCTTTTCTGTGTGGATGTGTGTTGGAGTTTCTAACAGCTGTATGTTGGAGCGCTCCAGATGGAGAAAGTAAAAGAGACCCCTCTGCCCCACATCTGAGCACCAGTGTTTACGTCTAATGTGTGAGCGTTTGCAGAGTCGGGGTTAGCCAAGGCGATCCTCGAGGAAAAACCTCTGGCGTACTTTTGTCAGCTGTCTGAGAAAGAAACTGAAGTAGCAAGCTACTTTACTTCAGAGTTTGACACATCGCTTTGAAAGCAAGCCTTCTCAGCAGGTCACAATGAAGTCTGATGGCATTCTTACGGACGAGCGTGTGTGAATGTGGAAGCATGCGTTTCTATTTATTGCCCTTTCCTGGTTCTCATCAAGCCACTAATGTGTTTGATAAGACCTTTGTTTGTCCTGACTGGTATGTGTTTCTATAAATGTTGTCACTGTGTTTGAAAAACGAGGGAGAAAAACATGTTTTTAATGTGCCAAGCTGGATTGTCCAGCTATGTACAATTATTTCCAATTTTGGAGAACCCTCTCTTTGGATTTGAAAATGCATGTTCAGAGCTATTTTGTTAATAAAATGAGATAAATGGCAAAACTGTGTGTCTGAGAGAGAATATGTGCATTTGGCATTTAGAGGACCATGTGTCAATTGTCTCTTTGTTTGTCTCGGGAGTGATTTTGATGGTTTGTGAAGGAGTCAGCCTATTATTCATCTCTGTTTTTGACAGATGATGTGTTTTGCGTGAGAAACGCGGGGGCAAGCCACGTTTGTCGCTCTTACTCATGTCCAGAACATAGTTTCTTGGAATTGGTCTGAGCAGGTTTACTCCCAGAATGCATTCCATAAGGCATCAGATTGGCTCATGAACCATAAACGGATCATAGAAGAAAAAAAACGGTAGTGTCAAATGTGGTTCCCAATGGGAATGGCTTTTCCTTAAAAGGGTGTAACACAGATGCAGAAAAACCGGGTCGCTGGGCCAACATGAGCGGAATCCCTTGAGTGTGTGCAGAACAGCTTGCAAAACATTTCAGAAAACAAGTGTACACCGTGCATCCATTCTCCAAACCGCTTATCCTCTGTAGGGTCGCGAAATTGACAGAAAATTGATAAAACACAGACAACAGAGCACAAGGGTTAGGAAGAGAGATAATATTAGAAGAAGGGGGCAGAAGGTATCTCATCTTCGCCTAATTAACACACCTGATGAACAGATGTTTCCCATAGCTGTAGACAGCGAATATCTGCTTGAGTTCGCCAAAACATTGACACACATACATAAATTTGTTTGTTAATGAAATTTTCACGCAAGATTTAGTTCAAGGAAATTACTTTGCCTGTTTTTAGCAACACTGCCCATGCAGCGAGCTGACTTAAGTGAAAAATCTGTCATTTACTCATCCTCCTCCTGTTCTGGTATGATTTTCTGGTAACACTACATATAGGGACCAATTCTCACTATTAACTAGTTGCTTATTAGCATGCGTTATTATTACCATTAGCTGTTTATTATTGCTTCTAAAGCGCATATTCTCCATGACCATCTTCTACATCCCTAATCCTACCCAATACCTAAGCTTAACAATTACCTTACCTAACTATTAATAAGCAGCAAATTAGGAGTTTGTTCAGGCAAAAGTCATAGTTAATGCTTTGTTAATAACAAGAATTGGACCTTAAAATAATATATATATATATATATATATATATATATATATAATATATATATACACATACACACACACACACTAATATACTGTAGATATTTATTAAATATGTGCAGCCAACATGCATTTGTCCCACAACAGTTTTCCGGCATTCCTCCTACACCCCAACTCTTAACCATTCCTATTCCAGCTTGGGGTAATGGGGGAGTTGTCTGGGTTTGGGCTAAATTCTGAGCTCGAAGCCCTTCCCTAAGACAGCATGCCAAATATGCACACTATTCGTTCCATCTGATTTATAGGTAAGTGCAAACTCATTAATCATTTTCGTGTGAACTTTAAGGGGTCACAAAACACAGATTCAAATTTTATTGTTAACCCCAAAATATTTTTATTCTGTGGAACATAATTTATATTTAACAATTTAAAAAGGTTTAAAATGTTGTGGCCGTATAGTAAAAGTCAATGGGGTTCAGTGTTGTGTTGACCCTTTTGATTTCAATTATATAGACAACAGTTCTTCTTTTGTGTTCCACAGAATAAAGAAATTCATACAGGTTTGGAAGAATGAGGGTGAGTCTAACAGAAACTTTCATTTTCAGATTAACTATTTCTTTAAATGGTAAATTATTTTTCTGTGCATAGTGTACATTTTACATGTATTCATTATATATATATATATATATATATATATATATATATATATATATATATATATATATATATGAGTCAATTTATCAACAGCAAACAGTATTAACAAAACTGCTTGTTTTCATGGTGTATAATTCTTTCTTTGGAATCAACATTACACATTGAATTGAACTGTGACTCTATCATTTCACAGATGTATATTGTGTCTTGCTGTTTGAGAGTCTTGATTAGTTGATAGGTGTTCTGCAAAGGCATCTCATCGATGACTTTATCTGTACAAACCTTTCCAAAAGAATGGGCTTCCACTCGTTTCTTGTCCGTTGTAGTTTGATGGTACAGTTTTATGTAATAGGGGCCCATCCGTCAACACCTACTTTTATTCACACGCAGAGGAATTTCAGAAGGCACAAATTGCCAAGCTGTTCTATCATAACAAGCTCCAATGAGAACAAAAGCCTTTCTACTGGCCAACTCACTGTCATCAGTCTATCCCTGAATGCCTCAGTGTTTGTTCCCCTTCAAATGGAAAGAGTCCGCATGAGTTTACCTTGTTTTGAGAGAAGCAAATTAAAACCGGAAAAAAGTCTAATAATTCTGCAGATGATTTAAAGGAATAGTTCACATAAAAAAAAATTATATTTTGTCATTTACTCATGTCTAAACTCACAAATGCATCAAGGAGTGTTTTCAGTCAACAAGAAGTATGTTGAAAGTCAAAGGTAACCAAAATAGACTGGTTACCAACATTCTTCAAAATATATTTTATGTTCCAATATGAGGGTGAGTAAATGTTGACCGAAATTTCTTTTTGGGTGAAATCCCTTCAAGGTTTAAAGGTAAAGGAGAAAAACAAATCGCACAAATTGATATTTAATAATTCAAAGCAAATTTTACTTACTTTACAGTGATTGCTGTAAGAGTCATATATTGCTCAGATAGGGCTTTCAAAATTGGCACAATTGAAATTGTGCAACTATTGTCTGCTTTTACAACTCTCATATTTTTACTCTAACCCACATTCGTGCTTCCTATTGTTTCTCAGTGTAAATGTGTCATGTTTCCAATCATCCAGACATTTCTGTGATCTCCTAGCTGAGATCTGAGTCCTGGATTCAAGATCTAGAGTTCTAATCCAGTGCTGCTATTACAGCTGTTTCTGCACACCTGAGATCAAATTCACATTCACTGCTAACAACTGCTAAAGAGGACAGACTAGCACTTGTGATGAATGCAATCGAGCTGGAAGAGCACCAACAGCAAGCGCGTTAAAAGCTAACTAAGGCAAGTCTGCTTAAGGAGTGTTTAGGGGTGTCATTTTCTAAATTAAATTATTTCACAGTATGTCAAGGCTAAAATAATTACATTCGTTTTCAGCTATTTTTGTGTGCAAGATTGTCAAAGTAACTTAAAAAAACATGATTTTTTTTGTGCATGGTCATGGCTGCTGCTTTGAGCAAATGTGCATAGCAATATAAATTCAGTGCGCATTCACAGTTGTGTCTTTCCAGACACCGATCCATTTGGCCTGTTGTAGTCCTTAATCAAACTGTGAGGCATTCTTTAGGGGTGTGCAGTACACTGCAGGCAAGGCCTTTAACTATGAGTGGGTTGACACTCGCCCAGGTGTATATGAATCACACCTTGCTTGTGAAGTTTTAATAAATGTTCAAATTCGGTCGGCATAGAATGCACGTTCTTCTTGCTCGCCCGATCATCATAGTAATGGTTGGTGATCGGCTGACTGTCATTTGGATGTTTATTGAAAGGCCAAAAACCATACAAATGGATGTTTGAACAGATTTCTAGTGCTAAGCTGGCCATGATGAGTCCTGTGCTGGGACGAACCGAGTTAAGGCCTCTCTCACGCCAAAACTTCGACAACCTCGTCAAATAATCTGGATTCATGAAAACGGGCAGTGGGCTGTTGCTGCCAAAGTCCTCCAGTGTGTAAAAGGCACGCAGGGATACAGGCGTGTTGTGACCGTAGGAGAAGGCTGGCAACAGCAATAAGGCTTGTCCATAAGGACGAAGGCTTTCCACAAACGGACGACGGCGCTCCATCAGTCCGCTGTACCTGGAACAAATGAGGAGGAGAAAGAAAAGCCTGAATATTCCTCGCAGTAATTCGGTCCTGTTAACAATGTGTTTAGTATTTAGGTTTAGTAAGGAATAAATAGGCTATCAGTGAAAAAAGAAATGCAATTTCATTGCCAAAGATAAACCTAATAATAAATACATTTAAAAATGTATGTTTACAGAAACTTTTTGAAGACTTGGACTTTTTAGAAAAGCAAGCTGTAAAGTAAACAGTCCGAACTCAGCTGGTTTTGAGAGAGAACACAAATATCTTTGCTAGAGAATGCAAAGTTTTGCAAGAGTTTTCCCACCACAAATTTTTTTCCCACTCACCCCAAATTTTTCCCACCACAATGTCCCTAAAAGGGCTCCGTAGCTTTTATATCATTAGATACGATTTTGAAATTTAGGAAATATAGGCTAATCGGTTATCCAGTCCAGGCTGAAGTAAAGTATGAAAAATATAAAGTGGGCAGTTACCTAGCAAATTGTCTGCTATAAACTGTTGAAAAACTACTTTCAATGTGGCAAATAGAATAATGTGTATATTTAGCTAAACGTTGTCATATGAACAACCATCAATAACGACATTGATCTCATAGTTGTAAGCCACTAATTTCGATGGCAAAAAGTATCAAAACTAATCTAAATTCACCTCAATGTGTTTGATTCAAATAAAAGGAACCGACTCATATCGGTTATTGTACAAGGTTTGCACTATACATTTTTCGATTCATTAAAACAAGCTGCTCTTAGGGTCATTTGTTCTTTAGTTGAACTACTGGCTTTTGGAGCTTTAGGTTGTGATTCACTGGCTTATAAGAGTATCTGATATATCGCTAAGCCTTAATCACAATAATTCATCTGTCCAGATCTGTCCAGTGTCGAGTGAGTTTAAATCACGGACTGATAATCATTCATCCTGTTCACGATGTATTAGGCACTGCTGCATTTACAGCAGCAAGAAACTGATTCTTTGTCAAAACAGAATGACATCTTATTTGTCACTAAAAGCCAAACCTATAATCACAGACTCACTTCTCATGGAGGATGCTGGGATTTGCAGTCACCAGGTTGGTTTTGTTGCCCACATCTTTCTCAAATCTGTTATCCAATGGCGGAAGGTTGCATCTAAAATGCAAGGGTAGACAAAGATTAATTTGGCCATTGTTGCTGAAATAAAATGAGAGAGGTACCATTTTTTCCTGTGGTCTATATCAAATACAGTGTTTAGTCTTGTATCTACACTTAGGAGCATAAAAACATGAATAATTATTATGTCACCAATATTATAGGAATGATATAATGTGAATTTATATTCTGATCAGTTTGACTCTAATCTGGCCAAAAGGTAACATGGGTTGATCTAATACATACCTAATGACAAACTGGGCTGAATTAATTTCTTCTCCACAGCTGCTGTTGGCCAAAACACCTCCATTCCCCACCACGGCACATGACTCCCATGTTGCATTTCCAAAGGGCTGCTCCTACAAACACACACACACTGTAACTCCAAATTCATTTAGAGAAACCATACAGTAATTCACCCAGTGTTTTAATGCTGGTACACTACCTTAGCTAAGATGTTGAACAGGGCTTGTGTAACCTGTAGCGGCTTTCTCCTCTCTCCATCATAGATGACATTTGACCCCAGTGGGGTGTTATTCTGTGTGACCACAGCCTTTGACACAGCATGGCATTTGCTACTCAGTAATGACCTGGAAGGAAACAGATGCTCAGTCTGATGTGTTGCAGTCATGTGAAAATCTAATAAATAGACAAAAAGAAGCCTTTATATTTTTATAGTTTATAGACCAGAAAATCCCAATGTGTTTTTGTGTAATACAGACATAAACTCTAACTTCAAATGGTTTTAATTTTTGGGTGAACTGTCTTTAAAGGGTCATGAACTGCCTCCGTTTTTATTTTGTACTGTTCTCTGAGGTCCGCTTATAATGTTATCAAGGTATTTACATCAAAAACATCAATAATTTAAAGATTATAGGCTATTTTCTGTCCTGTTTTTAACCCCCTTCATCTGAACGCTCTGTTTGAATAGGCGTAGTGGATTGTAGACTCTGAAGTAAACGCCCACTGCTATGATTGGCTAATAGTTGTGTTGTTTGACAGCCAACGTCCTTCACAGATGAACGCTGCTGTGATTTAGGTCAGTGGTTATCAAACCTCTCCATGTAGTACCCCCAGCCCTGCACATTTTGTCGCATTTTGTCTCCCTATATCTGACACACCCACTTCAGGTCTTGAAGTCTCCACTAAAGCTGATGACGTGTGATAGATGAGGGAGACATACAAAATGTGCAGGGCTGGGGGGTACTCCAGGACAGGTTTGAGAACCACTGATTTAGGTCAAAAACGCATAAATACTCAATACATATAAAACAATCTGTAATAACAGAAAAAGAAATAGTTGTGACATTACTGTAGAATCCAATATAGTTAGCACAGCATCGTCTTTTAATTTCAATCTTTCTGAAAATCCCACGTCAACTGCAGCCTTGTTTGTAAACAAATCCGTGGTAAAAAGTGAAATGAACAAAAGACCAAGTACTTAGTGACGCGGTCTGGAACTTTATTAAAAATAAAGTTACTTCACTCTTTTCTAACATTGGGATTAGAGGGAAGGGAATGCAAAGACTGTTTTTCCACAACTTGGCACTGCGTCTTGTTGTTTTCAGAACATCTTTATCATTTGTTTTCTGCATAGACCTGCGTTTGCCTCTGTTATTTTCAATACATGTGTGAATCAGTGGGCGGGGCTAAAGCAGTGATGTAGAAGCAGGCGTTGATATTCTTCTGTGGAGGCGGAGTTTACTACACTATTACATAATGGTGGCACATTCCACAAGCTGTCGATTTGGCATATTGGCTTCAATATAAGCGTTTTTTAGACTAATGAGAAAGTTTTGAGCTTTGAAACTTACCGGATGTTTTTATAGTACAATGACCTCATTGTTTTTGTTTGTATGTTGTGGTGCTTGTCATTGTTTCATATGGTTTACTGCTGGCTGTGAAACAAATTGCCCTTCGGGGATAATAAATTTGACTAAGACTAAGACCTTATATATCAAACAATCAAGGGAATTTTGGTTTCTCAGTTCATGACCCCTTTAAGTAAGCATTTCTGTTACACATTTGTCTGGTTCATGTGATCCATAATCAACAGAACAATACTTTTACTCTTATCCAAGAAAGCTTTGCCACAGATTTAACCTTTATGAGAACATCTCATGGTCTGCTCTGGGCTACTGTTTTACCTGAATCTTTTAAAGTTTGCCTCATGTGGTTTCCATTGGTGGGAGTAGTTCTCCTGTGCCTGGGAAATCAATACATTGTCTCTGAAAGAATTAAAAGCATACAAACAGAAATGACATACTGTGGTGGTTCACAAACATATACTTCATGAGATAGCGATTCATAAAGTGATTTCAGGTTTAATTTCTATGAGAAATAACAGAAATGTAAACATGAAAAATTTATTTATAGACACAAACCTGAAATAATTCTATTCTAATATGACTGAAATTAATAAATGAAAATATGAAAATAAAATGTATAAAACATTAATGATCTGGAGGCATTTACGTTTGGTGTCTGCTATGTAGAAAAAACAGGCATTATGTGCTGTGAAAGCTTACTTGCTGCATCCCTTGCAAGATTGTGTTTCTGAGCTTTTTTGAGGAATCCTAGATGAAGGGTGAGGGATAACATTACTGTAGACAGAAAGAGATTTAAAGTGTACATTTAGGTTACCTTCACATATAGGCATGCTTGCAGCCATATTTTCATGTTAAAACATAAAATTTGTTCTCTGAATGACTAATTTGCTGTTCAAAATAATTAAGTTTAGACAGTTTGCTAGAATGCATCCCGTGGTATGAAAATGATCGCTGTGAAACACTGGCAGAGCGCTGGCACATCCTCCACCGTGTAGCCAGATAAACGTCTTTGGACTTGTCTTATCTACTTAATTTGACACTTCAGTAAGTTTATAAAGTGGAAAGTTTAAGTTAAGGGTTAGCTATATCTTTTTCTTATCTTATTTACAAAAGATTTGAACTAAATATGGTTTATTTTTATCTATTTATTTTGTTGTTTTTTATTTGTTTTCATAGTAATATCTGGCAACACTGCATCATCGGCACTTAAACATACAGTAATCAAAAAGGACCACAGGCGGGTTGCTGATAGGATAACACATTTGGTAAGGAAAACACAAAAAAAACATCAAGATATTATCTGTCAGAAACGTTATCAACGCTATCAAAAACAGTAGCATTTAACGCTAATACACAGATCTAGAACAAGTAGGTTGCAGAATTAAATAAAATACGCAAACACTAGCCATGAAGAAGTTTATAATATTTCATTAAGTTTAGTAGTTAAATTTTCATAAAAACATTCTAAAAACATAAGAGCACTAGACAAAGTTATCATATAGCAATGGTTACAAAAACTATAACAATAATAGCCTATGTATTGTTGCATGAATAATAAACAACTTATCAAATTATCCACCCCTAACCTATAGTAAAGTATTAACAAATTTTGATGCAATAAATATGGTATGATTTAACAATGTTTATCCCTCCAAAACAGAGAAAACATCTTTCACAAACATCTATATTGTTGGATTTGGTTATTTTCTAATCAATCCCCAGCAACTAATCAAACAAGACAATCAGAAAAAATAGAAATTGATTTTCATGGTCTTTTAGACCAGGGGCTGCGACGTTACCAGAGTAAGGAAGACGAGAAGAGACAAAAAGAGGAACGACGCAAAAGGGCCAAAGACAGAGCTGGAAGATCAAAAGATCTGTGTTAAGCTAAACGAGGTTCTGAAGTTGATGAGAAAACAAGAATCTTTAAACTAGTATCTGGGTGAAAGGTCTCAGCCAGATTGAGGAACTAAAACCAACCCAGACAGCGGGGGAGACCGACAATACGTGCAGAAATAACGTGGGTGGATGAAAGACTATAAAAGGCTGAAGGCAGCGATGGACGTGGCCAGCAAGTTGCGTGGTGAAGACATCTCGTTTGTTATTTGCTTATGAGTTACTGTATCTTTTGAATAAAACGAAGCCATTGTATTGGTGATTCGTTAAACTTTTAAATCAGTCTCTGAGTAATTAATTCTTAAATAACTAGTTATCAGAACCTAAATAAATCCTTAACATCGAGGACAAGACCACGGGAACCACATAAGTCCTCTGCACAATCTAACTTTGCTGCAGCATGGACGAAACTGCTGGTTCGTCTGGCCAGAGGAGAACTGGCCCCCGACTGAGCCTGGTTTCTCCCAAGGTTTTTTTTCTCCATTCTGTCACTGATGGAGTTTTGGTTCCTTGCCGCTGTCGCCACTGGCTTGCTTAGTTGGGGAAACCTAATTTCCAGTGTTATCGTTGACTTGATTGCAAAGACACTATTTAAACTGAACTGAGCTGGACAATGACATCTCTGATTTCAATGATGAACTGCCTTTAACTGAAAATTTAGGGTTTACTATTGTCCTTTTGCCATTGACACACTATTTTCCTATTTGATACTGTAAGCTGCTTTGACACAATGTGTATTGTTAAAAGCTCTATTTAAATAAAGGTGACTTGACTTGACTTGTAGGGGTTATTTTAGCACAGTTTTTAACCCCACCTCAGACTTCACTCATTATCAAAGCCTGGCTACGGCCATGCTTGCAGCTCACATAACGGCAGTTAAAATATCAGTAACTATTGGCTTTATCAGGAGAGCATTAACAACAGTTAGTTCCCGTGTCCTTGAACTTGACAGACTGTGAGAGAGCACTAATATTTTGGGTACTGCAGACAATCTGTCTCTGTCACACTACATTTTTCTCCCTTTATCTCCCTATGTCCCTCCCTTACGTTCTGTTACACCATATCACAGTGTTTCCGCTACATTCATTCTGCCGTGGGCACTAAAAATCATCCCCGCCACGGCTGCAGCTTTTCAGTGACTTCATAGTGACTCCGCTCACATCATTTACAGTCGGTTAATTAGTGGGGATGTCGTGGGAAGTCGTGGCCTAATGGTTAGAGATTCGGAATCGTAATCCAAAGATTGCGGGTTTGAGTCTTGGGCCGGCAGGGATTGTAGGTGGGGGGAGTGAATGTACAGTTAATTAGTGGAGCAGGCAGAGCAGGACTTGAATTTCGGCACAAGTTATATTTTGTGCCTTATTGCATGTAAACGGCCAAATACATTACAAATGTACATTAGTGCACATGATTCTTGGGTGGGGAGGTTTAACCAGTAATTATTGGCTTTATCAGGAGAGCATTAACAACAGTTAGTTCCCGTGTCCTTGAACTTGACAGACTGTGAGAGAGCACTAATATTTTGTGTGCTGCAGACAATCTGTCTCAGTCTCACTACATTTTTCTCCCTTAGTTTTCACTTTCTGTCCTTACGTGCTGTTACACCATATCACAGTGTTTCCGCTACATTCATTCTGCCGTGGGCACTAAAAATCATCCCCGCCACGGCTGCAGCTTTTCATTGACTTCATAGTGACGCCGCTCACATCATTTACAGTCGGTTAAATAGTGGAGTAATTAGTGGAGATGTCGTGGGAAGTCGTGGCCTAATGGTTAGCGATTCGGAATCGTAATCCAAAGGTTGCGGGTTCGAGTCTTGGGCCGGCAGGGATTGTAGGTGGGAGGAGTGAATGTACAGCGCTCTCTCCACCCTCAATACCACGACTGAGGTGCCCTTGAGCAAGACACCGAACCCCCAACTGCTCCCCGGGCGCCGCAGCATAAATGTGTGTGTGTGAGTGAGTGAGTGAGTGAGTGAGTGTGTTTGTTCGTTCGTTCACTGCTGTGTGTGTGCACTTTGGATGGGATAAATGCAGAGCATAAATTCCGAGTATGGGTCACCATACTTGGCCGTATGTCACGTTTTTTCACTTTCACCACCAGGGGAAGAAGACGTGATCCACAGGAGACTGTCCTGCCGCCACAACTGAAAAAAATCCACAGGAAACACTGATATCATACATATCACTTTCTGCCTCCCTTGCACTCTGTTTGCAAAATAGAGCCAGACGTCTTTGAGTTGAACCCTCAAGCGTGGTTGAATAGAGCTGAGAGTGATCCTGTGGTGTAAATGTAGTATTTTATTAATTAGTTTGAAGTATTTAATTTTACATTTCTAAACCTCACGTCTAAACTTCAATATATCTAAACATCCTTGTTGAACAGAATCTTAAAATTACCTTCATTCTACTGAAAAACTACTGTGAGATGTTAACTGCCACAGGTGGCCTTTGACCTTGTAAAGTTTGTAAGTTTACTCTTCATGAGGCCTATGTAGCTATTTAGCATTATAACATTACAGAGGCGATTCACCAAAATACACTTTTATTATACTTATCTTCAAGTAAAAATTAAAGACTTAAGTTTGTTTCCTGTAATTTAGCATCTACATAACAGAAGCCTAATTGACATTACCTATGGTGGACACCCAGTGATTCTGTGCAGCCGTGAAATTCTCAGCGAGTTTAATCTCCCACATTCCTTGTTGTGATTAAAAGCTGCTGTTGCCAATGTAACAGCACATAATAAGGGAAAGGTCACAGCCATGACAGAAAAAAAGCCCAACATTACCCTCAGTAACGCCATGGATAATCATTTATATATTTCCTCAAGCAATGTAAAGCAAGTTTTAAAGCATGTTAAATAACTGCCTATGAAATAGACACACAATATAATATTACACTAGAAACCACATTTCAAAATGTAACGTCAGTTTGACTGACAAAATAATACCCAGTATTTTCAGTAACCTAAAAATGTTACTTTGAAGAACTATTTTTACCTGATCCATCTTCTCACAGTATTTTCAAATCATTAACATGTCAAGATTCAGAATGCCCTAGCTTAACGCAAACCATGCTCATCGGCCGTTCAATGCACTTATTGTGTTCCAGCTGACTTGAGAGCGAGAATGTAAACAAATAACATTTATTATGGAATTTAATAATCGATTGTGATGACTGTGATAGCACCCAATGTGTTACAATTGAAAGATTGAGAAAACAAATGTATAAAATAAATTGAGAAAGATCATCCTGCCAAATTTAAATTTCTGCACTGATATGCATTAATGTTTAAGTTAATTTTCTTTTCATTCCCATGCAGTTGCAGTATATTATGCATATACAGGAATATTTGGAGAAAATACACTGTTTATTAAGTGTTATGTAAGAGATAATTTGCAATCAACCGGTTATTATCCAAAAATAAACCTTGGCAGGATGCAACAATATTAAATTAATATTATTAATATTAATACTGCATATCATTGCAATTAATAAATGAAACGCAAAATTTTGCCAGTTGTTTTTGTATAAAACAAGAGTTACAGCATTGCCATGAGCGGCAGTGAATGTATCTTGACTACTAAATACTGTGACTGACCAATCATTATTATGTTTTATAGAGAGCCGTGTAATAGATGCCATTTAGTTGTTCATTTAATTATCTTGGTTAATTTGAAGATGGTTGTTATTCATAATAGAATTGATTATGTTTCAGTCAGTAAATGTTCTGTCACATGAAATGCACAACTATATAGCCTATATATCACGATTTACTTGTTCATTGAGTTAAATGTTCTTTTCATTTATTAAATATTCAAAATGTCTTGTTTTATTTATTTTTAAAGGTCAGTTGATGTTTAAAATGGGAACTAAATTATTCATTATTATAGCACAACGATACATTTGGTTTAAATAAAATTCTCACTGATCCATCACATATGCAAAAATATTACTGATACACTGTATATGCAATATCTTGGTAAATATTTTTTGTCTGTATATACATAGGCCTACATAGAGAGAGGGATGTCTCTGAAAGAATCTTTTGAACAGCTAAAGTTAATGATCAAGTGACTTTTGAATTTGAATTTTATAGGTCTATGTTCAGACAAGCAAAAGAAACGTTCAATTATTTACTAATGTGAAATGTGATACAAAACTTTACTGAAACAGGGTAAACAACAAACATCTAAAGTCCAACTTTAAGACCTTTCCAGCATTCTAAAACATTGAACTATTTTTCCAAAAGTATCGTATTGCTTTGCTTTCATGAAAATCCCTTCAGAATCAAATTTCTGCATGTGTCTGACAGTACAAAGATTAAAATAGTCTTTGCTTACAAAACAATTATTGGTAACTATCTTGACCGAAAAAGACTTCATTTCAGTCTTGGTGTCTCGATGTGCTGTAACACTCAGGTCTTTTAAAGTTCACTCTCCAAACAGAAGGACAGATAAGATACACACACAGACTGAAACTGATATACTCACTTGTTGGAGAGAAATATCCAGAAGGAACACAGAAGGATGATAGAAAGGAGCCAGAGCATAAGAGTCCTCATAACGCGCATCCACTCTCACGCACAAGCTTTGGCGCACACATAGCCTCTGACATGCATGTGCTCTCATAAACTCTCATTTAGATGCGGATGCTCTCGCTGCCAAAGACTTCCTCTTGTGTTCTGCCTTCCTCCTTATTTTATCCCTGAGTCTGTTTCTTGACGACTGCACTCTTTTCTTTACTCTTTCTCTCAGACTGTTAATCTCCTCACCCTCCCTCCCTCCTCTTAACTCTTGCTTTCTTTTTCCATCTCTTTTCTCTACACTTAATTTCTAGCAATTATCGCAGATACTATTTAAACTAAACTGAGCTAGAAATGCCTTTAACTGAAGATTGAGTGTTTAATCTTATTATAATACATTACTGACACTCTATCCTCCAATTTGATACTGTTAAGTGCTTTGACAGAATCTGTATTGTTAAAAGCACTATATAAATAGATAAAGGTGACTACTGACAGGCCTGGCTTTTCATCACTTCTCTGCTGCTTTGCTCTTCTCTTAATCTATCAGCCCACTTTCTTCTCATGTCTCGCTAAAGAACAAAATTCATCCGCTCCTTTCTTGGCCGCTATGTTCCTTTAAGGCATCTTTGTTATTTTTCCATGCTTCTCCACCTCATCCTTCTCTCTGTACTTCCTTGTCTTGTAGGAGCTGCTCAGACTTTCCTAGAAATCTCAAGCTGTTGCTTCTTCTGCATTCTCAACTACCTCCCCCTCTCGCTCACCGTGGGCACAACTTGCTTGCTCCTCCCTCCCCGTGTCTCACTCTCACACACACTCTCTCATTCTCTCTCAGGGTAATACGAGTGACAAGTACAGAATTAGCCCATGACAGCACCTCGTGACTGGGAGGAAGGGTTGTGTGCACTAGAGAAGGGTTTTCCCCCTTTATTTTAGCCAATGATGGTCAAAGAATGCAAAGGGCAGCGGCCAATCAAATGCTCGTGTGATGTGACCCCCCCCCCCAGCTACCTCACTTTCTTCTGAGAGTTTGAGGAAGGGAACAAGTCAGTGGTGCTAGTAGTGAATGAAACTGTGCATTGCACACTAGATACATAAAGGGATAGTTTACCCATTCATTTACTCACCTTTCTCATTCCAAACCTTTGTGACTTTCTGTCTTCTGTGGAACACAAAAGAAGATATTTTGAGGAACTTTTTTTCCATACTATGCAAGTCATTGACTACCTTTATGTGAAATTATATTCAGACTATAAAAAAAAAGTCATACAGGTTTGGAAAGACATGGTGAGTAAATTATGATGCTAAATGATGAAAAATTTCCATCGGATCAATGTTCTTATACACAAAAACACAGGACCTTCATGGAAGTCATATGTATGGATGTCATAAATGGCAGTGACCCTGGAGCACAAAACCAGTCTCAAGTCTCTGGGGTATATTTGTAGCAATAGCCAACAATACATTGTATGGGTCAAAATGATTGATTTTTCTTTTATACCAAAAATCATTAGGATATTGAGTAAAGATCATATTCCATGAAGATATTTAGTAAATTTCCTACTGCAAAACTTCATTTTTGATTACTAATATACATTGCTAACAACTTAATTTGGACAATTTCAAAGGCAATTTTCTTTCTTTCTGCACCATCAGATTCCAGATTTTCAAATAGTTGTATCTCAGTCAAATATTGTCCTATCCTAACAAAACCAAACATCAATGGAAAGCTTATTTATTCAGCTTTCAGATTATGTATACATCTCAATTTTGACAATTTGACACTTATGACTGGTTTTGTGGTCCAGGGTCACACATATGGATTTTAAAGCAATCATGCTGAAAAAATAGATGAATATGTCTTGATTAAGAATTGAGAATGAATAAAGAAACTTCTTGTATGCGTGAGCTGGAGGAAAAGCTCATGACTCACTGTGAGACATTTCCTTTGTTGTCTTCATGTGATCCTGATTGATGGTAAAATGTTAAAGAAAACAGAAATTACTGTACAGCACGATTATTGTACTGAATTATATTTTACTGATGTTGAGTAGTTGATATTTTGAGCAGTGTGACAATGTGACAAACTTCATCTAAGAGTGTATAAAAAGTGTGGCTACTGTTTACCACACTGAGACCACAGAAAATAGTGAAGTGACATACTGCCAAGTATGGTGACCCATACTCGGAATTCGTGCTCTGCATTTAACCCATCCAACGTGCACACACACAGCAGTGAACACACACACACACTGTGAACACACACCCGGAGCAGTGGGCAGCCATTTATGCTGCGGCGCCCGGGGAGCAGTTGGGGGTTCGGTGTCTTGCTCACGGGCACCTCAGTCGTGGTATTGAGGGTGGAGAGAGCGCTGGACATTCACCCCCCCCACCTACAATCCCTGCCGGCCGGAGACTCGAACCCACAACCTTTGGATTACGAGTCCGACTCTCTAACCATTAGGCCACAACTTCCCAAAGTCAAAATCCATCACTTTAAAACAAGTCACTGATAAATAGCCCGGTAAAAACCTGTTGCATCACAGTAAAAATACTGAGCAATCCTAATTGTGATTCCAAATGATGTTTCTATTATGTGAGTAGTTCTATCCTATACCTTGTGTCCAAAATGATGATTTATGCCAGCGTTGATTGACAGGTTATCATATGTCAGATGTGTACATGGGTAGATTTTATGACCTGATTTATGGCTATGTGACCCTCTCTGTCCCCCTGACTGTCACGTCACAGGGTCCTGTCACCCCTGACTGACATGACAGTAGGGTGTGTAAATCAAAAGATCAAAACAGATGTTAGATTTGACATTTGATGGATTTATGAAAGGATTTATGATGTTTTTATCTCTCACCTGTGCCATGGCGTTTTTATGGGGTTCCTTCCTGAGCTGTAGCTAGCTTCCAGTCTGGAGATGTCGGGTTTGTTTGATCTATACGGTATATGTTAATGCATAGTCACCAATTTGTCCCTACTGGCAACGTCTACAACCTCCTCTGAATAAGGAGGCTGTCTGGGGCATCTGGCTTCCATGTTTGTGTTTTAGGTCAACACCTTTGGTGGATTGGTGTCTAGACATCAGAGCCCAAAGCTTCTCCCCAATCTGTTTCCAACCGTGATGTAGTCGGTGTCCGATATAATGTTTTAATATGTTTGTTAGCGGAGATGGTTCTTTGTTTTGGGGGGGATGAAGACATCCAGACACGTGTGAAACCACTAAACGGTTCAGTTCTGCTTGATCTATAGGCTAAATGTCGTTAGCTAAGATATCGCTGTTTTGATTGTTTGCAACAATACTGAAATGCTCTGGCAATACAAATGTACAAATATTACTTGTGCCAATAAAGCACCTAAAAACTGAAACATAGAATTAAAGGATTCACCAAGACCATATTTCTATGCATCTGAAAAAGGTGCTATATCCGGGCATGTTTTTCTTTATCATCTCTATGTGTGTATGCTAACATGTCTGTAGGATCGGAACAACCTAATCTGTAGGTTGAATAGATAAACTTAGAAAAATTATTCCAACCAAGAACTTCTCAGACCAGCCCAACCTAACCATTTCCTTCGAACACTGAAGGTGTCTAACTGACAGCGGATATCCTCTATGTGCTTGTGTTAATGGCTTTACAGCATCCACCTCATATAGATGTGCACAGAATCATGCTTTAGTCCAGTTCAGTTCATTTTATTTATAAAGCACAATAAAACAACAATGGTTAACCATTTTGCTGAACAATATCGTTTAAAAGAAATCAAAGTACATAACATGATATGACAAGACAAACAAATAAACATTTTAAATAAGCCCTGCTTTAGACAATGAACACACACGTAATGGTTTTTATACTGTACAAACTGTATTTTCCATCACCCTACACCGACCTTACACATAAACCTACCCCTTACAGAAAACTTTGTGCGTTTTAAGATTTTCAGAAAACTGTATCATTAGAAAAATTTCTGTATCATTTATAAGCTTGTTTCCTCATGGGGACAAAAAAAAATAACGTAGAGTATACCTGAGCCACACACACACACAAATCTGAGTATGCTAAATTTTTAATACGAACAAAATTGTATATGTTGTGTTTACCTTTTTGTTGTTATTTAAGAAATGTTTTCATTTTAATCTAGCCTGTAGATATATGTGTACTGTAAAAATAACAAATATACATTTCACATAAAACTTCTCAGTAAAATAATTACACCTACAGTTTTAAACATGTTTAAAAAGTCACGCTGTCTATTGTCTTTAAATTAAACTTTAGTTTTATTCTTTAATTTCTTTAAAATAACGTTACAGCAGTACTGTTTGCAAAAAATAAATAAAAAAAACAAGACACTCACGCACAAAACGTTTACAATCACACATGATAATATAATACGAATTGTGATGTTAAAAATGAAAACCGAGGTTCAGAACAACACAAACAAATCATAGAAAGATAAAAACACAACAATTTTCATATTGCTATAAGTCTCCAGCTAATTTGTTTGGTCTGCTTTCAGAGTCGGCCTACTACAGTGAAAACTTTTATACATTTATTTATACAGTTCATGTCTTCATAATGAGGTGTTAAACATGCAGAACCGTAACAAACGATATTCAACATAAACTAGAATCCAAAACTCTAATGTAACCGTGAACTTGTTTCACATTCTGTAGATTATCTCAGTAATGAAATCTCAGTTCACTTGCATTTTCAGGCTAACAGCTGAAATGTAGACTTATGCTAAACCTAATTTTCAGTCTTTTAGGTTTGGTGAAATATATGTTATAAAATTCAACAACAGGCATGACAACTTTGTATACACTTAACAACAAATATTTAAGCTAAATACATGTTTAGATATTTAGAAGGGAAAAAAAAGATATACAGTTGAGCAAAAAAGTATTTAGTCAGCCACCAATTGTGCAAGTTCTCCCACTTAAAAAGATGAGAGAGGCCTGTAATTTTCATCATAGGTACACTACAACTATGAGAGACAGAATTGGGGGAAAGAATGCAGGAAATCACATTGTAGGATTTTAAATGAATTAATTGGTAAATTCCTCGGTAAAATAAGTATCCAATTTAGTTGTCATGTTGCAATGTAAGTGAATGTCTGCATTCAGGTAAATAACAGTTTGCTCTCTTTTTTTTTTTTAGTAAAACTGAACATCAGTCTAAACACTGAGGTACTTGTAGCTGGAAAGCAGGCTTTTATAACTTGCAAACGTCAAGATCTTTGCCTCGGTAGTGATCCGAAAGTAACCTGGAAGGGACTCAGCTCACATGTGAAGCTACATTTTGGAAAAAAGTGACAGTGATACCATGACTTTGAAGGTTCACTGAGTGGCGTTACATTTCACATCTTGTGCTGATAATGTTTCATGATTGTGTATCTTCCAGCTCATCCTCAGATACTGAATGCTCTCTGCAATGGGATCTGCTCACTAGTGTGTGTCAGTCAGGGAGTGCCTTTGCCTGATATTCACTGATTTGAACATGGTCAGAGCATCAGACGCTCACGTCACTGTAAAAAGCACCTTCACAATGACTGTTGAGGACTTTACCAGAATCATTTCTCCAGTGTGCATGCGTCAGCAGAAATGAACTCGGTCAGACAAATATGACTCTTAAGGTCTCTGCACACTGAGTCCGAAATTTTCGCATGCGTTTTTTTGCATTCGCAATCTTAAAAATTCGTCACGCACAGAGACCTTGCACACTGAGTCCGATGCGTTTTAATTAATCCGTTGCGAAAAAAATCGCAAAACTATACAAAATGTCTTTATGTAGTGAGGATGATTTTGTTGTCCTCTCTCTTTTTAAAAAAAGAAAAAGAAAATACTGGGTCCATCCAATCCTTAGATTGTGCAGAGAGGAAGGTTCCACCTCCTTATCAAAGAGCTGCGGGATTATCTCGAGAGATTCAAAGTTTATTTCAGGATGTCAATGCCTCAGTTTGATACTTTGCTAGCGATACTGAATCCACATAATAAAAAGAAGAGCATCAATGAAGAGCACCAATTTATCCTGAACAGAGACTGTCTGAGGTATGGACACACACACACACACACACACACACCGAACTGCGGCATCGGAAAGGTGCGCGCCAGGCATAAAAAATAGGCTACAGCAGTTCTTTATATTCTGTATTCCGCAATTTGTTTGTCATAAAGTGCGCTGTGCTGCAAGACGAAGTGTATTCATTAGTCTGACACTATTTTGGATTTTGGCTTTCGCTTGTACGGTGGCTCTGAATGGTCAAAACACCTTCTCAAAGCATCTCAAAATGCTTTATACGGATGCGAAAAACGCAAAAAAAAAATTCGGAGGCAGTGTGCAAACGTGATTGACAAAACGTGAGGTCGTATTTATTTTTCAACGTGCGAAAATTTCGGACGAAAAATTCGGACTCAGTGTGCAATGGCCTTTACACTAAATATGAATGAAGGTAAACCAGCTGATAAGCAGACACTGTTATACTTTTAGTGTTGGTTATGAGGCATATTTCAGTGTTCCAGCATGAATTTTTGTGTATTTGTGTGTTTACAGTAAAAGAGGAAATATAAAGGTAATCTAAGAATAACATGGGGAACTGAAAAGCAACACGATGCTCATGCAAACACACAGACACTGGTGATGTTTGATATGGTGAAATGTTACTGCCTGGCTGAACTGTGTCCCTTAAAACCCACAACACCATTTGCACCAAAAATGTATCACATCCATGTGTATTCATATTTTCATGAAATTTAAGCCAAATCTAAGGAGAAATACCAAATGTTTCTGTCTGTTGAAACAGGATGCTATATTGTAAGTTTTAAGTTTTTTTTTTTTTTTTTTTTTTAAAGTGGTGTTTATCTAACATAAAAAGAACCACTAGATGGAGACAAACATTAAAAACTGTGTCCAAAATTACGTTGCTCATAGAATCTTCGCCAAGACCGCATTTATCTCCCTTCTGTCTGTTTTTTTCCCTCATTAGGTTTGCAAAGATAGAAAAAGAAGTATTTGTGGTTACGAAAGTAACAGTTTGTCAAGATAGCTCAGAGGTGCATGACAAACAATGCCTTAGACTCGACAGAAAATGTCAGACAAAGACTATACTTTGTCTAAAATGTTATATAATATAATATCTGTGATAACCTGGTTACATAAATAAATAATAACCTGGTTACAGTTTAAAATAAAGTTCCATTTGTTAAGGTTAGTTAATTAACTAATCGTGAGGATACCTGAGGATGACACAGGACATGATCTCACAAGCCTGGTTATTATGAGGAACTGGTTTCTCTGAAGTTTTCTTTACAACAAGTAGATAACACATTAAATCTGGTACTGGGCATGTCAAAGAGATCGAGGTCAGCACAAAAATGATGAAATGGTAGGTACATTTTTAGACATTTCTCAATTTGTAAACCCAGTCTGTGTGAAATCTAACACTGTTCTGACAAAACATTACAGGAGATTGCTGTCTGTTCTGCTTTGTGTTCTGTTCTTGACTGGATTATGTAATGATGCCTAGCGCCAGGGGGTGAGACCAAAAAGTCTTGCATTTGCTCTTTTTAACGAATTGTGCCCATTGTAAAACATGTTAACACTAAGTGTTGTGTTTAGGAGATTATAAATTCAGATTACGACTGACAAAAAATCTTGTCGGCACTGAGAGAGGACGTGCCTGGATCCCCTGCGCGTTTACTGCTCCAATGAGAGCTCTCTCCGGCCGACAGATCTGGTTCAGAGGCAGTCTTGAGTCCCCCCCCTCAGCCCCGGCGTGGTGCAGAAGATGCATGGACTGATGACACCTATGATTTCCACGGAATCAGAATGCAGCGTTGTTTTGCGGGACGCACCGGAGGAGTACGGGTTAATGTAGACACGTCTTCCCTGATAGGGTTAAAGTGGCCTCATGTGTTGGTATGTAAGTGGAAGCTACAAAAATGTCTTAATGATTAATAATATTTAATTACAAACCATAAACTTTTAACCATTAAAAAATGGTTTCCTGAGATGGGTATAAACGGAGGTCGGAGCCAGCTGCAAATGAGTGGGACTTAAGCTGCAAGTGGGCTGTACAAACCATCAGATGATTTTGATTGGTTTGTTAAATGTCATATGGGTTGTAGTATCGGGTCATGCTCCTGGTGGAGGTAGTGGGCGAATGTGTTGCAATCCGTCAAAAAAAGACGACTTTCGTCACACTTAAAAGGTAAGTGTGATGTACAATTTTTGTTTGTTTTGTTTTGTAAAAAGTATTACAAGCAGTGAAAAGTGCATTTTCTTGGTGGCTTTTGTACAGCATTTTCTTAGTACCACACACAGCTTACAATCTTGTGTCTGACAATATCTTTTTTTTTTTTCTACAAACAACTCATTTGCTCTCCAGGTTATGGATACCGAAGACCATAAGCAGGTAATGTAATTGCATGGCATTTTCTAATTTTGGTAACACTTTCTATGAAGCCCATATTTATAATACATTATAAGGGTATTTTAAGGCATTATAATGAATGCATAATGCATTATAAAAACCTTATAATATGTTATATCACCTTATGAATATCCATAAGAACAGTTTTAATGGATTATAATATTTACTTATTAGTGGTTATAGCTTTTAAGAGTATGATGATTTATAACACACAGTGAAGACGTTGCATCCGCTTAAGTTACAATGCATTATAAGTCTCATATCTTGCCATCTTTCTTATGCTACTTTACTTTATTCTACTTTAAGTATAGTAATAATAATAGTAATATTTTTTTCTCTCAAACAGCCATAAGTTCAGATATCAGATCAGATTGCTTTGAACTATTTTTATTTTAATATCAGTTTGATTATTTTGATGGTACCCTTTAGACAGCTGTTGTTAAGTAACTCTGCAACTACATGTCAACTTGCAGTCATTGGAGTATTAGTAGTGTGTCTGCTAAATATATGCTAACACATTGATTTTGATGTTCCCCAACAGACAAACTGACTAGAAGCAACTTTGAGTACGTCAACATTCTACCTACCCTAACCTTAACCTAGGCCTACTAATACTCTAATGTAAGTTAGTTAACATGTAGCTGCAAAGTTGCTTATAGTCAATAGACTAAGGGGACATCAAAATAAAATGTAACCTAACATATAAACATTGCATTTTTTTTCACTGACAGCACCACAACAACTTTTATTGTTATTTAATATATTTATTTCTGCTGACTTGATTGCATTAATTATTAACTTAAAAACTTATAGGCAATTGTATTTCAGTGTATTAAATTACTATGCCATGTAGGTCCTATTATTATTTAATTTTTAAGTTCTTCTATGGGTATTTTCAAAGATTTTATAGGTATTTCAAATTTATTTTGAAGGCAAGACACTACATGCAAAACTGTTTTTTTTTCATGCACTGGTCAATTTTTAGTTATTCTGAGCTATATCTGCACTGAGCCAGAAATCTCCATTTCAGTAGCACTTGCTTTACAGTTATATTCGTGTCTATATTCTGAAGGTTTTTAAAAGGGTTTCGAATAACATTAACCTGATTTATGTAATACTGTATTCCTAAAAATATGGCGTATTTTTCTGGTTGTGTGCAGTGTTTTTTAATACTACATGTTTAATACATTTACAAAATCCCCTCTGTAAAAACTTGTAATGCTAATATGTGAACAAAATGAAACAAGAATTTTGAATCTGGCTTTAGCCAATATTCAGATTAGGGTTCAAATAATTGCAAATGTGTGCATATTTAATTAGTGCCTCATTTACATAAAGGTAACATTTCAGCTGTCTTAAAGTACTATGATTAATCAACTAGGGAAATATGTTGATATCTATTAGTTCAAATTTTAATCCCTAATCACCTGCAGTGTTTTGCATTAATATAACTTATTTAGTGTTTACACAATTAAATGTTATTATGCTATAAACATTGTATGTCTTTATTTTATCTAGAAAAATTGTGTTCCTTTGACAGTGTTGTAAGAATTTCTAAAGCTTCATGTCCTGTGTTGACCCTTAAAATGACCCCTCCGTATGCATGTACATCCATAAACACTCTGGAGACCAAAGAGCTGTAGCAAAGTGTATTTATTATCACTTAGGTGAGCTGAAGAACATTTGGGGCAGGAAAATAAGAATCTTATTTCTTGGTCTCCTCTTCCTTGGAAAGAGTTTTAATGATTTCCTCTTTCTTAGCCTGCTGTCTCTCCTCACGACGTTTACGTGCCTCACGGGTCTTCGTACGACGAGCCTCTGCCTGATCACTGCAGGGTGAAGGGACACACAGATTAGCATTGCTCTTTACAGCAGTCTCAGACCAATATTTTGACACATTTACAGCTTATTGCCATAGAATCTCTCACTAATTTCCCCATTCAATTCAAACTTTGTTGCTGGTAGTGATTCAGTGCACACTGGGTAATGTTATTTGGACACTTACGACAAGAGCTTCTTGCGGGCCTTGTCTGCCTTGAGCTTGTGAATGTGCTCCATCAGGATACGTTTGTTCTTGAACACGTTACCCTTTGCCCTCAGATACAAGCTGTGGTACCTGAAGGAGAAACAGAATTGTTATACATTTATTCATTTGTGGATCCACACTTTCAGACTGTATTTCAGACAGACTAAGTTGTTAGTAACAAAAACGGATCTCGCCAAATCAATGTGTTCACTACAGTAGTTATAAAATCTTGTTATACAGTTACTGAGCATCACTGCATAAACTTAAAATGAAAACAAGAGCTTACATGTGCCTGTCAATCTTCTTGGCCTCTCTGTAACGTCTCAGAAGTCGTCGCAGAATACGCATACGTCTCATCCAGCACAGCTTCTCTGGCATACGAGCATTTGCCGTACCCTTTCTCTTACCTGCATGCAAACACAGCCAATAACAACACAGTCAGAAAAGAGTTCAAGTATAAATGCCCACTTTTTACTGCCCTGGAGTCCAGAACTATCTTTTGCCCCATTAATTTGCAAGACTGTATAAAGCCACCCTTTGGATTGCCATGATTCCCGTTCTCATGGCAATAGCAACTAATAACAAAATGCCATTAAACTAGTACACACCAATGCCCATATGACGACCCTTTCGCCGTGCCAGGGTATTCTTGCGGCATCGAGCACGAGAGTGAACGGTTACAGGCTTCTTGATGATCAACCCATCCTTCACCAACTTGCGAATCTGCTGCCCTAAAAGATTGAAATGAAGAAAATTACTAAAAGGCAAAAACTGTGTTTGCACGAATGCAGAAAAAAGTACTAAAGGAGGTCCTAATTACTTACGAGAATTGGCATTGGCAATCTCATTGGTTTCATTTGGGTCCAGCCACACTTTCTTCTTGCCACAGCGCAAAACGCTGGACGCCAACCTCTTCTGAAGCCTGAGCATGCTGGAGAAAAAACAAAAACAGTTTTAGATCCATCACATAAATTGTCATTCGGTACAAAAAAGTCACAATTTCATAAATTTAACATAATATACACTAATACCTAACAAGTTGTCTTTCATTTCTATAAACTTGCCACCACTTTAGGTTTACACAAGTAACTGCATTTACATTTAGTCATTTAACAGAATATTTTATCCAAAGCGACTTACAAATGAGAACAACAGAAGTCATCAAAATCAACAAAAGAGCAATGATATGCAAGTGCTATTACAGGTCTCAATTGGCCTAACGCACTACACGTAACTAGGGTATTTTTTTATTATTAATGTACTATTATATTAATACAACAAAACAAACCAGTCATCTAACTCGAATCTATCAAAATATGGAAAGATGAGTCCAAATGGCCTTGTATCTGCTCCTGTTTTTAAGATGGGCAGGCCGTCGAAGTGACCCTAGTCTATATTCGGGGCATGTTTGAGCATGTTGAGCACGTTTGCTAACCGGGCTACACAGCTTATGGACTTTTGCCGCCTCCAATAAACAAAAATACAACATAGTAATGTACAAGAAACGCACATTAAAACAAACTACCACACAGTGATAAACGTTTGTGAGAAACCTTTTAGTGTGTGCAGTGTAACAGAATCCAGACGATTGCTAATACCACGACGCAACATGGCGATTATACGCTTCTAGCAACATTACACCATAAATCGTCTTCAGACGTTTCATTACCTGTTTATTAAAAAGTTTAAAGAACGTCTACCTCAAGATAGGCCGTTTTTCTTAGTTAGATTGACGATAAAAATCGAGTATTACACGTGTAAAGAAATTTACCTCATGGCTGCTACTCAGCGGAAATTGAAAGAGGCTGTCAATGCAGGAGACCTTTGCGATTATACAGTTATATTCCGGGGAGGAGGGGTGCGACTACTACACAGGGAAGCGATTACCACAAGATTAATACAAAAGTAGATAGTTATGAGAAAAGTATTAAACAAATTTGTTCGATGTACATTCAGTACTTTACACAATTCTATTATAACTTCTTCAGGTAAGAGTAATGATATATGTTTAAGGCATGATATGCTTACCTCGGCAACAGGAATGATGGTACGGTCCACAAATGAGACTGCTGGGAACTGTAGGCAGTGATATTTGTAGGCTAATTTTTGAGCGCTGTTTCATGAAAAGGCCACACGAGGACAGCGTTTTACCTGTTGGAAGATGAGAACTTGTAGTATATTGTAGTGAATTCATATTTGACATAGATTGGTGATGGTGAGACAATAAATGCAGAGTGCAGTATTAGAAAAATGAATGAGAATGTGCCAATTATTAGAAAAGCCTGGGTAGTTTCCATCTTTGGTTACTGGTTATTTGAATATTCTGTTTAGTCCCTTTTTATTCGTCTTTGACTGTTGAATGAGTGAGAGGGCAATGCAGGAAACTAAGTTGGTAGACAGGCTACCAAAAAAAAATCTCACACTAACCGAGTCATTTTTAGCAAACAGGAATACAGTTTTCCAATTACTTAGACTGGTTAACACAATAATATATTACATACACTATGGCCCGGTTTCACAGACAGGGTTTAGACTAAACCAGGATTAGGCCATAGTTCAATTAAGACAATTAAGTAATTTTTATAAGCATGCTTAGAAAAAAACAGGGTGCATCTTGAGACAAAACAAAGGCATGTTTTAAGATCAGTCAGTGCAAATTTATTTCAGTTGAAACAGCTCAGACATTTTAGTCTAGGACTAGGCTTAAGCCTTGTCTGTGAAACCGGGGGTATATGGCCAAAAGTATTGGGGCACTCCCTTTTAATGAACAGGTTTGACTACTTTAGTAATTTCGTGAGTACAAATGTTTAAGCATATAATGATATTCTAGGGAATTGTGTGCTTCTAATAATATAGCAACAGTTCTTACAGGACCCTTTTCTATTCTAACATGACAGTGCATCTGTGTATAAGACAAGGTTAAAGAAAAATGACTGATTCAGTCAGTGTGGAAGAACTTGACTGGTCTGCATAAAGCAAAGTCCCAGCTGAACACCTCTGGTGTGATTTAAAATGCAGACCTTGAGTCAAAAACTCATCACCAAACACCAATGACTTGTACGTACACTATATGGACAAAGGTATTGGGACACCTCCTTCTTTAAAACAGAAAAAGGCACTAACAAAACTGTGGCAACAAAAATGGAAACATAATTCATGTCTTTAAAAAATGATGTCCATCTATCTCTGTTGCAAGAGTTTTGAAAGTGTCTAAAATGACTGTACCCATATGTACAAGTCAATAGTGTTTGGTGATGAGTTTTTGGCTCAAGGTCTGCATTTAAAGTCATGCCAGAGGTGTTCAACTGGGATTAGGACTTTGATTTCTGCAGACCAGTCAAGTTCTTCCACACTGACTGAATCAATCCTTTCTTTTATTTTTTTTCACATGTGCTTTATACACACGCATTGTCATGTTAAAAGAGTCCTGTCCAAACTGTTGTTGTTGTAAAATTAGAAGCACACAAGTCTCTAGCATATCATTATTAACATTAAGATTTGTAAAGTAGTCAAACCTGTTAATTAGAAGGCGGTGTCTCAATACTTTTGTCCATAATGGCATATTGTGATTTTCCTTAATATACAGAATCAATGGGTGTGGTCATTTATCGTTCATATGGAGCAGCATTGTGCCGATGCCATTATGCACAGTAGAGTGCGGAGTAGAGCAGCCATCATCCATCTCATAGTAATTTCGATTCGATCAACCAATCGGTGCGCAGACAGTCGACTAGCCCCGCCCCATCCCTATCTGATTGCTTGATAAGAGAAGGAGGGCGGGGCTTGTCCCTCCGCTGAACAGCTGGAGACTAGGTTCGTTGTATTTGCAAAGGGAGAGTGTTTGAGCTCAACACTGCTAGAGCTGGGGGCGCAACAGCGCAGTGACAAGCCATCTGGAAGCCACAGGAAGGAGGAAAACCACCTTCGGCTCTTTTATTTTACCTTTAATTATTTTACAATGCATAATAAGCTGAAAGCAGGCTCTAAATGAAACAATAAAACCGAATTTAAAGTTTAAATCAATGGTACAGGAGGGTATTATGTCCAGGACGCCTTCCACCTCAACCCAGGAAATCCAAATGGACATGTTTGACCACCACGGCTCTCACGCTCAGGTAAGAGAGAGACACTGTACTGCTCATAGACGAGTGCATGCAACCAGTGGAATACAAAATACAACCCGCCGTCCGTTATTTAAGAATAACTGAGTGAAAAACACAGATTTTGTTTACGGCGAGGATTAGCAGTTAACAGCCGTTGCTCGTGTAGTGGTTACTTAGCAACAAGACAGCATCTTTGCTCTCGCTACAAGATCTTTTAAAAGTGCGCTGCGACTCAAAGTTGTTTATGTATGAGCTACTTTGTTTTGAACACAGTGCACCATTAGGGTATAAAGTGCATTTCCTCTGGTAATTAGTGGGATATCATTATTTCGTCACCTAGCCCCTCTAGACAGCTGGCCTACTAGAGTCTTGCATTTTTTATGACAGTCTATTCTGTTGATAAGTTATGCTGTTAAACAAGAGATCGCTTTTTTTAGTTTAAAGTACGTCTGATATTAGAGCAGGGCTGCTCTCATGAGCCGTTTAACGTTAAAGTTGATTAAAAGTGGTGTCTGACACAACGTAAGCGGTAAAGCGTAATGTCATCACAGCGCTTCCACCGCGGAGATTTTACCCCAAACCCACATAGATATATCATTTATATTTACCAGACCATCTATCTATCTATCTATTGGTTAAAGACCAGATGCCCCATTTTGGTAACTGCATCAAATAAAATTTACCAAAGTGATTTTCTATACAGCATATTAAATGCAAGTAAAGTGTCTGTTTCAAATAACTTGTGAAAATAAAATGTCAAAATATGGGTGAAATAATGTTCCAGCACCATTCAGTGTAGCCGATATATTTATGTAAAAATTAAACCACATACTTATTGTGACCTGTACTTTCAAATGATTAAAAATAGTAACTCTATCTATCTATCTATCTATCTATCTATCTATCTATCTATCTATCTATCTCTTACTGCAGCAAGTGTGCAAAATTACCATTTGCTGCCAAAAAAGTAACAAAAATGCCCCAAACAGCTTCCCAGTCACCATTTAGTTGGATTCAGTTCTGCTCACAAGATTACATATCCATTGCAAAATATACAAAATGTTAATAATTGTTTTGTTTTTTTTACCAAATATGAGGGATCTTGAAAATTGCATGTTATTTTTTTTATTTGGCACTGTCCTGAATAAGCTATTTCAGATGTTTACATATACTTCACAAGACAAAATAATAACTGAATTTATAAAAATGACCCAGATCAAAAGTTTACACACTGTTGAATACTGTGTCGTTACCTGGATGTGTAAACAAGTGTTTATATTTTGTGATAATTGTTTATGAGTCCCTTGTTTGTCCTGAGCAGTTCAACTGCCTGCTGTTCTTTGGGAAAAAGAAAAAAAAATCCTGCAGGTTCTGCACATTTTTTGATTTTCCAGATTTTGACCCCTTTATCAGTGACTGATTTTGAGATCCATATTTTTACACGAAGGACAACTATTACAAAATGTAAAAACATTTAGTGATGCCTCTCTCTGGCTCTGCCCTGTTCACTGGTTGTGAATTGTTTCGGAGGACGGTCGATGTGTGAATGTACACCTGTTCCATACAGGCCACTCAGTCATCCTGTTCAGCACGGCTTGTTACTGCGTGTGGTGTGTGGATGGATGTTTCAGTAGTGTTTCTGGTGGCTAGGGCTGTATTTATATAATGGTCTTTATATAATGCGGTAGTGTGAATGTGTGTGACCTGTGCTGTGGAGAGGTGCTCTATCTGAATCATGTCTATACATAGCTGTGAGGAGGTGGAGTGTTGAGAAGCGAGTGTGTATGTGTGTGAGAGCAAACCGGTTGAGTATCGAAAAAAGTGCATTTTCTAGATTTGTTGAATTTTTTTTTTTTTTACACTTAAGTGGGTTTTAATTGGATTGATATCATTAGCCACACATGGTCAATTAAGGACACTGTGTTTAAACTTCATTAAGCCTTCTCTCCTCTCCTTTCCTCTTGCTGTGATGAACTAGTGGTGACACTGTGTAACTCTCAAATCCTTCCCCCTGCCCCATGGCACAGCTTTTCCTCCTTAATTACCTAATTAGCCTCAGAGGCTGTTTGTCAACAGGAAATCTCTCATCACCATAGCAATACATCCCTCCTCCCTCCCTTGACATTTTGCTGGCCTTTCTCAGATCTGGTTTTGCTTTATATGAGCATCTCCAGCCTCTCACAAACCTTCCACATTAAACAGTTCATGGTGTTTAAAGATGATTGTTAGATTAAAACATTTTATGTGTGGAAAAAATACAAGAAGGTTATTTTCAGTGTTGTTATTGTGAACTAAAACTGCTGCAGTTATTGAAATAAAGATTAAATAAAATAATATATAAATAGTACATGAAACTTAAGCTTAAAAAATTTAATGAAAAATTGACTAACTGAAACAAGTTTAGGGTGAAGAACTAAAATTACTGAAATTAAAACTGAAATAAAAAATAAATATATATAGATAAAAGAATGTAAGCATACAACAAAATTACTAAAACTTAACTAAATCTAAACTTGACTTAAAATTCAAATAAAAACTCGATAAACATAAAGGCTAATTCAAGATTGTATTATAATTATGTAAGTATTACTAAAATAACATTATTTTATAAGGTTCCAGAACAGTTATGATTAAAGGGAACCAAGTAACCAAGATTTAAAGACAAGGTATCTCAAACATAGCATGTTAAAGTCAATGTCAAATGTTGTTTTTAAACCATTTTACTTCCATAATCAGATACATTTCAGAGTGAAACACATTCAAGAAGGAAAATGTAGTGCAGCAGGACTTTATCCTGTAGCAATAGATTGGATCATTACAAACAAGAATCCTGTCAAGTATTTGCATTTCAAGTTTTCTAAAGAGGACATCACACACAGTTTCTCATGATAATCTTATAGATCATCTGCAAACTGTAACATTGAGACAAATAAAACGGGAACAAAAACTTAATTGACTTAAATTAACTATGGCTAAAAATCAGATTCTGCCATATTCTATCCAGAATCGGATCCCAGCATCCTCCATAACCTGAATGAAGCACATTGATGGGTGTGCTCTTGCTCTCGCACTCTTCTGGGAGAATACAAGTAATTCTGCCCTTTATGACATCATACAGGGCCATACTCGAAACTTACACATACACCGAAGGAGTGTATTTGCCACGTCCAACTCGTTTTTTGAGTCTTTGGTTATGTTTTGCATAAAAATTCAACTCTTTTGCAGTGTAAATAAGTCAGAATGCATGAAATGGCATTAGACCCTAAATTTTAATATAATGTTTAATTTTAGTTCTGCATTATTTTAAGCATTTCTTTACTGGGAATGATGCAAACAAGTGATTTTATGCACAGCAAAACCAGGATTGTGTCTTAAGGAAGTAAATTGGGGTAACTGAGTTTATGTTGACTTTAATACTATTGAAATGCATTATCTAAGGTAAAGAAGTATTTCTTGTGTCTGGCATATACCACAGTAACTTGCAATGGCAGTGCTCAATTATGCCTTTTTTGTGACCATAATGTCTATTATGAACCTTTTATGATGACGCAATAGCAATGCAGACAGTGTGGTTCTGTTCGCTTTTAAATGAATGTTTTATGATTTCACTGGCACTCATAGAGGCAAGAACTTGGGATATTACCAATATTGGGAAAGCAATGGCATTGTGGTTTGATTTATTCAATAGTTTCCAGGAAGCTTGCAACATGGTTTGTGTCTGTAAACATAATATTGTGCAGTTAGAGTAACCAGTGCAGAAAACCTTTGTGGCTGAGGCTTGTTTTCTGTCTGTGTTTTCCCAAAATCACCTACACAGCAGAAGACTTATCAGACTTTATTAGTAATTTGATTATATACATTTTATTTCCTTAAAGGGTTACTCCACCCCAAAATTTAAATTTAGTCATTAATCACTTACCCCCATGTCGTTCCAACCCCATAAAAGCTTTGTTCGTCTTCAGAATGCAATTTAAGATATTTTTGATGCATTCTAACAGCTCTCTGACCCTCCAATAGACAGCAATGTAATTAACACAATCAACGTCCAGAAACGTAGAAAGGAGATCGGTAAAATAATCCATGTGACATCAGGGGTTCAACCGTAATCTTGCGAAGCTACGAGAATACTTTTTGTATTTGGATACTCTCTAAAATGGCGCTAGGTTGACACGGAGGAGACAAATTGTTGAATAAAGTCGTTATTTTTGTTTTCTTTGTGTACAAAAAAATTCTCGTAGCTTCGTAAAATTACGGTTGAACCCCCTGTTGGTTGTTGTAGTTGATTGCCTGATGGAAAGGGGAAGGAGTTGTGGGTTTCAGGTGAAGAAAAACAATGGTTTTGCAAACATTTAGTTCAGAAAGCTTGTGTGCATCACTGTGAATACTGGTTTTGAGGATATTACAGTGTTGCCTGATATATCAGGGTCTTTTAGTGCCACCAAACCCAATTAGCCGCCTTCTGATCTCCGTGGCAACGGAGTCTGGCGCCTATGAATGCCACATAGAGGGCCCTGCCGAGGGCAGCCAGGCCATTGGCCAGTGTTAAGGCCAATCAGATTACTGATTCCCAGAGAACACTGGCGGACATGAGTAATTATGGGTAATCATATCTGGACACAGAGACAGGGCCCAGAATCCACTTTTTGTGTGTGTGTGTGTGTGTGTGTGTGAGAGTGAGTGGGCATAAATACAAAAAAGTATCGGTTCTTTTCTAATTTCTTTCTCTCTCTTGATTCAGGGGAAGTATGCAAAGAGGAAGAGCCGTTTCAAACGTTCAGATGGCAGCACCTCCTCAGACACAACCTCTAACAGCTTCGTCCGACAGGTAAGACGCCCAAATGTCTTGTGTCTGTCACTCTTGCCTCATTCGCAGAAGTCTTTGTAATGGCGCTTTTCCACTACATAGTAAGGCACGGTACAGTTCAGTACGGCACACTTTTGGGGGTTTTCCACTGGGTACAGTACCTGGTACTTTTTTAGTACCAGCTCGGCCGAGGTTCCAAGCGAGCCGTACCGTTACAAAACGTGACGTGTAAACTCTGCTGATCACTGATTGGCCGGAGAGAATCGTCTCTGCCTGCGTCATTGAACTTTCGGCACGAGACACAACAGACCCGCTAGATTTAAATCGGCACAGCCAGCGAAGGATCGAACGCAACCATTTTGAATGAGCACACCTTTTTTAACAACCAAAAATGGCTGTTTCGTTTCCTGTTGAGGAAGTACAGACGTCTCTCTCTTTGATAGCCGAGGAGAGGATCCAGCGAGAGCATGGAGCGAAGTGGAATTTAAAAGTTTTTCAGGAGTCACGGAAGTAGAGGCGGCGCAACTATAACGACACGTGAATAATCCCGCCCACTCTAAAAGCAGTACTAATCTGCAGTGGAAATGCAAACCGAGTCGAACTGAACCGTGCCGTGCCGTTCTGAACCGAGCCGAGTCGTACCACGCAGTGGAAAAGCGCCATAAGGTATAATTCCCCTTTTGGAACCATCATGCACCATGAAATTTAGTTTTCAGGTTCTCAGCATCCATTTTAAAATAGTTACATGCCAAGTTATAGCTGCATGTACAGTAGCTCCAGTCATTTCCATACCGAGCCTTCCTGTGCGGACAGTGTGAGGTCAAAGGCACTGGCCTGTAGTTTCTGCTGTTGGTCTGTGGATGTTTGTGCACTTCTTCTCCTTTTCATTGGAACATCTCTATTCTTCGTGTCTGCAGGATGCAGTTCAGCCATTCTTTTTGTTGTTTCCTGTTATTTCAAGATTTATTTTAAAATGGGAACAAACAAATTTGTTGTTCAGAGAAGCGCACAGTGGGTATGTTTGAAATAGTACACTAACATAAATACGGTTCTATTTTTGCATTATGCAGTATATATATTGTCTGTTATGCAAGTTTTCTGCACGCATGGTATACTTTACTACATTTGCAAAAGTACATGTCATATTAATTTATCTGTATTACTTGGTATTTTACACTACCGTTCAAAAGTTTGGTGTTGGTAAGATTTTTAAAAAATCTTTTTTTAATCTCTTAACCTCTTAAGACCATGCGTCCTCATATGAGGACATTATATTTTAGTGAATTTCTCTGAGACTAAACATGCCACAGTTTTAAGTCTGGATGATCGGATGTTTCACCACGACCACTCCCTCTCCTTGGTCTTCAAAAATGTCTGAAATTAATTTAGTGACACTCTTATGGAAATATGGTAATATTTTGTAATTATCATTTAAATCTGTCTAATTTTTAAATTGTGTGTCATAAATCAACGCCTCAGGAAAATGTTGTGGGGTTTCAAATCAAAATATGACCTTCTGTTACGAAACAGGATATTGATTTCAGACATGTCCTCATATGAAGACGCCGGGACTAAAAGCATGTTTATTACACATTTCGGGAGACATGACAAATAAATAGGGAAAGAAATTATATTTCAGTATTCTATGAAATATATATTATTATGAAAATCTGGTCAATTATTACTCCCATTATTACACTTTTTTTTTTTCATTACATGCTGCTCCAAAAACACATTAATATGCAAATTAGATTTAGTTTATAGATACATTGCAGTATTTCCCCTAGGTTTATGGCTTTGGGGGGGGGGTGTTTTTTTCCTGCATAAAAACATTCATTTAATTTATCTTTTAATTAATGAAAATTAAACAAATCTTTTTTTTTTTTTTTTTTTTTTTAATAAAGGGGATTTAATATTACAATTAAAACATTAAGACATATTTTACGATTATTCATTAAAAATAAGGTTTTAATCATTTTAGTAGGCTATTACGTACATTCTACTGAACAATAGGAATATATTTCTGCCGCAATGTCTACAACTGAAAGCCAAACTTTTATTTTGACTGGTTGCCGTGAATACCTTTACATTTCTGTGAGTATAGTTTTACTCAAATGAAACATGGAGTGATTTTCAGAGCAGTTTTCAGAGGGGCGGGCCGCCCTCCTAAGATAATGGCAGGGGAAACACTGCAGTGTATATAATGAGAAAACCCATTTATGGCCATTTTACTCACATTTTGCAGAAATAAATATTTTACAGAAAGAAATAAGCTATATCGAATCATTCTGTTATAACATAGTTGAGAATCATCTTTATACAAAGTTTGGTAAAAAAAAAAAAATCTTAAACTAAAAGTGTATTGGTGATTTTAAAAAATCAGTTGTTTTTCCCCATGCATGTTCATTCATGTCTTTTTAGTTTTTCAAAGAAATTGAGTCCCGTTGTCCTCAAACGAGGACATAGCATAACTTATGAATGAAATATAATTTTAAAAAAAAAATTTTCTTTACTTCCTAAAACTTTTTTCTCAGGTCTTAAGAGGTTAAATCTCTTTAATATTTTATGCTTTACTTAAACATTACTTTTTTTTAGCTATGTTGAAAATAGATCTGCCTCTTAATATTTTTGTGGAAATTGTGATACACTGTTTGAAAGAACAGCGTTTATATATAAATCCTTTGTAAAGTTTTAAATGTCTTCGATCAATTTAATGCATTATCACTTCTATAAAAAATATTTTTACTACTAACAAACCTTCAAAAAGTAATATATTTCAATCAATATTGGATAATTGTGCTTGCCTATTTCTCCTATTTTTACACCTGAAGTTAATTTCTTAACAAATAAATAAATTAATTAATAATTGAATAGCTGTGTTAAATGGGATCTCATTTGACTCATTCTTTATCTCATTCTTAATATTTAATCTCATTCTCAAAATTAATATCCATTTGTCATACTACTTTATAATGTTGTGATGTCTAAATTCAGTTGTAACTTTTGAACAATTGATTTTAGGTTTACTTTGTTTTTTTTTAAGACAAAAAAAAACTATTTTAATATGAGCCCTGTATTAGTTATCGGGCATGGAAATAATTACCGGCTTATCATTTTGGTCTGAATTTTAAAGGGGTCATTGTGTATTTGGTGTAATGCAATTTGTTTGAGGTTTAAGGTTAAAAAAACACATTATTTTCCTCATACTGTACATTATTGTTGCTCCTCTATGCCCCGCCTTTCTGAAACACGTCGATTTTTACAAAGCTCATCGTTCTGAGAAGCGAGGCGTGCTCTGATTGGCCGAATACTAGGGATGTGCACTACGACTAATCTAGTCTAAAAGCTAGAAACCCCCAAAAAATGGCAAAAGAAAAAAAGAAAAAAACTGTGCCCGTGTCTATATAACAACCTACACCTGAAATACTTCATCTTTGAAGCACACTGTCAAATCCCTCAATGAATTCTGCTAAAATAGGTCACGATTATGCCGTATGCTTGCCTCGCGTTATCATCATTTAATTGTAGGCGGATGTTAAACAGAAAAAAAGGAAGAGCATACACTCAACATAAACCAGTACATAGCTTATTTATTCAGATCGGCTGGAGCAAAGCAATCAATACACTGACAGAATTCTTCATTTTCATATAATGTTAGGCAACATATTAAAACACATATTAAAACAAAAGTCAAAAAGAATAGGAAAGTTTATCAAGGAATAGCATTAAAACGGCTTTTAAAAATTTACTCCATGTTGGCTATATTGTCTAAAAACAAAACCATGCTCGTTTTACTTACTTAGACCATGCGCATTTGTTCAGTGAATTTAAAATGTTAACGTGGTCTGGCGAAAGACGGGAGTAGAAGCGATTCTGCGCTTAAAAAAAAAAAAAAACGTGCTCGGCAGGAACTGAAGTCACAGGCACTCAGAAAGATAACTACAAGCAAGCAGACAGTTTCGAAAAGAGCCTGGAAATCTCTCACTTCGTTAGATATGCAACGCTCATTATGTCTTCGTTAGAGGAATAGACGGCGCGGATGGGATTGCGGACCGCAGCGGCAGGTTGCAGTGTATGACATTGACATTTGCTGGCTTTGCCTGTATTGAAAATGATTACGCATCACTCCAGTAAAGTTATTGTAAGCCAATCTGACATTACACAGTTTACGCAAAACTTGTCCATTTCCTTCTAATTAAAAAAAATAATCCCACACCTTGCTAGTCTTTCGCGTAGTCATTTTGAGCTCACCGCTACTGACATGAAGAAAAGGCATGCCAGGTCCGAGGTAAAAATGTAGTTTCCACTCAGATACGCTCTTAAAAAAGTATATATTTAAATCTTTTGATATGTATTATTTTTCAAAAGTTTTATTTTAACTTGTTATTTAAAATGTTTTAAATGTAACGTTAAAATGATGGTAATTTGAATGATAAAATCATCATGTTTTTTTTTTCTCTCGTGTACTCGACTATTGTTTTCAGTGTCGACTAGTAGGAGCTGTACCGTTTAGTCAACTAGTCCCGCACATCCCTAACGAATACCTCAAGCGTGAGACGGAAATGTTACACTGTCTTACCATATTGTGATGCCGTGTCACGGCGCAACGACACAAAAACAATAAAACCCATTATAAACGAGGCATTTGTTGCATCCACTGGGGACATAATTACTGATTATAATGACTTATACTGTCTTTTTACATGGTAAACATTACCATGTCTTCATTTGTGATCAGAGAAACGACAAACAACAAGCGCTACTCTACACAGCTCAAAACTCACGTTTGAATAGTCAGTAGCAGAAACATACTTACAGGCTGAGTCAGAAGCGCCAGAGTGTCCTTGCAAAGTTGGAATTGCCCCACTTTATAGAAACAGCCTTTGTGCAAGCCAGCGTTGTAGGCTACTCTTCCAGGTTCAGGAAATAGTCCTTCGTAAAATGCGCTGCACACACTCTAATATTTGGGTTGAACTGTTCTGGAACACTGTTGTAAACACAATTTAACCACTGATTTCTAGTTGTGTCTTCTTTTGGAAGCCCAAACAAAGTACTTTCGCTTTCACAACAAAACAGTGTCTCCACGACATGGCGCCGGTGTCAGCAACAATACTACAGCGAGAATCATAGTTCCGCCTTCTTTCATTGTGTATACATTGTGACGTAGACATGTGGGGGTGTGTTTAAATGAGCCGTTTTAGGGGGGCGTGGCAGAGTCTTAACTTTTATAAAGAATATCTCTTTGGTTTTGAGACTTTAGTCTTTGCAACTTCAGGGATCTTATGCACAAACAGCTTGTAACACTCCAAAACTTGAAATCGCATCATATGACCCCTTTAATATCCTTGCAACTCTAAATGTAATCAGGTCCTGTAAGGCAGTATATAATACATAGTTAGTATCAAGTTTTTATTTTTCTTCCCCTCATGTTCACTTGACATTTTAAGGAAGGTTCCTGTGTCATGCTGAAATGTGTCCTCCACTCCAAAAGCCCTCCTCGTAGCTCCTGCTGAACGACATTTGCCCAACCACAAGGGGTTTCATGCTAAAGTACCTCCTCCTTGGGGGAGGGGAATCTTTATTCCCAACCCCCCCTAAGCAGACTGGAAAGGTTGACCCCCCCCCCCCCCCCCCCCCCCCCCCCCCCCATTCCTCTCACAAACTTGTGTACCTTTAAAGATGAAGATATTTACTGCTTCTGTAAGGACATACAAGATTTATGAATATTTATGATTATATAGTACGTTTCCGCGTGTGTCTGCCCCCTCTTTGGCAGCCGAAAGTATGAAAATCTGTGTAGGCCTTGGTCTCATACACACCCACGCATATACACATATGAACAAATATACACACACACACATACACGGTTGTGCTCTTATACTGGCTAGGTTTCCATGGTGACAGGGCCCCGAATCGACCCGCAGTCGGAAGAGGAGGAGGCAAATGGATTAGTGTGCTTGTGTATATAGGTGTGTGTGTGTGTGTGTGTGTAAGTATACAGGCCGATGTGTTGATTGCTGACAAAAATGTGTGCTCGCAACCAGCCGGGGTCGTGTATCAGTCCCACTGTCAGACGTACACACACACACAGTATTGTGTTGTGAGTTAATGGGTGTGGCTCTCAAGCCAGTGTGTATTAGGATGAGTACCCTGAATAATTGACCCCCTCATCCCTGCGGGCTCTCCTGATGGATCACTTTCTAATTTTCCCATTAGTTTGGGTGCCATTAGATCAGACCTCCATGGTTTTGGTGCTGAGGTTGAGTGCTTCTTGGCTCTCTGGGGACCGGCTGGTGTGTTTGATCACGTCTTCAAATGGCAGCTGCACAACAGAACATCCCCTCACATTTCCCTTTATGCCACGGTCACACCTGATGCCACACAAAAGCCGCTGCGTGCTATCTGCTTCAGTGCATGTTTGTGTGTTTGCACAAGTTGTTTACTGTGTTTGTTTGTCTGGGTTATATCTGTTTTGTCTGGAGTAGCACTTTTATAGTTATCTCTGTGGTTTTATTGCTGGATAAATACAAGCGTGGCCAAATATAAAAGCGTAGCATGCAGGAAGTATATGAAAGAGGATAAGGAAGATTTATAGCATGTTTTTATGTCTTCAGTCAGGTTTAAAGAGGATGTATTATGAATTTTCCCGAGGGGTGGGGGGGTGGGGGTCTATCATATTTTAGTTTTACATTACTTCTTTCCAACTTCTCTCTGTACGTGATAATTAAACGGTCTGTTTTTGCAACTGCACTTTTAAAGGTATAGTTCACCCAAAATTGAAAATTTGCTGAAAATTTTCTTACCCTCTCAGGCCATCCAAGATGTAGATGAGTTTTTCTTTCTCAGAACAGATCTTGAAATTTAGCATTACATCACTTGCTCACTTATGGATCCTCTGCAGTGAATGGGTGCCGTCAGAATGAGAGACCAAACAGTTGATAAAAACATCACAATAATCCACACGACTCCAGTCCATCAATTAACGTGTTGAAGTGAAAGTTTTATGTGAACTATTCCTTTAAAGGGGTCATGAACTGCCTTTGTTTTTATTTTGTACTGTTCTCTGAGGTCCACTTGTAATGTTATCAATATATTTACATCAAAAACATTATAATTTAGAGATTATAGGCTATTTTCTATCCTGTTTTTAACCCCCCTCATCTGAACGCTCTGTTTGAATAGGTGTGGCGGATTGTAGACTCAGAAGTAAATTCCCACTGCTATGATTGGCTAACAGTTGTGTATGTTTGACAGCCTACATTCCTCATAGATGGACGCTGCTGTGATTTAGGTCAAAACCACATCAAACCTCAGTACATATCAAACGATCTGTAAGAAGAGACAAAGCAATAGTGATCCTGTAATGAAAACAGTTACTCACACTTGTGTGTTGCAACATTACTGTTGGATCCAATATAGTCGGCACAGCATTGTCTTTTATTTTCAATCTTTTTGAAAATCCTGTGTCAAATTGTGCCTTCTTTGAATACGAAATCAGTGGTAAATTAAGTGAACAAGGGACCGAGTTCTTACTGATGTGGTCTGGCACTTCAAAGATGGTGTGTTGTGACAGTCAAAGTGTTATGGAGAGGTGATGGGTGAGTGGTGTTGGACAGAGTTAGGTATAAACAGAGGTCAGAGCCAGCTCCAAAACGATGGGTCAGCTGTAAATGGGTGGGATTTGTAAAATCATCTACACCAAACCCAACACTAAACCTACACTCTCCCAACCTACTTGAGGCGTAAGTCCCTCCCACTTGCAGGTCTCCGGGCTGCAGCATACATACTTGGTTGGACAGGCTGTTCCTGCGGGTCAAAGGTCGCCCTCTAGTGGTTCTGACAAACACATACCACTTGAGGATGCCGTGTACATTACATCAGTGTCTGGGACTCTTATAGCTAAAATTTATGTTGTATCTTATTTATGTATTTCCTTTGCACTTTATTTATTGGTGCTGACATTTTCACTTATTTATTGAGCAGATACGTTAAGTGACATGTGGGTGTTTGTTCAGCTGACAAGCACTAAATCTATTACAAGACAGTGGTCGACCAATATGGATTTTTCAGTGACTGAGGCCAATAACTGGATTGCGATATATTATACACAGTTGCAGGAAAAATTATGTGACCATTTGAGGTTTGCAGAAAATGTGGGTATGTGATGTGGATTTACCATACATTTCTGCATAAATTGGATATAAAATTTGATATGATTTTAAATTACTTTACAACAATAGGCTTAAGCAAATAGTAGAAAGCAATAATGCATTATCATGTATTCACTGAACACTTCAGGAGTCAGGAGTCCAAACAAGATTGCAGGTATTGGTCAGATTTACTCAGATGTTCTCAGTTCAACAAATTTGGACTATGCTGTTCACTAGAAGTAATGCCTGATTTTAACCACGTCTCAAACATGCATGTAAGAAAACATGGAAGACTAAGAATTGTTCATTGTTTTACTACAACAAATGTTTTCCTGCAACTGTATTTGATAAACACTACCAATCAAATGTTTAGGGGCAGTAATATTTTTTTAATTCTCAAAAGTGACTATATTTATATGTATCTTTATGATCTAACAAAATATTTATATTTCAAATAAAAGCTGTTCTTTTGAACTTTCTTCAGCTTTGGCATCAGCTTTGGCATCACAGGAATAAATGACATTTCCAAACATATTTTAAATTGTACTGTTTTAACAATATAACCGTTTTTACTGTATTTAAAAAAAAAAAATCAGCCTTTGTGAGCAGAAGAAATTTATTTAATGTCTTTTAAAGACCCCAAACTTTTGCACAGTAGTGTACTAATAGTTTAATTATACCAGCTGAGATATACACATATATGGTGAAAATAAATATGAACTGTTTTCAGTGAAAATATTTGAAAACCGAAACTGTGCATTAACCACTGATTGACCTCCCTGTTAGTATATTTTAGAAATAGCGCAAAGAAGAACGAACACTTCTGCAGGCAGAGTTACGGGCCGATAATGTGAAAGTGTTCAAATACTGGCCGGTTTATCAGCTTGACCGATATATATCAGTTTATCACTATTAACAAGGTCACACGCAGATGATTTTGAACTAAATGAAGCTGTTCTACTTGTGTGAGTCAACCTCAGGTGGAGTGACTGACTAAACGGATGTGTGGGATCCACTGGTAACAGACACAATGAGTCAGGTGGCCTTCTGTCAGAGAGGGGATTGTTCAAAAGGGTCTCTCACTAACTCCTCCTGCTCTTTCTATCTTTCTTTCTTTTCTGTCCTTCTGTCACTGACGTTTACATTCCCACTCTTTCTGGCACTCGCGACTCTATACCAGACTTAAACACGAGAGAGGCGAAGAGAGAGATCTGCCCCTGCCTGTCACAGCTAAATTTAACCCCTCAGTCTGCAAATGTAGCACAAGTCCTGCAATTTGACCCCCCCCCCCCCCCCCCCCCCCCCCCAATTCTCTCTCTCTCTCTCTCTCTCTCTCTCTCTCTCTCTCTCTCTCTCTCTCTCTCTCTCTTTACCCCCTTCAACTTAGAAACTGAGTACAGGTTTCAGCTGTGTGTGTGCGTGTGCTTGTGTGTTTGTGAGTGTCAGAATGAGCCAGGAGGGGGTGATGAGGTTAGCAGAGCAACTGGTCAGTCCCTGACACACACGTATAGTGCTCTGGCTAACTTTTGCAACACACACCCATCACGGCTACACGCATATTAATACAAACCCTCGTGTGACACACACACACACACACACATCGTGTTCGGCGTGGACTGGGATCATTGGGTGTAACTCTGTGTTACCGTGGCAAGGAGCGAATGCCATGGAGACCAACGCACGGATTCAGAGGCCCACAGTGGTAAGAAACACTCGGAAACGTCCGTGCGAGTTTGTGTGGTGGTTAATTAAGCGTACTAATGACTGCGTCCAAAAAATGCCTCAGACACATAGATCTTTTCTTATCCATATGTCTTATTTGCACCTTCTCTCTACTTTTATTTTCTCCCTCTCTCTCTCTCCTTCTCTCTCTCTCATGCTGCCATTTGATTCCATTTTGGGCTGGGCAGCTGCTTAGGCCTGCTGGGTTTAAATTAGACCTCCAGCACTGCTCAGGGACCTTGCTGGTGCTGGCTGCCCTGTCACAGGGCCCTTTGTCAGGGTTTCTGTCTGGTCTTGGCACCCATGGAGTGTGATTATTCAACCAAATTATATGTACCAGCTAACAGAGTTATTCATAAAGTTGTTGTGGAACTGCATCAGATGTGATTAATTATGTTTCTTCATTATGTTCTTAAATTATAAAGTTTTAAAGGAGCTTTTTAAAGAGGTAGAACAAGAAATAAGGGTGAAAACATATCTTTGCAGGTGCTTTTTATAGGCTAGATGAGCCTTTCTTAAGTGTCTTGAGCTTTTAAACGCTAAAATGCTGTGGTATAATATGAAAGAGCAGGTGAAATGCTGAGGGAAAATAGCTCTGTATTTGGTAAAAATCAGAGTTACGATGAATTGTAAAATGATGTGGTTCGGTTGAATTTGAAGGCTGCTGATCGGCATCTTTTGTGGTTAGAAATATGCAGAGAAAATGTGAAAAATGTCGTCTTTTGTGTCGTCAACAGGTTTAGTCTCACTGGGTTTTCACAGCAGGGTATAGCTGTAAGATATGCAGTACGTCTCTAAAATGTGATCTGGCATTAAATGTGTCTTTAAGTTTGATGGTCAGATTCTGTGGCATAATAAAGCTGTGATTTATTGCTTAAGTGGCTTGAAGATGTTTGAGTGTCTAGGATCAGATTGATGCAGATTGTGAGGATGGTATCAGATGCAAACAGAATTCAGGGTTTGTTCAGAAGCGTATGCTAATCTTTGCTGCAGGGGTCAATGCATTCATATCATTATTTGTCATTCTGTGTAGACTGTTCACTTAATACCCTGAACAATTCAGCTGTCCTATGGACAAATAATGCATAATCTGATCCATGTAGTGCTTTGGGAACAAATCAATTCAGAAGCATATGGCTTTGTTGCACATTCCCAGAAGCAACATGCATTTGTGACTCTCTCACGTTACACTCACTGAACTCTGTAAACGGTAAAAGTACGTAAACACATCCACATGTTATTTAAAATATTAAAAATCATTGAAAGAAACAGTATGTTGTATGTTTCTCAGTTTGTTTCTTTTATCAAAGAGAGCACAGTGTATGAACCCCCAGATATATATTTTTATGTGAAAAATGTAACCCTAACTGTATATTTTTACTCACCGGCATATTGGTAAACCTTCAGAGAATCATAAAGCTATTTCTGTCAGTAGATTAAAATTGTGATAAATCTTATGATTTTAGTCTTTTGATGGTTATTTAGAGAGCAGAATAAGCCATAATATATTGGGTTTACTTCATATTATCTGACTTGTTGCTGTGATTTTACATTATTTTTAACAATAACAATTCATTGTGTTTGTATAGCGCTTTTCTTGACTCTTTGATTTGCAAATTGCTTTTGAAGGAGGAAATCTCCTCAACCACCACCAGTGTGCAACATCCACCTGGATGTGCAAAATAGAAATATTATAACTAAAATATTATTTGGAAAGAACTTGCACTGGATATTTGGTCACACTTTATTTTAAGGTCCAATTCTCGCTATTAACAAACCATTAACTAAGACTTTTGGCTCAAACTCCTAATTTGCTGCTTATAATAGTTAGTAAGGTAGTTGTTAAGTTTAGGTATATGATTAGGGATGTTGAAAATAATCATGCAGAATATGTGCTTCATAAGTACTAATAAACAGCCAATATGTAAATAATAGGCATGCAAATAAATAATTAGTTAATAGTGAGAATTGGTCCCTATACTAAAATGTTACTGAACATTTTTCTGCTCACCATTATAGTACTGTTAGTATAAACCTGAAGAAAAGAAAAAAAATATGAAGCTTATATAATGTATTATATGGCTGTAATGTGTTTTGAATGTTCCAGTATACTTCCATTATTAGTGAAAGTACTGTAATCGTAAATTTTGCTTCATTTTTTTTAAACTGAGAGAAGTTATTTTATGTAGTAGGGCTCTACAATAAGGACTGTCCGATTAGTCCAATTTATACACTGGAGTACAGATTCACCGATCGACCGGACATATTTAGTTTTATTTCAGACTATCTCTGTCCCGTGCTTGCACACAAATTGCACTGCAATTATTTTCCCAAATGCCATTTGCTTGGAAATGTTACGTTATTATTATAATTAGTCTGTAACACTAGCGTAGCCAGAAATGTTAAAGTGGGTGGGCCTACATAAAACTGGGTGGGCCAAGTGTGTAGCGTATGAAAACTGCATGTCAGATTGCCAACAAAAAATACAGCACCAAGGTTCATTACACAGTACTTCTAAAGCATGCATTAACATTAGTCATTTGTTATATGTTCATTACAAAATTTAGGCCATTATTAAAATTTAAGAGCTGGTTAACAAAGATGAATAAACACGGTAACAAATGTATTGATAATGTTATTTAAAGCATTAACTAACGTTAACTAAAGGAAGTTTATTAAAAAGCATTACCTCAGTCAGTCTGAAACAACAGGGCTTCGCAGATGATTTCATAATCAAACCTCTCTGTCAGTTCACGCACATCGAGGACCGCAGAAATGTGCGCAGCTGCAAATTATGCAGTTTGTTTGGCGACCAGGATCCAGCTCAAAGTTTGTGTTTCTTTCCACAAAGGACGCATCTTTTTAGCGGATCAAACACTGTACCTATGCTAATATGATGCTTCAAACACGCTTGGTTCAGAAGTTTCCGATCGATAAATCCAGCAACCGCAGGTGGTCTGGCGGGTTTCATTTGTAGACCGTCCGACTTTTTCTTTTTAAAGAATTTATATGATTTACGATTGCTCAACTCAGCTATTTTCAAATTTAACTTCACAAACGCGCATTTTACTATTATATCCTTACGTCGTAAACATAACATTGTGGGTGGGACTAACAGAAATGGAAAAAACATTATCAATTTGATAAACGTGATGCACCTATAGGAAGAGGGAAAACTAAGAAACGACCTGTAGTTGACCATGAAAACAAGCCTTTAATATTTTTTAATAAATATATAAAATTACAGTGAAATAAGACGTTTATTAGTATCGTTTAATAAATTACATCCATTTGGAAAATTATACCAACTGAACTTGTCATTGGGTGGGCCCGGGCTTGTTTTAAGTTTATACAACAAAAAGTTGAGAATCTCTTACAAAAATAAGTTGAGAGAACTCAAAAATCTGCAAAAAGCTGGTTGCCTTAAAATGAAGTTGGCTCAACTTTTCTTTCTTTTTTTACAGTGCAGAAATGATAAGTGCTAACAACAGCGATTTCAGTTTTTTTTAACTTATGACTAATTAGTTAAGATTAAGTTCCTAAAAAGTGCTCACGTACCTATTGCACAGATTTACAGCTCTGAGTGATTTAATATTCGATGGTGTTTGTCCATTTCTAAAATACAGTAAATTATCAACATTTGCGTATAAAATCCCAATTTAGTGCTGATCCGCGGCCTGCCGATCCTCAAGGAAATTATACAGTCTAATATAAATCAAACCTTGCACGTTTCATGATTAAAATGCAGTGGCTGCCTCTAATTTCAAATGGCTATGAAAAATCAAGGTGAAGAATATGCAAATGTTATTTAATATGTGATTTTTCAATTTCTGTACCCAAACATCTACAAACATAAAAACCTAAAGCATCATTTCATTTCTATATTTGTGCTATAGGCCTATGCTTATTTGTGTTATTACTTGTGCTTTACACTTTTAATAATGTTTAAACTATATATTTATGTTTATTTCTGGCTAGTGATTTCTGCTGTGGTATCGAAATTGATATAGAGAATTGTAAAATTTATTAGGTATTTAAAATATTGGTGTATAAGCTTATTTATTATAATAGAGATCAAAACAATGATAACAGCAACTATTTTATTTTTTGTGTGTCAGGGCCAGTGAAAATGTTGGCAGGGCAAGTAAAAAAAAATCCTTAGCGTTGATCCCTGTGTAGTAATCTGCATTTCTGAGCTTAACATATACCGAACACAATATTCATTTAAACCGAAATCATGTCTTTTTTTAAAACCTGGGAAAGGAATTATAAGAGGAAAAACATCAGAATAATCTGCCAGTCATTTATTGTTGATTTCATACAGAGAGGCGTAGTTGTTACAGTTGATCAACCCACAATGTGTGGGAGACTTTTTTTTTTTTCAGAGCTAGTACTAATCCTTCCTCTCCACCTCTCCCACACAGTCCTTTTCATTTCGTCCCATTTCTCGCTTTTTTTTCTCTCTCAATCAGCCGTCATCTTCTGGCATGTCTTTTGTTTCTTTCCTCGCTCCGTGTTCCTGTCTTGCCGCCGCTTGGCTAGCGCGAGTCTGACAGTGTTATTGATGTGTATTGTGTTCACGGCTGCTTTCTACACAGCCTGGGGAACTTTACACACTGGAAGACGGAAAATGTCAACTTTGTTTACGAGCTCTGCAGAGCCTAAGCTAATATTATTGTTAATACGTTGCTACTACAATGGAGCCAACTTCATAACATTTAGGCCTGTGATATTACTGTGAAGTTCTTGGTGCTGTTTGAAGAGAATGGATGTCGTAGACCTTTGAGGTGACCTGGTACCGACCTTGAAAACTGCCAAGCACATAGGTGGCTGACAGTTACACAAAACAGGACTGAGGTGCAAATACCAGAATTAAAATGCAGTGAGAGATTTCATGAAGCACCTTAAAGGGATAGTTCACCCAAAAATGAAAATTCTGTCATTTAATTACTCACGCTCATGTCGTTCCAAACCCGTAGGAGCTTAGTTCATCTTCATAACACAAATTAAGATTTTTTGATGAAATCCGAGAGCTTTCTGATCCTGCACAGACAGCAACATTCAAGGCCAAGAAAGGTAGTAAGGACATCATTAAAATAGTCCATTTGACATCAGTGGTTCAACCTTAATTTCATGAAGCTACGAGAATACTTTTTGTTCTATCCCTTTAAGTGCACAAAAATGAGCAAATGAGTAATTATCTGGGGTTAAGCTGCGATTAGGTAGTTTAAATGTGCTATTAATTTAGGAATTAAATGAGAGGTTTTTAATTCCTTAATACCCTAAATAAATTCCCTGGATCTTTTCCTTTAGCTAGTTTACAGTACATTGCTCAGCACTGTGCCTAAAAGGTCTTTTCTGTTGATATTAATAATATAACTTTCTAATTATTGTGTACTGAATGTCCTCTTTGTCTGGTCACAATAGAGGCTTATCTTAAGTGATTTGCTTTTTTTAATTAATTAATTGTTGCTTTAGCCTTGGTCATACTGTATGAATACTGTATTGTCCTCAACCGTCTGGTCTGAGGGAAATGGTTTTATTTGAAATTTTAATAGTTTGGCTGCTAGTGGAAAATGTCATTTGGAACATTTTTGCCCTGTGAAGTCAGATTTTATTTTTCTAAACTGAAACAGTGAAATACTTAACCATATTTTGGAGACAGATTAGTACTAAGGGTTAGGATATTGTATTTTCAACTTGCTGTTTATTAAAACAGTAGACATCTATGGAATGTCCCCATTTAAATAGCTCAGTAAACATTTGTGTGTGTCAGGTTCCCAACATTTTAGGCATCAAATTTCCCAACAAGGATCGTAAACCTAAAATCACTTACGTTGTGGGACCAGCCAACAGGTCCAATGTGGTTTTATTTAATGAACATGCAGAATTATGATTTAATGATCACTCGGAACAGGTTTAGTTTAGGATATGAAGATAGAAATATCATTAGCTCAGTATAGATGTCAGTGGAAAATCCCTACCATGATAGAAAAACGTGTGTTTGTGTGATTTGTTTCTGCCAGGATTCGGATTTAGCCCTCTTTATGACCACTGTACTAACAATTACAAATATAACATCTCTGCTGTAAAAGTGATAGTCTAGCAGGCAAAGTGTGTGTGTGTGTGTGCAATCTGTTGCTGCCTAGTGAAGCCGGTGATATTTAGCATGTGCGCTGGGTTCCTGTGACCCTCTGTTTCACAATGAATAATTTAACATCATTGCATATGGCATATGTCAGCCTGACACATTCTCATTTCTATTTAAAACACACGTGCACACACACATACTCACAAAAATGTGACAAACCTAATGCACTCATGTTCACACACGCAAAGTGCATCCATCCAATGAGTCATTCTTGCAGCTGTCCGCACGCCGTCCACACCTCCCACGAATAAGAGTCCGCTCGACACCTGAAACATAGACAGGGAAACGAGAGGAAAGTAGGGAAAAAAGAGATGAGAGGAGTGGGAGGCTTATATAAAGGTTCTGACACCGTACTGTACTGTGAGAGTCAATGCCACGAGTATTTCGTGAACTTACCCAGACTCAAATCAATACAGCAAGTACAAATCAATGCAGACATATGTATGTTTCTTCAGCTGGCCCTGTAGACTAACATTTAGCAGTGTGTATATCCATTTGAATCATAATCTCAAATTATATATTGTGCTTGATAGCATTTTGCAGTGATAATGATGATGGAAATAAAAATAGTCTGCACACAGGTGATATTCACACTTTTAATTACATTTTCTCAGGTCATATTTCATCGTAAGCTCTTTTGTCGCCTTGGTAACACTAACTTTCGATCTCACTTTATTATTTGCTAATTTGTCAATCGTGATGGGAGTGACGTGTAATTTAATGTAAAAATTTGTATGATTAATTTTATATATCAGACGTATCGAGCATCTATGCCTACATATGAAAAGCAAAATAATTTTAAAAATAGCATGAATAAATGATTAAGGCATGATGAAATGTTTCTATGATGATTGTAATATAACAAAAAAATGAAATAAAATAAGAATCAACCCCTGGGACAAACAAGTTCATGTAGTTGAGGACACACCAGTATCTTGAATGTTTGTTTACATCCTTGTACATACACAAACTGTAAGAATCATGGGAAGCTATTCTCCTTTGATTCAGCTGCTCTAAACATTTGTTTCTTTCTGTTTTGCTCCTCTCATATTCTTAGAAACTCTTTTCTCGTGTTTGTACTGTACCTTCTGCTCCCTTTCACTTCCTCCCACACTGTTGCTGGCCTCTCCTTCAACCTGTTCTTCATTCATAAATTGTTTGCACGTCGTATGATAACTCACTGTGTGGTCATTTGTGCCACTTCTCTTTTGGCCTGGTGGAAGAAGAGATGTAAAATTGTTATTGTGTTTGATTTTAGATAAGGAATACTAATTGAAAAAATAGCTTTTTCAAACACTGTGCCAAAGGCTGTTAACACAGATTCACCCTCCGTCCCTGCCTCCCTCTCACTCCCCCTCTCTGTTCTTTGGCAGGGCTCAGCAGACTCCTACACCAGTCGTCCTTCAGACTCTGACGTGTCTCTGGAGGAGGACCCTGAGGCTCTCAGGAAAGAAGCCGATAGACAAGCTCTCGCCACCCTAGAGAAGGCTAAGGTGGCTTACTTTTTCATGTTCTGTTCCGGTTTCTTTCAATTTCTCATTGGTCTGCTATTCAGACTGCTGTGAGTGAAGATAATAGACTTTATTGTTGGAAGAACATCTTTTTTGAGAGGCTGAACCCCTGAAAAACACCTGTATGATTAACTAGATTTATGGAAATATTGGTACTTTATTAATGTTACGGCACAAGGCAGCAAAAAAGTGTGAAAGTTTGTTGAAGTTACGTTTTGTTTTAGCATTGAATTTAGAATTCAGTTTCCTAGTATTATGATTATGTGATCAGCTGTCATTTTTAATGGCACCCTGTTGATCAGTCAATCCATCTGTAAGTTAATTGGGCATTTTTAAACTAAATTTAATTTAAATAATAACAAAAACTGATTATTTCAGCCTTATGATCTATACAAATTATAGAATATAAAGCTGAAATAATCTACAAAGCAAAGCTTGTACATCTGAGTGTTTTTGGTATTATTTAATAACAGAAGTTTACTATTCTCTAACCAGAAAGTTTGAGGAATATCAATGCAAGCATTATAAGATTTTCATGTTAAAAGACAATCTTAACAATTGCACACTTTACCTTTAAGGACAGTTTTTAAAAACACAAAGTGTGCTTAAACTTTATCAGGGATTTTTTCACAGAAAAGAAATAGGACAGTAACTTATTACAAATGGTTATTTTGTGGTCCCGCACCTCAGTCATGGAGAAAGACCTGGGTAAATGATTTGGCTGTAATGAAACTTAACTTAATCAAATGTGTTAATTGAGGCTTGCCGCACAAAACATGCTGCTTGCTGCTCCACTGGGATATGAGTTCAGAAGCATTATATTGTTCTGCAGTATTATTCCACCCTCTTGACTACATATACAAGATCAATCCATATGTTAGCTGTAAAACTGATCACATGACCATGGATATTTCTTCCACTCTGAAGTGTTTCACTGGAGCTCTTTCTTTTGTAACAGTTCTCTCTTTTTTAATTCTCCCCATTTATCTCTATCATCCCTTTTCTCTCTGAAGACCAAGCCTGTAGCGTTTGCTGTGAGGACTAATGTTGGCTATAACCCAGGCCCTAATGATGATGTGCCAGTTCAGGGCATGGCTATCTCTTTCGAATCCAAAGACTTCCTGCACATCAAAGAGGTCAGACAGCCATATTTCCCTTTAAAGGTGTTTGTGTAATCTGATATATAATGTAATCCTTCAACAATATGTAGATCTTCAGTATGATGTATATGTAATCATATGGACGGTAACTGTAACTTCGGCTTACATGATTCAAAAGCTAATAAGCGGAAAGTATTCACTTGTGAATTTTTTGTGTTTTTCTGTTAACAGAAGTATAATAATGATTGGTGGATTGGGCGTTTGGTGAAGGAAGGGTGTGAGGTGGGGTTTATCCCCAGTCCAGTGAAGCTTGAGAGCACCCGTCAATTACAAGAACAGAGAATGAGACAGAACCGCCTTAGCTCCAGGTAACAGCCAATCACATGAGCCTATATCTGCTGCCTTATGCTGTTTTTGCTGTGTGAAACACACATATACGCCATGCATTACTAGCAACTCCATTCAAAAGTTGGCAGTCAGTCATGATTGTTTTTGAAAGAAGTTAATATTTGTATTCAGCAAAGATGCATTAAATTGATTACAAGTGACAGCAAAGACATTTATGATGTTAAAAAAAACGATTTCAAAGAAATGCTGTTCTTTTTAAATTTTCTATTAAAGAATCTTGAACAAAATCTATCACGGTTTCTATATATGTATTAAACAGCACATGAATAAATTGCATTTGAAAATTACATTCTGTTTTTAATGTATTTTTGATCAAATACATGCAGCCTTGGTGAGCTCTTTCAAAAAATATGTAAACAATATTTTCCAAGCAGAAACATTTGAAAGGAGGTGTATGTAGGCACTGACCGTATTGTTGTCTTAACTACTCACTTTCCATTGGTCTCTCTATCTGTTTACTAGTAAGTCCGGTGGAAGCTCTAGTCTGGATGTTGCCACTGGTGCCCGAAGGCCCACTCCACCTGGAACAGGTATGACCAGACAGTAATGCTGTGAGGTTTTTGTTCTGTTGGGATGGGTTATGAAATCCCTCAAGACACACATATACAGAACATAATCCCATTACTTTCACACTGGGTAGTCACTGAACACCGTGACAGTTAGAGAACCCCTTTAGGATCCCCTCTGCCGTCCTCTTGTCCCTCTTATCACTCATTCTTCTAGTCTTCCAGTCTTTATCTGTTGTTTTTTTTCTTCCTTTTCTCTTTTTCATCATCATCTGCAATTGTAGTTCCATATCTTTCTTACACTGAACTATGCGATCTCTGTGGTTTATGCAATCTCTCATGGCTGTGTCAGCTATGGAAGTTTGATTAATTTGTAATCAGGGGCATTTTCTCAGGAGGCAAGTGAGGTCCTTAATATAATTGAATGAAAAATAATAAAAGTGCATACAACAAAATGTTTTTTTTCGGTACCCAAAAATAAAACAAATATGAGTGTGCCAATAATTCAGGTTACTAAAATAACATTGTACACCAGCAGGTACATTTTTAAAGGAGGGAAGCATCTCTTTTAACTTATTTAACTTTAACGTGACTTTCATTAAAGTATAAACCAAATAATGGTTTAGAACCAATTCATTTTATTATAACCAAAACAATTTTAATTGATACCAGGGTTCCCACGGGTCATGGAAATTCTGGAATATCATGGCATTAAAATGCCATGGGTCATTTCCATGGGGGAAAGGTCTATTCCAGACATTGAAAGTCAGGGAATTTTATTTATTTTTTGTCCAAGTCATGGAATATCAGGGATTTTTGTTCGTGAACTCCATTCAGTACTCGCGCGCTGTGTTCTGTGTAAACAGCATTGAGTTTCTCTCAGCGTCTTTCTTGCGCCTGAATGGGCAAATACATACAAAAATATTTTTTAAAAATCCGTTTTGGCAAGTAACTTTGTAGCTTTAACAATGATTATTCTATATTTAATTTGTAATATTATATTTATATTCTATATTTTATATTTAACTATATTAGTTAGGCTAGTGGGGTTTTTTTTGTGTTTTTTTTTTTTTTTTTTGCTGTGGTATTAACATTGAAATCGAGAATTGTAAAATTTTATCGGTATCTAAAATATTGGTAAATATCTAAAATCAAAATTGATAAAAGCAACTATTTTATTTTTTATTGTTTTTTTATTTTTTTGTGGCAAGGCTAGTGAAAATATTAACAGGGCAAGTAATAGTTTTAACCACTGAAAAAATCCTTAGCGTTGAGCCCTGGGCAATTGTTTCAGCTCCATTTTATTCCCTTCCCACTCGTCAACTGGCAATCAGTAAGTCAAATGCATTCACCAGGCTGTACCGGTTAACTAAGGCAAATATGTCAGAAAATTTTCATTTTTAGGAGCTTTGGCTACAAAATGACCTCATCAAAGACGGAGTTTAAAAATAAAAAGTATAAAAAATATCAAAGAGCATTTAACGGTAAAAAGCAAAAAAATTGCTCCGCACAACATCAGACTGTTTTTCCGTTCATTATAGGTCATGGAAAGTCAGGGAATTTGACATTTGACTTAGAGTGGGAACCCTGTGATACTTGACACTGTAAAAAATATCTTGTTAAATATACAGTGCAGTAAAAATATGGCAGCTGTGCTTGCCAGAAATTCACTGTAAAATATAATCGGCTTATAACTTACTTATAATGGTATATTACTTTAAATATATATCATTATACCAGTCTAATAAAATCTTTGTTGTATCTTGAAATGTACTAATAACAAACATAATAATACCAGTAGTAAAACAGAAAGCCACATGATGATTCAGAGTTATTTGTAAGTGGCCTTTCTATAGAAAGTATATTCATCGTAAGTAATAGATGCATGGCACTAAAATAATGTACACAATAAGGAGAAACAAAATTATTTATATAAAATATAATCATGTTGTGTCACCCCAGGGATGCCTTGGGAAAAAAACCATAAATTTGATTTCACAGTAAAGTTACATGCAGTGCAATGTTAAAACATTTACGGTTTCTCATAGTATATAGTGAGGTATCTTACTGTAGTTGACATGTTTTACTGTAGCTTTTTTTCTTTGGAAATTACAAACATATTTCAGTTCAGTTATTGTTATTGTTTTGGAGTCAATATAAAAAAAACTTGACTTTCATGTGGATTCTTTTAATTAATAAATGAAAAAAATATAGCATTGTTTACTTTTTGTTAGTGTAAGGTAAATGATATTGCTTTTACCCATAAATAATAAACATTAAATGAAACTAGAACATGAATTTCAAATTAATTTAAAAGCCCCAACTTTACTCCAAAAGACTTGTTTGCATTTCTTGAAAAGGTCATTTCTTTTATAATTTTGCTTGTCCTTTTTAAAACACCTTCTGTGTTCTCATCACCTTTCTGACTGAAGTCTGTACATCATGCCGCTGTTCTTCCTCTGTCCGTTACCCTTGTTTCCCTGTTCTTTCACCCTCGTTTTCCTTCTCTATTTCTCTCTTCCACCCCCCATCCTTTCATTAAAACCCATTCACCTCCCGATTGGTCCCCTAGCTGACTTGTCCTCTGGGCTTTATGACGATTCGGATTCGGAAGTTGAGGAGGTGGAGCCTGCCAACACCCGTGACCAAAAGGGTGTGGGCGGAAGTGTCACCTCCCCTCAAGGCAACCTACCCCGCCTCCCTTTCTTTAAGAAGGTAACCCTAGTGATAACCCCAGAATGCATCAATAGACAGCCTCCTTCAGATGTGACTAATAATCAGAGACTCGTTCCTAACCAAGCACCTTCTGTGTCTTCGAAAGTCTTTGCTGTTTGTGTGTGTTTGTTTGTGTTAGAATTCACATCCAAGGGATGAAGTAAATGCATTATTACAGGTATATCCTAGTGAAAAATAATAGTATTTGAAATACATTTATATCATGCTAAGTATACTACAAACACATTTACATATTTATGTACTTAATAAAAATTCCCTGCAATTGTACTTAAACTGCTATACTTATAAATCTGCTAAATTGGAACAGCTAATTATTTGCTTAATGCACTTTAATTGTGCAAAAGTAGTGCTGAATTCCAAATAAAGATATACTGAAATATATTTGGAACTTTTGCACGCATACTTCAGATAGACTATCTCACATTTAAAGACCGATATTATTCAAAGATCATACAATCCTCGTTGATATTGACATAAAAGACATTTCAGGTATAATATTATGAAATGTGCATTGTTCACTAGGAGTAGGCCTACTCCAAATAAAGTTTAATTATGATTTTTATATCAGTAAGTCTTGAGTGATATATCAGTTAATATGGTAATAGTTTTGAACTATACTTAGTATGAAATAAATGTGTTTAAAAAAAAATATTTTTTACTGGGGTAGTTCAATTAATGTTATCATTTACTCACCCTGTATGATTATTTGCAAGAATAAATGTATATATTTGTAAAGACACAATACATTTTACATTTTCAATTGCTCCCCTACCAACCCATAACAGACTATATATATGCTGTCTATATATATATATACATACATACATGCACGCACACACACACACACACACACACACACACACATATGTATATATATATATATATATATATATATATTAGGGGTGTCCCCGACTAAGGATTTTCATAGTCGAATCGGAATTTCGAATCTTGCCGATATTTCACTTATAGTCGAATCATATGTTTGGGGGCGGGGACAAAATACATTACCAAGAGTCAAGTCAGACACAGTCATAATTACTGACGTTAACACTCAGGGAAGATGTGTAATGGAAGACTCGCAGATACAAGCGGGGTAAATAATGTTTTATGTTTTGATTAAAAGATAGTTAACATTAAACGTCAGCCAAACCCTAAGAATTCACAACTTTTTTTTTTTTTTTACAATAGTTCTCTCATTATGACGTTATGTATTTGGCAGTAGTTATTAATGTTCTGCATTTCTGTTTTGTGTTGCGCGCGCTGAAGATGACCGGTAGATAGGTTTTTAATCAATGGGATTTAACTCATCATTTATCTCATATAGAATATATATATGAAATTTATACATAATGTTATTTTACGACCTATAGGCTATCTGCACAAAATGCCCCGAATGCACAAGAACGTGTCCGCGCGGCTCTGAATGAACTCCTTTTGTGGACGTGTTCTTCACGCAACCACGTGCAGAAACACGTCAGCTAAACTCTAAAACTCCACTGCGTTTTATTATAATAGTGTTCTTGTTATAATGTTATGTATATGACAGTCCCAGTCATAGTTATTAATATTCTGCATTCATTGTTGTTTGTCATGTTGCGCTGAAGGGATAATCACCCTATACTACAATGAAGCGCTTTACTGCAGCGTAACTCAAATGCATCGTATACGATAAATAATATATACACGATAAACCAGCTGAAATGTTTTGAAATCGGTAAGTTGTACCCTACCTGATCGAAAAAAAATCCAGTCTTTCACATACCTGTCAATTTGAGTCTTGTTAAAGATTTAAGACCCTGCCGCCAAGATCCTCTGTCGGTCACAGATTATGGAAAGTGAAACTTAAATCTATAGGGTTGGTTGGATTTATTCACGCACGTTAAAATATTTATTTGAAGCTTCTTACTTTTCAGATTCTTATTTACAGCATTATTTCAATAGGCTGTATATTAACTTATTGGGAGAAAACTGGTAATGGTATGTTATATATAAAATATTAGGAAGAATGTTCTGCAACTCAAAAGTACTACACCAGTTATAAAATTTCAAGTCTGTTGAAGCCATATATTTTGAAAACTGAAAAACTGACCTTCCATTTTAGCTCCTAAATCCAATTTGTTTAATTTAATATGTGCATATTCATATTTGGTCAGTTGCGAATGGCATGAATGAGATCTGAGAATTGCACCAGAGAAGAGATTTATTGATAAATAATATTTTAAATTTTAGTCTTTTCATCGTTGTGCAAAGTGCATAAGTCATACTTTTATGGTCCTTCAATGATGCTCTGTCATTTTCTCACATCCTTTTGTGTTTCGTGGATGAGAGCAAGTCATACATATTTGGAACGACATGAGGGTGAATAAATAATGACAGAATGTGTATTCTTGGGCGAGTCTAGACTCACAAATCTAGTCGTTTAAATGAATCCTCATGAGACCGTGTTCATGCTGGGAGAATTTTACTACACATCCACCTGGATGATTAATCAGAAAAGTTTATCTAATACCTTAGTGGTTCCATCTTGTCTTCATTTGGCCACCTCTGATTTGTTGATTCATTCTCTCCCAGCATCCTAAATGTTTTAACAATTTGTCACTAACAAGCTTCTGTTTGTTTGCTTGCTTGCCCTCTCTCTCTTGCTGTGTGCGTGTGTGGAATGATAGGTGGGCCTGCCAAACAGAAACAGAAATCGGTGAGTCATAACAACAAGAAACTTTCTGTTTCATGTTTCTGTCTTTGTAATGTTATGAAGAGATCTGAGTCTTAAGGCTATTGTCATCAGCTGAGCATGTGCATATATTTCAGAAAAGACAAATGCAATTTCTTCTCTGCTAGTTTGCTTCTCTAAAGGATTGAATGTATATTGTTGTGGCATACAGACAGGATTTCTGGACCAGTCCTGTTTACAAAAAAATAGTTCAGAAAGGAAAAAACTGTCAGGGTTTATTAGCTTTACAGGACACGCACATCTCATTCAGACTGAATCGAGAAATGAATGAATACGGCCCATGTGTCCACCCACTCGTGTGGACACATGGGGAGTCTGCCATCCTCTTGCACATGCACACACGATGAGGCAGAAACACCCTGACAGGGTTTCCACGGTTTCCGTTTCCATTATGGGTCTGTGACATAGAGAGTAGCCCACGCTTGTTACTGCTGTCACAATGGCTACCGTCACACAATCTCACATGCACAGACACCCGACTGGGTGAATTAGAGTTGAAAATGATGACGTTAGATTGTAGATGTATTGTTTTTAGCTACCCATCTGAAACTTTTGGTCAGTTATGTATTATATAACTGGACCAGAGGAGTGGGAGGAGCCACAGCAAAAGGGGGTCAATTGAGCAGGTGCCCAACCCTGTTCCTGGCGATCGACTGTCCTGCAAAATTTAGCTAAAAAAAGTTGGAGCTAAACTTTGCAGGACAGTCGATCGCCAGGAGCAGGGTTGGGCACCCCTGATCTACACACTAATGTCTTTGTTAAAAAAATATATATATTATTAAATGGTTAATTCATTTTATTAAATAAACCACCTATATTATTATAATTTCACTTTTTTTAAATATTAATATTGAAATATTAAAATATTTATATATATATATATATATATATATATTCACTATATATTAACCTATATATACACATATTAATTATAATTCATTTTAAATTAAATTTGTAAATCTACATTTATATATAAAGACCATTTTAAGATATAAGCATACATTTTAAACAAAATACATGACTGAAATAAGAAATCAGGTTTTGATTGATATAAATTTACACTAAATTCATTTATTAGCCTATTATAAAAAATATATTTATTTAATTCATCAGCTACCCAGAAAATTCCTTCATGGACCACCGTTGCTAAGAATATCAGAGAGGGTTAAAGAGGGAAAACGAAGAAGAAAGCAGTTTGAAACAACTCGGAAGCAGCAGTGAAGCATAAACTGAAGCACTGAAGAAAAAAACATTTTAACTCATGGGTGTGAATGCTGTTTATAAATCCAAATGTTTGAGGTCAGTTTTGACAAATGTATGTATCATGATTTCACTGAAGAGGTTTTATTTTGTGTGTTGAACTGTCAGATGGAACATGTTCCTCCTTATGATGTGGTGCCTTCCATGAGACCCATTATTTTGGTGGGACCATCCCTTAAAGGCTACGAGGCAAGACACTATATATCTCTCTCAAAAAATGTATTTTCAGAATTTTAGTCATGTTCTTCATCTTGCTCAGTTGTGTGTGTGTGTGCGTGTGTCGTTGCAGGTGACAGATATGATGCAGAAAGCTCTCTTTGATTTTCTAAAACACAAATTCGAAGGCAGGTGGGTACCAAAATATACATGTCATGGTCATATAATAAAGATTTAAAAAAAGAAAATAGTTAATCGTTTTGAAATTTGGCAAGATTTATGTTTTTAAAGAAGCTGTTAATATAAATGGCAAAGTTCTGTGTAGATTATTAACGCTGGGAATATCACAAAAAAACGCTCGTGCTATAATTGGCATATCATGGTTATGGTTTGTTGTTTGTTCCAGAATATCCATCACCAGGGTGACAGCAGACATCTCGCTTGCCAAACGTTCCGTCCTAAACAACCCCAGCAAACACACGATCATCGAGCGCTCCAGCACAAGATCCAGTCTGGGTATGAAACACACCTGCACACACTGCTACTGAAAGAGCTCCCTCATGTGGGCAGAAAGCCGGAGCAGGCTGAACATGTGGTTTAGCAACAAATAACAAATGTTCTGAAGAAAGCAAATTCCAAAATACAGACCTATTCACATTGAGAGCAAGATAAATATCCTGTTTGTTGGGATGAATAAAATGTAAATTCATTCTGATTTTGTAGACAAAAAAAAAACGTTTTGCAAAGATGCGCTCTCTGTGTGAATAGGCTTTTAGACGACTTTTGGAGGGATGAAAATTCATTTGTCAAGCCCTGTCAGTTTTCACTAGTGTACATTGGTACACATTCTCTCTGTTTCCTGAACATTTTTCTTAGTGTTCCCTCCTCTTGCTCTGTTATGTCATGTCTGATCTGCCTTTTTTCTCTTTTTCATCTTGCTTTCTCCTGACACTCCTTCCCACCACACATTTCCTCCTCCTCTCTTTCTCTTCACCTCAGACGTACTGGGTACGTATCTTATCATCCCACCCTTTTCCCCTTTCCATCCATCTGTCAGTTCATTCATGTCCTCATCCATTCATCTAACTCTCATCCATCTTTCCCTGTACTTCATCCTCTTCCTTGAGTCTGGAGTGAACAGTCTTAATTTATTAGCAAAGTTGTGGTATTATTAACTAAAAAAGGAACACTACTAACTTATCAGCACTTTTCAGTAGCTCAACTGTTTTGAAAACACTGTAGCTTTTCCAATAACAAGCTATTGTTGCCAACACATGGCAGTGTAAAATAGTGGTGTAGCTTTTCCCCCCATTATATTGCACACAATATCAATACTTTTATTCAGCAAAGGTGCATTAAATTAAGCAAAAGTGACAGTATTCTGAACTTTCTATTCATCATAGAATCCTGAACTAAAAAATGTATCATGGTTTTCACAAAAATATTAATTATGTGACACTGAACACTGGAGAAATGATGATAAAAATTCTGTAATAAATTACATTTAAAATATATTACAACAAAAATAGTTATATTGTAAGAATATTTCACAATATTACTGTTTTACTTGGTTTTTAATCAAATAAATGCAGTTTTGGTAAACCCAGTAGTCTTCATTCAAAAATATTAGTGTATATGTAAATAACATTTGATCAGAAAAGTATATTTTCATTATATGTGCAGTTTGTGTGCAGAGTGTTTAGATTGCGCTGTACTCTCAGAGGAATCCAGGCGATCCAGTGTTTTTCATTCAGTCCTATTATTTAAGGTGTTTTGCAGTTAGTAGTACTTAGTTTGGTGTGTATTTATGTTTTAATGTTTTAAAGATTCTGTCACCCTAATTGAGATCTTCATTGTTTTGTTCGGGAAAACATAGTTCTGATTTCATTGTAGTAAAATGTGTAATAGGATAGTTTAAAAGATATTGCCCCTTAAATAGCTTCAAAGTAGTTCAACTACATTTTATTACAATTTTTAAAATGGTAACTTGACTAAAAAGTAGGATGGTTCTCTGCTTTTTTAAATTAACCGAATGCATAGATTGTGACTCACTGTAAGAAGTGTTATGCCACTTCTCATATAGCACTTCACACCCACATACGCAAACACACATACTGATCTACATAACTGCAGCTTTCTACAGACTTCCATGGATCAATGCAGAAAGCTGCACATGGCATGTAACCACTCTTCTGCAGACTACTGTCATCCTGTTCAGCGTTCCATTTACTTAAAGTTAAATGGAACTAAACTAGCACATGAGCACATGCTCACACATGCATATATTCGAGCAGACCATAATAACACCACATGCATGATATATACTAACATAGGTTTGAGTATGAAATGAAATTGTGAGGTAAGTCTTCCTGATATTCATCTTATTACAAATGTTGAGTTGTGTTTGTGTGTGCATACAGTATTCTCTGCTATACCCTGCAAAAAAATAAATGTAGTGACATGTATGGCTAAATTAAATGAAAATATTAGTGGAAAATTTGGTTTCTCGGTTATTTTATGGCAATTAATTTTGCAGTGTATAAATGAACTTTGGTTAGCAAATATGTGCAACAGATGAACACTAAGTGGAGATTTCTGTGCTTGGATGTAGTTATGATATATTGTATATCCATTAATAATGACATATTCTTATTAATTTTCTTTCATCTGGAAGCTGAGGTACAGAGTGAAATCGAGAGAATCTTTGAGCTGGCCCGGACACTCCAGTTAGTGGCTCTGGATGCCGACACAATCAACCATCCATCTCAACTGGCCAAGACGTCACTGGCACCTATCATAGTCTACATCAAGATTGCCTCTCCAAAGGTATGCATTAGCTGAATATACACATTACCATTCAAACCTTTGTGGTCCGATTTATGATTTTTGTAATGTTTTAAAAAAAAAAAAACTTTTGAACAGTACTCTTAAAAAACAATGCTGGGTTATTTTTGGGTCAAATATGGACTAACCCAACTGTTGGGTTAAATTTTTACATTTAATTTTTAATCCAAAGGTTAGTCCATATTTGACCCAAAGTTGGGTTGAGGCAACCCAGCATTTTTTGTTAAAACATTTCAGTGTGTATATCAGAATATATATGAACATGTTTATTGGATGTATATTTGTGTTTCTGTGTCCCCCTCGCGATCAGGTGTTGCAGAGGCTGATAAAGTCCAGGGGTAAATCTCAGGCCAAACATCTCAACGTCCAAATGGTGGCAGCTGATAAACTTGCTCAGTGTCCTCCTGTGAGAATATGACTTTTGATTTCTACTAATTAACATTTCTGTACTCTTTTAGATTTGTATCATTTGCTTTTGGTTTTAATGTGGTTGGAAAGTTGTGAAAGCTGTGCTAAGCTTTTTGCTCACGTTTAATACCTAAGCTGCACTTCTTTTTCAATTCCTTCTTTATTCTTTTTTTTTTTTAGGCACATACAGGATTTAAAAAATTTGGGGGCTCAAAAATTCAGTCTTATCTAGTCCCATGCAAAGTTATTGTCTCCAACATGTAGACTGCATATTTTCTTTTTTTTTCTCTTTTTTCTTTTCCAGGAGCTTTTTGACATAATATTAGATGAGAATCAGCTGGAGGATGCATGTGAACACCTGGCTGAATACCTGGAGGCCTACTGGAAGGCTACACACCCTCCGAGCAGCAACCCACCCAACCCTCTGCTCAATCGCACCATGGCCACGGCCGCCCTGGCAGCTTCGCCCGAACCCGTCTCCAACCTGCAGGTACAGGTGCTCACTTCTCTGCGTCGCAACTTGGAGCTCCTCGATGGCTCTCCTGCTACAGGGCAAGGGCAGCAGGAAGAAGAACACGCCCTTTAAAGACAGGGCCAGGATTACAATGGGATATTGAAGGGTCCCGTACCCATCTCCCAATCACAGAAAAGTAACGATGGTTGCTCAAAAGATAGAAATGCCCGACTGTAATTCTGTTGTCTGTCTCTGCTCCTCTCCTTTGACTGATCTCTCAATGATAAAAAATAATGCAACACGCATACACACGAAAAAAATATCCAATACGTGATCAATATAATCATAAGGCCTCCACAGTCCACACAGTGTCCCCTCATTTGAAATGCCTGCCAGACTTTACAATGTCCTCTTGCCGTCTGGGAAATGTAGTTCAGATCGCTACCCTCTTCCAGGCTGCCATGGCACCAGCTCTGAAAAACACACTCATGTCCATTGTCCTATTAACACTGAGACGAAATTCTAACAGAAGCTTGTGTATGTGCATTGACGCCAGTGTTTACCCAAGTTAAACAAAAGTGTGTGTTTGTGTGTCTGCGACAAAAGTGAGTCAGTGAGGGAGACAGAGGATAGATCAGTGCCTGTGCATTTTTGCAATCTGAACAAGAAAAAATGAGCATCCATCTGCTCAGTCTTCACCATTACACGGTTGTCTAGGAGACCAAAGTTACATAGCTTTGAGATGCTCTTTTAATAAAAAGTCAGTTCTATCCTCTTATAGTCATAGGGCACCTCAAATATTAAGACGTATAAATGGATTCACTAATTAGATATATTTAAATTATATACATTTTATTTTTATATAAATATATATAAATTATTATTATTAAAAATATATAAACATGACTTAGATGATAGAAAGATAAATAAAGATAAAACATTTTGGGCAATATTTTTGTACATAATTTTTTCAGAAGAGGGTTGCAATTTGAGATGCTTTTTAACTCCAAAGATGACTGATCTAATTTAGATGATCTAATATGAGCTAATCTAGCCCAATATTTTTGAAGCATCACTAAATGTGTTGAAAGGAGCTCTATTTATTGTGTGGTGTGTTTGATATGGCCACTAGAGGGCGCTTATGATTAATATTTTTTTTGCATTACGTGCATGGTGTGCGTTTATGTCTGCAATTTATCATACATTTAAATTTCTATTGTTTTTGAAAATCAAAACGGAATTTAAGGTATTTTAAAGTAAAGCAAGAAAATTATTAATGATTACATACTAAAATTGCATTTTATGAAATGTAGAGATTGCACTTAGAAAATACTATGAGCCCTGGCATCTCACTACCAAAACGGTCCATAGTAGCATGAGTGAAGAATGTATTTTATGTATGCCATTTGTTATTGAGTTTGTAGTATTGCTTGGGATGTGTTGAAATAACGTGTAAGCTGACCTCTAACCTTTTTATTAACATGCTGCTTGCTCTGTTTTTGTGCGCGTGCGTATGTGTGTGTGTGTGTGCATGTGCATTGGCATTTTGTGGTGTGTTTTGGGGTTGCTGTAGGGGCCATTCCTGGTGCATGGAGAACAGAAGAGGGAAGGGCCTGAACGTGGCAGTATCCAAGACTACCAGAGCGACCTGGGTGGCAAGCAGCCGCTGCGTTCTTCACGCAGCCAATTGCAAACCGGTGGCCGAGGTCTGTCGCGGCAGGATACATTCGATTCTGAGACCCAGGGCAGCCGTGATTCCGCCTACACCGACGACATGGAGACTGACCCGTATGAGGAGCCGGACCCGTACCGCTCGTACCGTCTAAACCCCGCCCACCACGCTCCTCGCCAGGCCTCCTGGGAGGACGAAGGGGCGGAGCCTGACCAGGAGAACCTCAACATGGTCCCACCACCAGCCAATCAGCACCAGCGTGGACGAGGCAAACTGAGGGAGCGCTACTCTCAAGATGCAGAAGGCGGCGGAGCGACGATGGGCCGCAACCATAACCAGGAGGAGTGGAGCAGAGATGTGTACATTCGCTAGAGCATGTTTACCTGAGACGAGGGTGAGGAGTTGTTTAGAGCGACACTAAATAGGATCTCTATAGTTGGATCTGTTTACAACCCAGAGAAACACACAATCATTGACTAAAGCTGTACAGCTAACACTCACGACATTCACATTACGCTAACAAAGCTCTCGGTCATTACATAATTGAGGGTGACCTCATGTCCTCTTTTTCTCGGTAAGTCTTTCTTCTTGGCCAGGATTTCTTTTTTTTTTCTTTTTTTTGTTATATTTTTGGGCTTTTTTCTGCCTTTATTCTGATAGGACAGTGAAGAGATGACAGGAAAGTATTGGGTGGAGAGAGGGGAGTGGGGTTGGCAAAGGACCTCAAGGCGGGAATCAAACTCGGGTCGCTCGTGAGTGCAGTTGCGCTACATGTCGACGCACTAACCACGAGGCTATCGGTTTGGCCAGGATTTCTAAATAGAGTAAATAAAAAAAGAAATTACATTTATTTTTTAAATTAAAGGCTTGAATACACTACACAACTTTTAAAATCTAAACAGATTTTAAAACACTAAGCGTCATAGACTTAGCGAATTTGTAAATGGTTACAGAGGAAAAACCAGGCATCCTATATTGGACACTAGCAAATTTTCAAGTTGTTCTGATCCCAACAAACTTCACACATTGTTGCTAGCAAGTGCATGACAAATGAAAACATTTAGTTTTTTTTTTCAATTGGCTCAAAATATTAAACTTGTTTGATATCCTCTTACAGGATGGAATGAGAGTCTGAAGCCAAAATATCGGAGTCTGACTTTAGAAGTCCCTGCCAAGACATGTCTGGGAAAATAAGGACTAAAGGTCACCCTAATCTGTTTTTAAGGAGAATAAGCAGGAGAACCTTTCTTCATTTCTATTTTACTTTTGTATAGTACTGCATGACTCCTAATCATTATAAGGTTAGTAACTGTTGAGCATTAAACGCGATTCAGAATGTATAACCAAAATCTTGCAAACGTATGTGTGTGTTCGTATGGTTCGGTGGTCGGGTGCGTATGTGTGCGTGCGTGTGCATCCTCTGTAGTCTTAAACAGGGTCTTTCTGATGCACAGTAGTCTTGGGAGTGATCCACCAATTCGTTTCCCCAGACTACACTACTGCAGAGTGTGTTTTTGTTTCGTATTTGATTCTATTTATTTTATTTATTGAGTCTCAAAAGGTCTATCCAGATTTTAGCCTGCTAAAACCTTTACCGAGCTCCACCGCTGCTGTATACTCCTCCAATCCACAAGGGGTGCTGTGGTGCTCCCGTGCTATAGTTTAATGGGGCTAAAAAGCACTAACATGCATCAACAGATGTTAATCCAGATCCGCTAGCAGTTCTAAAAGGCTAATATGCAAATATAAATAAGACTATTAAGAGGGTCAAATTTTAGAACTAAAAGCCCAAAATTTGAAACCACCACTAAAGTCGAACACAAATAGCTCTGTGTTGATTGTTACCGGCTCTGTCCCGTCTTCTGTGCCTGCTCAAGGGCTTTTAGCATTTGTGCCGCTAGTGTACCACTGCCATTGGAAACATGTTCTGCCTTATTTGCACGTCAGTCACACAGGCCAACAAATCACAAGTGCCGTAATCTCTCATCAGGCCACTCCCACCATAAACATGGTGGGTTGTCTTAACTCAGTGCAACACATATAGTTGTTGTTGTGTGATAGTAGTCTACACTGCATTTACCTTATCATAGCAACATGTTTGCACTGCTAGCCATTTGAAGATTAAACAAGCTGTTTATTGCATGACAGTTTAAGGATTCACTTCACAGGCTGAGAAGCTGAATACAAACTCAACACTGACGTACATACACACATCCTACTGCCAAACTCATGCTACTGCTATTTGTGTTGTTATCTCTGTGGCCAATTTCGAAGCCAGGACTGTATGTGTGAGTGTGTATGAAATGGGAGAAAATCTGGAGTCTTTACTATTTTGTGTAACCAGAGCCTTGGTGAATGTCTTTGAGTCTCTTTTTAGCCTCACCTATGTTTGAAAAGATCATCATGATGAAATTCACTAAATATACAAGTAGATAGCTTACTAAATAATGTTATTGTTGCATTATTGCAATTGTTTCAAAATATAAGGAAAACAGACGTATACTTTGGTGCCTGATTGTAGCTCCATTTTACTTTTTGTTTTTAATCTGTGGATAAATTCATATTTTAATTAAAAATTTTAATCTGGATCAACTTTTTCCTGTGCCTTTGTTATTTTCATTTATTTTAGTCACCTATAAATATGGATGAAAAGTATCAGTAATTCTCAACCAGGGGGCCTCGGTGAACATCCAAGGATGGCTTAAAATGAGTTAACCTTATAGATTAATATAACAAAATGATCAAACATTAATCCAAATCGAAATGCTAATAATTTCCTTCAATAACTTTTGGGTTTTTTTAGAAGAACATTCAGTTGTTGAATACAGAATATAACTTTTGGAATTATAATGGTTCTGCAATTTGGTATATTTCATGAACTTTTAAATATGCTAAACATAAAATATTAAGTATTTTTAATGTTTAACTAATTAGCCACATTTATACATATGAGTGAAACTTTGTCTTAATTACAACAACAGAGATACCAGAAGTATATTGGCGTATTTGCAGGGGAGGCCTTAAAATATCGTGTTGGAGCCGCTGAGAACCAGTGGTATATATCCACTAGGGACTTGTGAGAAACATGAGAAGAAGGGATGACAAAGTGAAGTGATAAATAGAGGGGAGTGAAGTAATGGTGTGAAGTGATGGGGGTGTACAGGGTGAGAAAGAGTATGTGGTGGTGGGGGGTCAGGAAGAACACAAAAAGGAAGGAGCAAGGAAACAATGCAGGATAGAGACAACAGGGCACGAGGAAGAACTGAAAAGATGGCTATCACTTCTCATTTATGGGGGGCAATCCTGGTTTGCAGTCGAACCCCTGAATTCTCACGAGTCAACTGTGTATTACATGCTGATCATGCAAAGTTTCTGATCAAACCATCTTAAAGGAATAGTTCACCCACAACTGAAAATTATGTCACTCTCCACTTGTTCCAAATCTGTGTGAGTTTCTGTCTTCTGTTGAACACAAAGGAAGATATGTTGAAGAATGTTGGTAACCAAACAGTTGACAGTGGCCATTGACTTCCACTTTATTTATTTTTTTAATTCTGTGGAAGTCCGTGGCTATTGTTTGGTTCATACAGGTTTGGAACAAATGACACAATTTTCATTAATATATTTATTTCATAACATGCAAAATATGATTGCAGTGTATGGAAATTGTGATTATGCATAAGATATATTTTCTTCTTTCTTTTTGTCTGAAAACAAACATCTTCACCTGAATCAACAACGGTTTCTGTTCACAGGTGGGTACATGAAAAAGCACCACCACAACAAGACTTTATGCAATTCTTGCCCAGACGTGCGGAAGACACTTAACCACACTCGTGCATTTGCACGCTGATCTGCATGCACTCTGTGCGTTGCATGCTTCTGTTCTTCCTGTAACCGATGTTCTCACATTGTGTCATGTTATTCCACATACCATAGCATTTAAGTCGGCCACCCGAAGTGATTCAAGATTTTTATTTGTCACATACACAATTATACAGAGTATAACCAGCAGTGAAATGTAAGTCAGGTCCGCTCCAAGAACAGTGCAATTATATAGAATGCAAAACACCGAATGTACATAAATATTAAGAAAAAGAAAAGTCGAAAAAAGAAAAATAAAATATAAATGTGCAGGTCAGTATGTTGTTGACTTAATAATATAATAAGAAGGAATGTTCAAAAAAGTTGTACAGGGTATTCACATAGCAGCAATACGAGGTAGAAAAAATTATGAATAACTTATTGATATAGTGATATTTACATGGAGTCATGTGATGTTATGACACAGAGTTAGAGTTTAGGAGCCTGATGGCCTGGGGGAAGAAGCTCCTCCTAAGTCTCTCAGTTTTTGCCATCAGGCTACGGAAGCGCTTACCAGATGGAAGCAAAGTGAATAGATGGTTACCAGGGTGATTTGAGTCCTTGATGATTTTAACAGCTCTATTTTTTGCAGCGTTTGAGGTAGATGTCCTGCAGAGAGGGGAGAGCAGACCCTGAGATGCGCTCAGCTAAGCTCAACTCTCTGTAGTGCTTTGCAGTCCTGATTGGAGCTGTTTCCATACCAGACTGAGATGCACTGAGTCAATACACTTTCTATGGTCCCTGAATAGAAAGTTCAGGGATGAGTCTGTGATCAAAACACAGACTCATTCTGTGAAAATACAAGGCCTCAGGTGTGGGTGTGCAACAAACCTGATTCAGCACAACACAAGAAGAACAGTGACAACAGGAAACTCATCTTGCTCCGATCACATCAAGAGGAACAGAAAGAGCAGAACACATGACATTATGGAAACGATGTGGTTTCATCATTTGCTATATTCTGGCGATAATATGTGACCCTGGACCACAAAAAAAAAACAATCATAAGTCGCTGGAGTATATTTGTAGCTCCATTTTAACCATTGTAACAATTTTTCTTTTATGCCAAAAATCATTCAAGTGTCAATCAAGTAAAGATCGTGTTCCATAAAGCAATTTAGTAAATTTCCTACCATAAATATATCAAATAGTTGTATCTAGGCCAAAATTGTGTATAAATCTCAGTTCAAAAAATTGTGATCCTGGACCACAAAACCAGTCTTAAGTCGCTGGGGTATATTTGTAGCAATAGCCAAAAATACATTGTGTGGGTCAAAATTATTCATTTTTCTTTTATGCCAAAAATCATTAGGACATTAAGTAAAGATCATGTTCCATGAAGATATTTTGTAAATTTCTTACCATAAATATAGCAAAACTTCATTTTTGTTTAGTAATATGCATTGCTAAGAACTTCATTTGGACAACTTTAAAGGCGATTTTCTCAATATTTCATTTTTTTCCAGATTCCAGATTTTCAAATAGTTGTATCTCAGCCAAATATTATCCGATCCTAACAAACCATACATCAATGGAAAGCTTATTTATTCAGCTTTCAGTTGATGTATACATCTCAATTTCGAAATTTATGACTGGTTTTGTGGTCTATGGTCACATATATTTGATTTAGTTCTTTGAAGTTCAACATTTCAAATCAATATACTAGTCAATAGTATTGTTTTGGTTGGTGTTTTGTTCTGTCTGTGATTGATTTCTGGTTGTATAAGGGTTGATAAAGAATCACTCAGAAGGTCAGAAGAAAATGTCAAGTAAGGTTATTGATTTGAGTCCATTATATAAGGCACAATCACATTTTATATCAGAAAGATGATCACGTGACAGAAACTAATTTAAAGAGAGTCCAGGGAATTCCTTGAGCTCTCTTTTACTTTCTGGTTAGAGTTCCATTACACTTCCTCTCAAATTCCCCTGTAATGCGAAAATAAAACGTCACACTGTCGAAGAACGCCCGCCCCGTTCCAAATACGAGTAAAAGGAACGGTGCGGAACACTGCGTCATCGCCATGTACGTCCAATGAGGGTCTGTGGTTCAGTCTACCCTCTGCGTCAGCACGCGTCGTTTAAATGCGCGGAGTGCAGACGCCCACGGAAAACACGACGGGACTCGCTGTATCGGAGCAGAGGGGTAATTAAACAGACACCAGACGCTCAGGGAAAGACTCTCCTAACATAAACTCGCGCATCTTAACGATCTGTGTGAGAATACAGAGCAACAAGAACACTAACGATCGTTGTTTTAAGCTAGTAAAGTATTTACAGCCCAGATTGAAAGAATCAAAGCATCCAGAAGATCAGATTCACTCCAGCGCCTTCGGAGATGGGGCTTCTGTTCGCCAAACTCATGACTGTGTTCGGAGACAGAGGTGAGACGAATTAAAAACGATGTGCTTTTGTTTTTTATTATTCTGATTTTGCCAGGTAAGTATTTTAGCAGCGTTTAATACTATGTTTTATTATTATGACTGTAGTCGAGATGGTTTACTTGTTTTCAGTCACAGGTAACATTCAGTCCTGGCTTTTGAGAAACTTAACATGTTGTTCTCTTCAATGCTTTTACGAATACATTTGAGCTCTTAAGGGTTCACGTGCTTTCAAACTCCGGATAAAGGCCATTGTGGACATTTTCACTTTTGTAGGCACTTCTAACTATGGATTAGAATTTTGTTTAGAAACACAACCAATCATAAACGTCCTCAGCTCGTATTCATTAAATATTCATTAGCTTGGTTTGTTTTCTAACACTCGCACGCGTTGTTTATTCTGACACTAATTAGTCTTAACTTGTGTTATGTTTCAGATTTAAAATGACTTCCACTCAAAACTTTAACATATGAATAATAAGTTCATATAGTCTCATTACCTGTGCTTTTAGTCCAGTCAATGCTACTCGTCTCATAAATAGCCAAATAAGAAAGTAACCCAAGAATGTTTATGAATGTACAGTGTACATTTTTTTCAACCTTATCAGGATGAGATGTGAAACCAGATTACCCAGGGTTAATGCTCGAATGTTAAAAGCCCATTTTAGTGGCACTAATAACATGTAAGCACTGACAAATACATGTCTGTACACATGTCAGATAAGATTGTACATGCCAGTGAGGTTCAAAGATCGTATTCTGGAACAATTTACCCAACTTTTCTGAACTTTGTTAAACCCAAACAGATATAGATCACTGAACACTGTGTTCTTAGAAATGCATTGCATGGATGTTAACCGGGTCGATGTTATAAGCGGTGTCATACAGAATAGATTAAAACATGTCTCTTTTCTCTCTCTCTTTTTAGAACACAAAGTAATTATTGTCGGTTTGGACAATGCCGGGAAGACCACCATCCTTTACCAGTTGTAAGTGTTTTTCTTTTTGAAAGCATAAACAGGAGACGCACATGACTCTTGTCAGTGTGTTATTACATGTTACCTGTTTTCACTCGGCTTTTGAACCTTGTACACTGTGTTCTTTCCAGTTTAACTAAAGAAGCCGTGCAGACTTCTCCCACAATTGGCAGCAACGTTGAGGAAATTGCTGTAAAGAAAACGCACTTCCTCGTCTGGGACATTGGTGGTCAGGAGAGTCTCCGAGCTACCTGGAACTCGTATTACTGTAATACAGAGGTGCGTGTCATTAACCTGTGTGCCTGTGTGACAGGAAATATGTCATATTCTCATGATTGATCTTTCCCTTCTGCTTAGAGGCAGATACATTATTATCAACTTTAAAGTCTTAATAAAATGCCTCTCTAAATGTTACAGATTGTCATCCTGGTGGTTGACAGCACTGATCGAGAACGCCTGACTGTAACTAAAGAGGAGCTTCATCGCATGCTTGCACACGAGGTTAGTTTGCATTCAGCTGCTTCATGACACAGTTGTTATGAATATTTCATGATGGGTATTTCATGCACTTTGCATGTGTAGTATCAGGGTCTGGGTTTAATAAAAAATGTGTATTTATTTAGACTTCGAGTATGTTACAGTGTAACTATAGTTTTTTTTTTAATCAATATTTTTAATTGTTTTTTATATTTCTTTATATTTTTAGTAATTTTGTTATGCTTTTGTCATTTTATAAAATGTTTTCCTCTTTTTTTAATATTATTATTATTATTATTTATATTTCATTTATTTCAGTTTTAGCTGTAGTTGCTTTATTTACCGTTAGTCATTTTAGTGTTTCAACTTAAACTTGTTTCATTTAGTTGCCAAAGCAACGTTTATTTTCATTTAGTTAGTTTTTCCATCAAATATTTGTTTTATTATTATTTCAGATTTTTCAGTTTTAAAAAAAGTGTTTTTAGTAGTTTTAGTTAACAATAATCTCCTCGATTCAAAATAATATCTCTACTTAAAAAGGCATTGTTTCCAATCATGATCCATATCAGCTGTAACCATAGCCTATTTGATAGTAAAATACTTTAAAATTTTGATAAAGCCATGCAAATAATGCATGGTTTCCATGTTGTTGTTTTTTCACTAAATGGACATGAAAGAATGTTGTATGCTAGTTTATATTTTTTATTTATATTCACCAATATAACAACAAACATATATATTTTTGTGATTTAAAATGTCATCTAGAGACTTTGTGTACTTTTTAAATATGCAAACAAATGATTGAATCAGGCTTATAGGGTTGGGTTAGACCAGCCCAAGTGAGACTAGCCCTAGTCTTAGCTGTTTTGAACATTATTCTTTAATGTTGACAGTTTAATTTCATTGCTTATCCTCCTTGTGTGTCCACACAGGATCTGCAGAATGCATCGGTGCTGGTTTTGGCGAATAAGCAGGACATGAAGAACAGCATGTCTGCGGCAGAGATCTCTCAGAGTCTGACTCTCGGCTCGCTCAACGCTCGCTCCTGGCACGTCCAGGCCTGCTGCGCACTCACTGGAGAAGGGTATGAGTGTTTTCTAGGAGTGTGTATGTTTACCTGAGTGTTTTGCTTGTTTAAAATGTTTCCACATCCCTGATCTGAGTGAAAGCCTGTGTATTTAATTTGTACCCACCTCCTTCTCTTCCCCCTACAGTTTACCAGCCAGTCTGGATTGGATGCGCTCCCGTGTTGTGGCGAATTAGTCCAGCAACGGTGCTTCTTAAACCTACTAAAAGAGAGATCAGGCCTACTTAAGACTTTCATCCAGCTCTCAGTGCCTCTGTCTGAATAATCTTCAAATACTGAATCCTGGAGGAACACGCTTCATCCACTGACTCTGGCTACCAGAGAGAGCCTGGAGACTCTGTGTGTGAGAGAGAGAGAGTGTGTGTGTCTGTATAAACGTTTGTGTTTGTACATTATGTGACTCCGTTCTAGAGGTCCACATTGTTTGCATTACTGACTTTTGAAATGATCTGACCTGATCATGATGTGTTGTCGCCACTGTATTCACCTCCGGCTGTGCTGACGGCTCCGCTTCTCACGTGGAGTTATTGTCTACAGGCATCCATCTCAAAGGGGTGGTGGGGGGTGACGGTTCACATTCCTGTACTGATTCACGATGAGCCACTAAGCTATTGAACAAGCATTACTTGAAGTATTTAAAGGGAATTGATTTGTGTATGTTCTACAGATGTGAGCATGCAGAAGGGAATAAGTGTTCAAGTATTTTATTTTTGAAAGTATTCTGGATATTCATGGTATGTTTTCTTATGTAATTTTGTACAAAAAAAAGTTTTGTACAAATAAAAATCTACAAAAAAAAATGCCTTTGTCTCTGACAAATATACTTAGCCTGGTTCAAAATGTGTATGACTTGATCATAAAATAGAGACGCAGACCAAGCGAGAGAAAGACAATCAATGATTATCAGATCAAACAGAAGCTGGCTACGGCTCAATTTGCGTTGATCATTCAGATGATAATCAGTCCTGACCTTTTATAGATCCATATGCAAATGCATTAAAGCCAACAATAGACCTATTTGCTATGCATGTTGTGTGCATTTTGATTTGCTAATGTATATATCATTGTCACCGGACAATCGGCCCCCGTTGTTTCATATTAATCTAGGTTTCTGAATAGCTTGTTTTTTTTACACCTCACAAAGGTGAGATCTAATTTGCACTCCTTTATAGGTGATGTGCTGAACTTTCTCTTTACAGGAGCACCAGAGATTTTCTCAGTTTTAGAATGAGTCAAAATACATTTTCTTATGTATTAGTATACATTAGTAAAAGAAAATAAGTAATTGTAAGTATAATATATTCTCTTTAAATTAGAACACAATATTGTTATGCCTATCCATAGATTTTATTGTAACTAAATATGAAACCGTTTGACATATAGAATATATACAAATAAAGCTGTACATAGTGTTTTCTTAAAACATGCAGTAATAGTGTTTTTTTATTTTTATGGAATGACATACAGCACAATAAAGATGCGTCGATCAGGTTGAGTACAAATATTTTGATAGCATTGCTCAAGATACGCTTAACCAAATGACTGAGAGGCATGTATATCGTTTTAATCCTTTAAGCCTTACCCTTTAATATTTAACAAACATATTAAATGTTAATACTATAAAGTACTTCAGCCTACAGACCTGTGTGAATTACTTGATGTGCTGATGAAATATACGTAGGCAACCTATTGTAAAATAGATAAAAATCAATGAAATGAGCATGTCTCAGTTTTTAAAATGTTGTGTCTGGGATAAGTGGGAGTTCCTGCCTCCGTTGATGACAGTGTGGGATTGTTGAGTGAGTAAAGCTGATGACAGTCTATCCATGGTTTCTCCTTCTGCTGGGTCATTAATTGAGTGCAAAATAATTGCGAAATAATTGCTCAAGTAGTCAGTTAGGGTGTGTGTTTGGTAATCAGGCCCTGTATCTGCGTGTTACTGGTAGGTGAGATTTAAGGTCATGAAGGTTCATGGAAGGCTTCAGGTTCTTTGCTTATATTATTGTTTAGATTTGCGATTAGTTATATGCATATTCACATTGGATTCTTGCCATCTTACCATGTGGTCTGATTACTATGAAGAAGAACTCACATAGGGGGCACCCAGATTTGAACCAGGGGTCTCTTGGTCTGCCGTCAAAGCACTGAGCTATACTATACCTCCACACACAATAACAGCTCACAGGTCAGTCCCTTAATGGTGCATCTATAACAATGTATTTAAAGATGTGCATGGCAATATGAATTTGTTTTATATGTTTTCTTTCCATTCAAATAGATTAATATGGGTTTCCAGGCCTAAAACTCTTCTATTTCAGCGCTGTGTGTTACTCCTCTCTGGAAAGGAGGCCTGTAATGATCTAACGATTCACTGGGTCTTCATGGCCACCACCGCGACAGAGTGGAAAGCAATATTAAAATGGTTGAGTGACAAATACAAAAAATATACAGCTGTGAATGATTTTATCAAAGCAGCTTGAAGAAATAGGCCTTACCTTATTTGTGTTGCAATGCACTGTTCTAATTATCAGACCTGCAGGCTCAGGAACATCTACTGATAGTTAAAGATGTTTAAATTCACTTTATCGGGACAAGCTACTGTGAAAATGACCACATGAGTAGGGCCCTTGTCAAGGGCCCAAAAAAATATTCTACTTAGAAATGTGAGTGAAACATCTTGTAAGGAAATATCAGTTGGGGCAAAATTGGGAAGTAATGCATACTGACAGCAATACTGGCTGCAAAAAGACAAGAAATCCAGTTAATTTATGTCAGTCACGCTTTTCTAGTGTAGTTAAATATCGAGTTTGGTAAGATCATAATAAATGCCGAGATTTGAATGAATGAATGAATGAATGAATGAATGATGCATTTATATAGCGCATTTATTGTGTATTGCCGTACACCCAAAGCGCTTTACAATCATGTGGAGGGGGTCTCTCCTCAACCACCACCAGTGTGCAGCATCCACTTGGATGATGCGACGGCAGCCACAGGACAACGGCGCCAGTGCGCTCACCACACACCAGCTACAGGTGGAGAGGAGAGTGTGATAGAGCCAATCAAGTGGATGGGGATTACTAGGAGGCCATGATTGATAAGGGCCAGTGGAGGGAATTTGGCCAGGACACCGGGGTTACACCCCTACTCTTTACGAGAAGTGCCATGGGATTTTTAGTGACCACAGAGAGTCAGGACCTCGGTTTAACGTCTCATCCGAAAGACGGTGCTTTTTACAGTATAGTGTCCCCGTCACTATACCTGGGGTGTTAGGACCCACACAGACCACAGGGTGAGCACCCCCTGCTGGCCTCACTAACACCTCTTCCAACAGCAACCTAGTTTTCCCAAGAGGTCTCCCATCCAGGTACTGACCAGGCTCAACCCTGCTTAGCTTCAGTGGGCAACCGGTCTTGGGCTGCAGGGTGATATGGCTGTGGATTTGAAACCAACTAAAACATTGTTCTGTGATCACCTTTCTCAAAAACGACACCGTAAAGGCTAGAATACATTACTTTTTCAGTCCGGACCCCGGAGCAAACGTCAGATTGATGGTGAACAGATTTCACAAAAAATCTCATCATGCAAGTATGATGGCAGACTCAGACTTGTAGCTTCAAGTAAATAATAAATAAAAGATGATATCATACCACTGATCTATAATACCTATTATTATATCATTAGATCAATGTATTAAACATCTTCAGAACAACTTGTAGTCTGGTTGATCCTCAGTCATTCATGATGCACAGTGTATTCCAGCCTTTAAATTAGCAAAAACCTCTAGATAAATAGATTACTGGGTTTTTATTCTGCATTGTCCTCAGCAACGCAAATAGCCAAATGACTGCAATATTCCGATTACTCTGGTATGGAACACCAATAGCTCTTGCTTAAAGTAAGATTAAGTGAACATGTTACAAAATGTGGTCTATTTGTATTTTAATATTCAGACCTTCCACCAGATTCCTGCTAGTCAGCGTTCTCTGATCTGTTTCACTTTGTTTGGGACATCTAGTGGCTAAATACACAACTACATGCAATCCTCTCGAAATACAGTAAACGTTTTGATTTCATGACTCTTTCATCAGATTCAGTTGTGCGTGATTATAGTTAACTGTATGTAGCTCAGTGAGTTTGCCTGTGCCTGTTTTGTTTTGGCAAAGCAGTTAGTCCCGGGTTCGATTCTGTGCAATAATATTCACATAACTTTGTCATCTTACTATTGTGCTTTTTTGACTAAAACAACAACAAACAGTTGGCTTGAGTTTCAAAACTTTTGAAGCAAAATCTATAAAAAGAGAGAGAACAAAACTTTATGCAGCCAAGAAAGGATCCAGGTCTGTTTGTGGTAAGAAGGTCCTGTCTTTGTGTTATTGCTAATTAATATTCATGGCAGGTTTCATATGTCTGGCCTATGTTATCCCCAAAGTCTATCTACTAGAAGTTTCTGTACATTTTTTAGAGTTCTGGGAAAAAGAGGGGGCACCCGGATTTGAACCGGGGACCTCTTGATCTGCAGTCAAATGCTCTACCACTGAGCTATACCCCCACCTGCATATCATCAGCACAGGTGATGCTTTCCCAGGTTAGTCACTCAGGCCCGGTGTGTATATAATGGGTGTGTATGTAAGTGTGAGTGTGTGCGTTTTTTGTTTTGAGCCTCCTACTGCAATACCCTGAATTTTTTTTTCTTTAGATGTTAGGCTAAATCTATCTATCTATCTATCTATCTATCCTGAACATACATACAAGCCAAGTCAGTCAACTTTTTTTTCTAAAGTGCTTTATACAATATAGATTGTTTCACAGCAGCTTCACAATAGTATACGATTCACATTCTGCTGTAGAGCAGCTCTAACAAGTCAATAGTGTCATTCTACAGCTCAAGCCGGTTCATGTTGATTCAGTTCAGTCGCATAACTGTGTAAAATTCATCAGTCACACTACATACTGTATTTACAGTGTATATGTGCGAGTGCTGAGACAAACTCCTGTGCTCCACTGCACTCAGAACAAGCAAAAGACACACGAGAGTAGTGTTTTACATTTTTCACATGTGTGTGTAGTTTGGCGTGTATGTGGCTAATTATTTTATGTTTGTGTGTAGAGTTACTATGCAAAAATGCAATTTTTAGAAGAATTAAAACAGTTTTCAAAGAAGTGTTTGCTTTTGCAAGATGTGTGTGACGTTTTGTGTGTGTGTGTGTGTGTGTTGTGGTTTTGTGTGTAGAGTTTTCAAAATGGAGACAGTTTCAAAAACTGCAGTACATAAAGTTTTCTTTAAAATGTTTTTTGTGTGTTTGTTTAAACATACAGCACAACGAAGATGCCTCAGACAGGTTGAGTACAAATACTGGGATAGCATTTCTCAAGATGCGCTTAATGACTGAGAGGCATGTACGTGAAATTATTCTTTTAATATTTAACAAACACATATAAAATGCTGTTAATACTAAACAGTACTTCGGCCTACAGATTTGTGTAAATTACTTGATGTGCTGATATTGTGCTGATGAAGTGTTTCATTATTTAAAATGTGTGTCTATGGTATGGGGATCTGAAGCAAAAAAACAAAAACAAAATGTGGGTAAAATTCCATTTCCTGTATACTGGTGCCTTTTAATTAAACAATAGCTTTTATAGCCTAAAACGGTTACTACATACCCGGCACGGTTTCGCAAAAGTTAACACAGCAACAAATGACTAGTAAGTTGTTTTGGATAAAAAAAATTCCTTCCTCCTCTTAAATATCAACTTGTTTAGTGCCAGTATGTGAGCACACAGCCAGACCCACCTGAGCAGCAGATATGCTAAGATGCTCCGTTTACCTCTCTGTGTTGTGGGATTGCAGCAGGCACCAGTAGTGAAAATACAGAATGAAATGTGGAAGTCAAGGCTGTAGCAAAAATGCAGAATGGAGTTTAATTTATTAGAGCATTCCTCAAGTTTAATGGATTTGACTGACAGCGAACTGAAAAGTGAACAGACATATGCACTGAATTATAGGTAAAAGTGAGTGGATCCAAAATCACTGGACTTTAAAAGTGAGAGGGTCTTGTCCCATCCATACAATGGTTTTGATGCCCATGGGATAAATGTGAATTCCTGCTTCCGTTGATGACAGGATTGTTGAGTGAGTAAAGCTGATGACAGTCTAACCGTGCTTTCTCCTTCTGCTGTGTCATTAATTCCGTTATGCTTGCCTGTTTAAATTCAATTCGCTACTGTGAACATGACCACATGAGTAGCACATCTCGTCAAAAAATATATATATGTGACTGTGTGTGTTTGTGTGGATGGAATCACACTGAGAGCAGGTGGATGGTTACTCAAGATCTCTTTACTGAGCCTGAAAGAGACAGACTGGGACAAAAAGGACCAAAAGCTGGTTAAAAGGACAGTACATCAACGCATCAATGTTGCTCAAAGATCAGCATCGAGAGATGTGAAACTCTGCTGAATATACATTTTTACAAAGTGATCGTATAGTGGAATTAAACTCAAGATAAAACATACATTAAAGAAATAAAGTACAAATCACTGTCTCTGTTCTCATTTCTCATAAATTCACAAATACAGAGAAACTAGATTTAAGCAACCATCATTTTTGTATGAAATGGAATACAGAAAGAAAAGAACGGCCACCTAAATGGCGCAGTTACACAGTTCAGCACGTGCGAGCACATAGCACGTGTGATAATGCTAACACTCAGTTCGACTAATATATTCTTACACAGCACATGACAAATCCGAATATAAAAACATACCTGGGACAAAAAGGACCAAAAGCTGGTTAAAAGGACAGTACATCAACGCATCAATGTTGCTCAAAGATCTTAAATGAAATAAACAGAGATACTGAGTTCACGAGCAGGTTACACACACTTCATTTTATCATCGCAAATAACACATGACTCGACTGACAGAACTAGGAACTGACAGACAAATGAAGTAACTTGTGAGTAGTATAAAAGTCCAACCTTACACTTGAAAACAGTCTAAACTCAGTTTTTATGACGCAGCGCTTATTGATGCGACTTACCAGCATCGAGAGATGTGAAACTCTGCTGGCGATGACGTAGCTCCGCCCTTAATGTCACGTGCATAATTGCGAGTGATGCAACAGCCAATGGCGAGTTTGCCCATTTAAAGCATGAATTTAATAACATTATTTAAACTCCGTTACATATATACTAAATGTGAGTGACAAACATCAATTGGGACCATATTGGTTTGTATGAATGTTCCTTCTATTGGTCTGTACTTATGATTTACAAAGATCTTAACAAATAGCAAGAAAGAAATAAAGAAAGATTGCATACTGGCAGGAAAAAAAGACAGGGACAAAGCGACGTGAGAACATGCATAGGGTTTACTTAGAAACAAATCCAGTTCTGAGGAAATCAGTCTAAATTTCTGGTTGTAAGCCTGTCAATCACACATTTACAATGTAGTTACAAAGTGGGAAATTTGTGTGGTGCTAGAATGAGCAAGTTAATCCCACTAAGCACAAGGAAAGCAACTTCCATTAAAACATTGTTCTGAGATTACATTTCACAAGAACAATAGCATAAAGGCTAGAATACATCACACCACTTTTACCCCAATATTCAGCCTTTAGCTTCAAGTTCTGGATAAATATAAAATGAAATCAAATATTTTCATATTCTGAGGTGATTTTGGAATTTTGTTTGATTTTGTTTTAATTTCTAACGTGCGTGTCTCTTAACGAGGTGCATGTTTCTGCTTGAGTTTGTGTTTAGAACATGAAAGTCTGGTAGTTTGTGGTCCGCAGTCGTTTATGATCAGTGTTGGGGGTAACGCATTACAAGTAATGCAAGTTACGTAATCAGATTATTTTTTTCAACTAACTAGTAAAGTAACGCATTACTTTTTAATTTACAAGAAAATATCTGACTTTTAAAAAAATGTAATGCCAGTTATTTTTTCCCCATTTATTGACTGACAGTGCACTGTGTGAGCATGCTGTTACTATAGATCTAAATGTGAATGTGCATGAATTCATCCCACTCGCAAAAAACAGATTTAGTATTCATCAAAATGAATTAAAACAGTGCAATCCAAACTCAGAATATGACGCAAACCTGCAATAATTAAATATGTTAACCAACACAAATGTAGCTTATCCCATTTTATTAACCAATGTCTTTGCTGCTGACCTTTGATGATCCAGTTCAACCATACTAATAACAAAAATGACTTTAGATAAACTAACAATTGTGCTTCATTGTTTTTTTTTTATTGCTGAAGATTGTTGAACCTTCTTCTCCTGCGTTATACTGTACAGACGTGAAATTACTTTTACATTTGCTATGATTACAACTTCTATTAAAAACAATCAAGCTCTGCTCATATTTAAAAAGTAACGCAAAAGTAACGTAATGCATTACTTTCCATAAAAAGTAGCAAAGTAACATAATTAGTTACTTTTTTTAGGGAGTAACGCAATATTGTAATGCATTACTTTTAAAAGTAACTTTCCCATCACTGTTTATGATGCAGTTTTTCTAACCATTTACCAAGTAGACAAGTGTATAATGCCTAATGTTTTAAAATCTGTTCTAATCTATTTAGACTTAAGTAGATTTTATTCTTCAGGCTATGCGTTTACAAACAAAACAGATAAATAGATTATTGCTGAGCTGTAATCTGCATTGTCCTCAGCAACGCAAATAGCCAAATGACTGCAATATTCCGATTACTCTGGTATGGCCACACCAATAGCTATTGCTTAAAGTAAGATTAAGTGAACATGTTACAAAATGTGGTCTATTTGTATTTTAATATTCAGACCTTCCACCAGATTCCTGCTAATCAGCGTTCTCTGATCTGTTTCACTTTGTTTGGGGCGACATCTAGTGGCTAAATAAACAACTACATGCAATCCTCTCGAAATACAGTAAACGTTTTGATTTCATGACTCTTTCATCAGATTCAGTTGTGCGTGATTATAGTTAACTGTATGTAGCTCAGTGAGTTTGCCTGTGCCTGTTTTGTTTTGGCAAAGCAGCTTGTCCCGGGTTCGATTCTGTGCAATAATATTCACATAACTTTGTCATCTTACTATTGTGCTTTTTTGACTAAAACAACAACAAACAGTTGGCTTGAGTTTCAAAACCTTTTAAGTAAAATCTATAAAAAGAGAGAGAACAAAACTTTATGCAGCCAAGAAAGGATCCAGATCTGTTTGTGGTAAGAAGGTCCTGTCTTTGTGTTATTGCTAATTAATATTCATGGCAGGTTTCATATATCTGGCCTATGTTATCCCCAAAGTCTATCTACTAGAAGTTTCTGTAAATTTTTTAGAGTTCTGGGAAAAAGAGGGGGCACCCGGATTTGAACCGGGGACCTCTTGAACTGCAGTCAAATGCTCTACCACTGAGCTATACCCCCACCTGCAGCACTTCAGCACAGGTGATGCTTTCCCAGGTTAGTCACTCAGGCTAGGTGTGTATATAATGGGTGTGTATGTAGGTGTGAGTGTGTTTTCTGTATGTTCTGAGCTTATATAGCTGTGTGCCCTCCTCCTGTTGCCATACCCAGAAATGACTGTAATAACCAGGGTTATGTTTTGTTTGTTCGTTTGAATGTGGTTGAGGCCACAAAGTATATTGAAATCTGATAAACAACAATAATATGCAGTAGTGTTGCCATATGCTATTCAGTCCATTTATGCCTGTATCCCCCTCATCACTAAACACTAGTAACCCAGTGCCACTGGAAGCCATGCACGCTCATGCCATCACACTGCTCCACCATGTTTCACAGATGATGGATCATGAACTGTTCCAAGCTTTCTCCATACTTTTTTCTTCCCATCATTCTGGTACAGGTTGATCTTAAATTCAGTCGTCCAAAGAATGCTTTTACAGAAGTAGTCTGACTTATTTCAATGTTTTTTGGCAAAGTCTAATCTGGCCTTGTTTGCACCTTGTGGTGAAACCTCTGTATTTGCTCTCGTGAAGTCTTCTCTTGATTGTAGACTTCGACAGTGACACGGCTACCTCCTGGAGAGTGTTCTTCTCTTGGCTGGATCTTGTAAAAGGGTTTACCATGGAGAGGATCCTCTGATCATCCACCACTGCTGTCCTCCATGGACATCCAGGCCTTTTTATGTTTCTGAGCTCTACCAGTGTTTTTTTTTTTTCTTCTTCTCAGAATGTACCAAACTGTTGATTTGACCACTCTGAATGTTCCTGCTATCTCTCTGATGGATTTGTTTTGTTTATGAAGCCTAACAATGGTCTGTTTCACTTGTATGGAAAGATTCATTGACGGCATGATGTGGGTTCACAGCAACAGCTTCCAAATGCAAATGGGGCACTTAGAATCAACTCCAGAGCTTTTACTTGCTTAATTGATGTAGAAATAACAAAGATATTGCATACATATGTCTATAAAGAGGCTTTTGAGACAACTGTCCAATTAATTATGGTCCCTTGGAAAAGGTACATAAGGGAGAGCTGTAATTCCTTAACCTTTTCTCCAATTATGATGAGAATACCCTCAAATTAAAGCTCAGAGCGTGCACTTTAACCCCACTTTTGGACCTGACTGTATATCAATGAATGTATATGAGTACAGTGTTCGCGCATTCGCTTGTTTAGCCAACAGCTATAACAAAAATACAATGCAACTGAAATTTTAGTTCAGAGATGACACACGTTTGTCTTATAGCCCCTAAACCTTATAGTTACTGAGATGTAGCCATTGTGACAAGATCCCTGTGTGACAACTCTCCCCTACAACAGGAAGATGCAAATGAAAATATACTTACGGTGGCCGTGAGAGCTCAACGCGCTGCAACTTCAGAAAACACATGCAAATAGACAAAACACCAGCAAATCAAGAAAACATCTTCATCATTTTGACAACACATGCGCTGCAAATGAGAAACGCTGCAAATCCTCACAACACATGCAAATTGAGAAACGCTGCAAATCCTCACAACACATGCAAATTGAGAAACGCTGCAAATCCTCACAACACATGCAAATTGAGAAACGCTGCAAATCCTCACAACACATGCAAATGTCCTTTCTTTCATTAGCCTACTAAAAGAGCCTGAATAAATTTTTAAATATTATTCTTACTGACATTTTTATTTTGACCTGGTTTTAACAATTAATGAAGCATTGCAAATTTATTTTCATTAACCTTGAAATTATATTTAGTTGAGGATAAGTTAGCCATCTTACATAATAACGTTAATCGTGTTATTTGTCATTATTAATCTAATAATATCCAAAAGACAAAGAAATCATGCAATCAGGGTGTTAAAATAAACAACAACAACAAAAAAACACTCACCTTTCAGTTCACCAACAACTCAACCAATAGCCACTGCACAATAAGCAAATCCCAGCTGGTCCGTCACTTTTTTTGGGTCCCCTTGAAACATTTCCATTGTGGTCCATGCAGCACGTTTTTGTGAGGATTTGCAGCGTTTCTTAATTTGCATGTGTTGTGAGGATTTGCAGCGTTTCTCAATTTGCATGTGTTTTGAGGATTTGCAGCGTTTCTCAATTTGCATGTGTTTTGAGGATTTGCAGCGTTTCTCAATTTGCATGTGTTGTGAGCATTTGCAGCGTTTCTCAATTTGCATGTGTTGTGAGCATTTGCAGCGTTTCTCAATTTGCATGTGTTGTGAGGATTTGCAGCGTTTCTCATTTGCAGCGCATGTGTTGTCAAAATGATGAAGATGTTTTCTTGATTTGCTGGTGTTTTGTCTATTTGCATGTGTTTTCTGAAGTTGCAGCGCGTTGAGCTCTCACGGCCACCGTATATACTAGCTAAGTGAGCAATACCCACATTTACTGAACCGTGAGTATGACAAAAACACAAAACAGACATGTCAATCGGATGAGATAAACGGTCAATGTAGGTGTTCTTACACCGAAATGCATGTAGTTGCACATACAGCCACCAGATATCGCTCGAACAAAGGGCGACATAAACTGCAACTATTACGCTAAAGTATTTTTGGCGCATCCGATTCGAAACCGAAACAATGGTGTGTTTCACCGCTTTGGGTAGAATTTGAACGACTCGTGTGAAAACTAATTTACATGAGCAAACATCAGCAAAGACGCCACGATTATCAAAGTGTTTAACTGTGTCAGTATTACTCAAAGTTTGAATATGCTGAACACACATTATGTAAAAATATAATGTTATCGGTGTTTATTCTAGAAGGTGATAGTTTGACTGAATAGACAGTGCGAGGGCAGGTACACTCCCAACACGTCTATCACTAACATCCGCTTGATGATGGTGGCTTTAAAACAGATCAAACCAAAGATCAACGCAAGATAAGATCACCTTTAGTCATTTAACTCATTAGCATTCTATTCGAATGCTCAAGAATGACGTTTCGAATTCTAGAAATACTCGAGAGTATAAGAAAGTCTTCCGCGGAGTGCCCTTGCACGGGCGCGCGCAGCAGGACACAGCGGCAAGCGTGCGCGCGCCTTCCGCGTCTGATTGGTTCGCTGACAGTCAGCCAGCGGTGCGAACCGGACTTCATCAACGGACAGCGATCGGTATCAACCCAAACAGTGCTCTGCGGACCGGCTCCTCTTCTCGTTCCGTCGCCCTACAATTCCTCCGAAATGAATCCACTGTGTAGCAGATGTAATCGAGTGGTGTATCCCACGGAAAAAGTGAATTGCCTTGACAAGGTAAGGCTAAGCGAAACTTAGCATTCGCTAGCAAAGCTTAACGTTACACCTCTGGCTGTGAGGATGGGGTATAACTTATATATATATAATGTGTGTGTGGATTTATTTGTGTATAATAGAGATTTGTTTAAAAATGTGGCGTAAAAGAGACCGTTTCCGATGACTATTGAGAATGTAGGCAGAGCGGAAACGCGTAACGTTAAGCGAACGGGCCAGCCATGAAAAAGCCTCGATTGTGATAACTTCACAGCACGCTACAAGTTGTCTATGGTTTATTGGTTTTTCTCAGTGCTAATATCGTGTGATATCGACAGAAATGCGCGGCGGGAGTCGTTATTTTTCAAACCAACGTTTGTTCTTGGCCTCTGTCGCGAGGAGGAGGTTTGTTTATGACGTGTCAGTCTGTCCTGTGGGCGACATGGACGGACCCAAAAACCCAAAACAGCCCAAGTCATGTCAAAAGCTAACGTGGATATTATACTCCTATAACAACAGTCCCAAAACGGGTTTATACGCGCGCTTGGGTTTTGCACGATGTCATCCTGCCTGGTTTGCAGATGTGCAACTTCGAGGATGTATAACGTTGAGGCCTGTAAAAAAAAAAAAAAACATGCGATTTTAAGGAAAATGTTACATGCATTGATGAAATTTCACCCTAACGTTTACATGATGTGCACATCTAACATGTTTACCAACTGGCCAGAGGAAGTGTTGCTTCTCGACACGCTTGAGAAACGTTTTCTATCCTGACCCCACCCCCTCTTAACCCATATCCTTATCGCTCTTGTTTTGAGTGTGGTGAAATCTTGAGTTTTGAATTGCTTTAGATGCTCCAGAGGGTGGGGTCGCCTTCTTTTATTTTCATGCAGCGCAAGTATTTGCGATGGAGAGAAATTGGGGCGGAGTGATAACGCGCGTAATGGGTGTTAAGAGCACATTAATCGATTGGCCTTGAACGAGGCAGCTTGAGGAATGACTATACAGACCTGTAATGCGTGAATGAGACGTGCAGTGTATGTAAGAGTAAACGTGGGGGCGTTTGATGGCACACCTCCCACTGATGCTGTGTCACAAACAGCATTGACCCTACACACGTACACAAGTTAGTTCCCATTCATTGCCTGGAGGAGAGGCCTCGCGCGCGTAAGTTGCTTCATACTGTAGTTTTGTTGAGGCACGCCAATGCTTCGCTCAGCTTGAAGAGAGGCCAAGCATCGCTTGTCATTCTGCTTCAGTGCTTGAGCTCATCAGCTGTCACTCTGGAGAACATCTCAGAAGAACCGCACCCGAAGAGAGGTGGTCTGGGTACTTCTGTGTCATCTTAAGGGAGAGTGCCCCCCCCCCCCAAAAAAAGAATATTAACTCATCCTTGTGTTGTTCAATAAGCATAGGATTTTGGTGTGGCACACAGGAAGAGAAGTTTAGGGAAATGTCCACACAGCCCTTTTTCAGACAACAGCAGTAGATAATGAATATCAAGCTTCAAAAAGAAAAACATCTTAAAATACTAATTTAGGTTAGTAAGATGTTTTTTTTTACAAATTAATACTTTTATTCAGCTAGTAGGCATTAAATTGATCAAATGGTAGTAAAAAATATTTAAAATGCTACAAAATATTTCCATTAAAACTGTTCTTTTGAACTTTCTATTCATCAATGAATCCTAAAAAAAAATGTATCACACTTTTTTGCACAAAAATATTAAGCAGCCTAATTGTATTCCTATCCCTAATTGTTTCTTGAGCTGCGATAAGTATATTAGAATGATTTCAGAAGGATCATGTGAGTAATGATGCTGAGCATTCAGCTTTGTCATCACTGTAATAAATTACATTTTAAAAAATTACAATAGAAAAGTTATTTTAAACAAAATATTTCACAGTATGCACAAAACTGTACTGACCTTTGAATGGTAGTGTAACTGAATGTCAAATTTACACAGTAGTGCACTCATGAGTAAATTGTATTAGTGGGTTTAAAGCAGATATTTTTAGTATAATGCAAAGATGCTACCATGCAGAACAGCATGAAATAAAGATAATTGCAGAAAATGTTTGAGATCATGCTACGAATAACCAGTCACTTTCATGAACTCGATTGTCAATTTTGCACAATGCTATCAGTAAAATACTGTGCGCTATAGTACAATTGTAAGCTTTTGTTTTAGGGCATAGTCTATAGATAGAATATGCCATTAATTATTCCATTGTAATACATTAGGAATCTCTTAGACCTCTCTACAGATCTTCCCTCATGTGCTTCTTCTGGTCTCTTCTTCTTATATTTTCCCTGCTTCTTCACTTCTAAACTGTTAGCAACAGACTAGATACCTAAAAAAAGCATTTTGAAGTATGTGAGTGGAGGTGGGGGGTAGTTATTTTTGGTTATGAACGGAATCTCTGCTCAAGTCTGTGCTAGCAGCTTCCTCTCCCTGGTAGTGCAGTATAGATGCATAATTGTGTTACTCATGCACGTGTTCAAACTACTACATTCCAGCTGACTGGTAAGAGAGTGTTGGATATCGATAGACAAAAATACCATCTAAATTATACGCATTGCAGCATGCATGACTGGCTGTGTAGATGGAATCTAGGGTAGCGGGTCAGGTCAGTCCCCCCAGTCCATTTTCTGTGCGTGTGGTGTTTTATCACTAAAACACTCCCATGGTCAACATTAACTAAGGAAGTTGGTAATCAAAGTCTAGCATAAATTACAGCTGCATGCTTTAATGTATAGCTATTGGAGGCCAGTATCTCAGTTAGGGTGTTTCCCAGCATTTGTTGTTTAGTTGTGGATCATTCTTTCTGTTTTTCCCTTATGATGCAAGAAGCTGGGAAAATGGTGATGTAACTCAGTTAGTATCCACTTGACAACGAGTGTGATCCAGATGGGTGTATATAAAATGTCTGCTCCAGAAACTCTTTAAAACTGATGCATTGACACAGACCCCCCCCCCAAATAACATGTCTTTACTTTAAATGGACACAACCTCAAGTTGGGTTTCTTTTTTTGACACACGAGGTGCCGGTTCCTCTTTTTCTATCCAAGTGCTTTCAAAGAACAAGCACTCCATTGTTTTTTGTGTTTAATCCTGAGAGTGAACTGACTGTGTAGCGGCCATAGTGACTGAATTAGCAACCCTGAGGGATCTGATGGACTTCATGTCATTTGCTCTTTTTTTATCTTTCCAAACTCACTTGCAGACAATTTCCCTATTTCTTTTGCATACACCTCCCAATACAAACACATTTTAAAGCTTTAATCACTCTGTGTCTCTCTCTTTCAGTACTGGCATAAAGGATGCTTTAGCTGTGAAGTCTGTAAGATGACTCTAAACATGAAGAACTACAAAGGCTTTGAGAAGAGACCATACTGTAATGCGTAAGTATCTCAGCTCTCTGAGAGTTTTGTGTGTGTGTGTGTGTTATATGTCTGCTTTTATTATGTCTTAGCTTTTTTGCTACATATTCCAAGTTACCATGAAATAAATGTATGTCATTTTATTATGTTTCTATGTTACTAGTGTGTTTTACTTGGAAATATGTTATAATACAAAAATAAAGTCAGTCACAGTCTCTGTTTCACTGTGGCTTTAAAGTCACAAGCTGCATCCGCCATGTCGTTAGTGTCACATGACCTCCCTTACCAAAAATTAGTATACTTCAAGTTAATTTTATTAAGTATACTTACGTAAAGTTCAAGTATACTTTATGTAGTAAGTATAAAAATATCAGTGTACTAGTAGTATACTTGTAAGTGTACTATTTCAATACTCCTTGGGACTAAATTGGCCCACTTTCTAGTATATAAAAGTATACTTTAAGTATAAAAGTAGTTGAGTACACAACTAGTTTACATCAATGTTTTTAGCTTGTACTGCAACTATACTAAAAGTGAAATGAGTATACTGATAGTTTACAAATTAAATACTTGTAGTAGCATTTTTAGTACACTTTGAAGTATAGTCTCAGTAAACCACTAGTTTAGTAGTTTTATACTGTAAGTATACTCATAAGTTTTCTTTACATCATGCTTTAAGTATACTACTATGTCCCTATTTAGGTATTAATTTGTATATATTTTGTTATGAATATCTGAACATACAAAACATACAAAGAAAGAACAGGGTATCTGCTTGTAAACAAACACATTTTATTCTAGCTTCATGCATTCTTTTTTTCAACACCTGAATGTGGGTAAGTCTCATAAATAAAAAAACAACATTTTGAACAAAAAGCTGAAAAAGACTATGAATTGGATTCAGAATGATAATTAAAACATAGATGGAGTCGATCAAAACACCCTAAAGCTTGACAGTCATTATTACCTCTTCACTGGTCGACATTTTATTCCATAACGTTACACAGTTTTGATGCTGTTTTATGTCAGATGATCGTGTTAGATTACACGTGGTATTATGTTGTTTCTTTTTCTTCTTCACTTGTGTTTTTTGTGAATTCTGTACAGAAGATATGTACTAGTGCCCCTTACCGCATAACAATGAAAACACAGATTCTAGGAGCACAAGTATAGCTCAAATATATTTAGACCTTTTCTAAGTATAAGTCAAGCATACTTAAATGTCATTTTAATTATATTTCTGAGAAGTACATAAAGCCCATTTCTGAGAAGTACATAAAAAGTCAATTAAAAGAATACTTTCCTATTTTTAGTTTAAAAGAAGTATATTAATAGCACACTTGAATAAACTGCTTTTTCGTAAGGGCTACCAGAGTCAGTTGCAACTCCTCAAAGTAATAAGTCTAAATCATTCAGGTGCTTTTTGTCTATTAAGAATATAATATTAGGAATTCAGACCTACTATGCTTTTCACATTTTTCATCTAGTATGGATGTAGACCTATTTGAACACAGCAACAGTCAATTGCCATTTGCAACCCTAATTTAGTTAATTATGATATTCAACAAGATAAAAAAAAATTAAATATACAAAGGGGTTGATATATTGAGAATTAATTGGATTATTAAAATGGAGCCAGATCAAATGCAAGGTTCCTAAAACAATGTCCATTTGACGAGTGGTTAACTGTTTCCAGTAACTGGCTTGGCTACAAAAAAATAGTGTCTCAAAAGAAGAGGAAGTTTCTGAAGGTACAAAGATAGACACTGTTGTCTTTTGAATGACGTGCACTGATGAATCTTTCGCAATAGTCAGACAAGAAACATGTATTAAGAAAGCAAACAGAGCCTATTTTGATATAATGTTATACTTTAATTGTGTCTGATTGTGCTTTTGTCTCCATTAGTGTTAGTTGATCGTGGAAAGGTCACGTGTGCGAACACAGTAGCTGGCTTGTGCATTCAGTCGGTGGAAGGGTATTGGAGGGAAATTCCTATTTTCACAACAATGACCCATACACGCATACACAAATGAGTTCACTTCTCTGGAATCCACTTCTGATCACTAATAGTCTCGTGAGTCCGATACCTCAGTTATAGCATTCCTGTTTTTAAAAGGTTGCCATTCATACTTCAAGTTGCAGTGTTTTAATGCAGACCACCAGGCCTAGCATGCTGCTTTGACATGACATGTCCAGCTGGCATACAAAATATGCAAATGTATCCCTTTTGTGAGTGCTGGTGAATCTCAAGGTCCTTATTTCTCACTGTCACACACTTCTGTAATACACCAGGGGATTTTAGTCTTTATTTAGCAAATGATTTATGTCTGTCCCTCTGTCTAGATCTGCTCCTTCCACTGTTTACTCAGTCCTTATTACGAAGGTAATCTGAGTAAGTGAGCATGGCAAAGTAATTTCCTCTTGCACCCAACAGATAAAGGCCTGTTTGCTTCTCAGAGTGATGGTCTGAGGACTCGTCCACCGGAAGTAAGAAAAAACATCTGATTGGATTACGTTGGGATTGTCTGTTAACTGATATTAACACCGAAATCAGCTTGGATTCTGGAGTGTCATTTATTTGTTTATGTTTGTTTTCCTCTCTGTATCTAATGTGATTTGAGTGTGAACTAACCACATCTCTTAGGCAAATTAAAAATTGTGTTTTGGACTGCCAGCCAATATACTGACTGATATTATTGGCTGCAAATGGTAATCAGCAGATCTCGGCACTCAGCAATACACATTTCCACTGATGGTGCAGTCTGGACAGGAGTTTATGCATTTTTACTTGCCTGGACAGTTTTGTTTTTTCTCTTTCTTTTTCATTGGGCCCATCACAAAAAGTGTGAATGTATTTGTGTCAGATTCATTTAAACTTGTTGAATTTGACACAAGTGTCTAAAAATGTGACTATGGGCAAACTGACAGTCCTAATGTCCACTGTGAGACACCAATGTGTCGAATCCACTGTGAGACACCAATGTGTCCCTGAGCAAGACGCTTAACCCCTAGTTGCTCCAGAGGCGTGCGACCTCTGACATATATAGCAATTGTAAGTCGCTTTGGATAAAAGCTTCAGATAAATGTAAATGTAAATCGTTTTTTGTTAAATGGAATGAAGCTAAAATTAGATACAATTTGAATATTAGATTAAAAACTTGCATGAAAACTAGAATTAAATTAAAGTACAAAAATGACTAAAACCTGAAATAAAAATAAAGTAAAATAAAATATATAAAAATATATAAAAAACGGAGTATAAACGGCAAAATTATATAACAGTTATATAATAAGTAATGTATATATGTAATTATATAACAGAATTACTAAAACCTAAAGCACCAGTATTGGTTTTCAATCTAAAAAAAAAAAAAGTTGTATGTTTGAACCTAATTTATAGGCCACTACCTGAATTTTGTGAAGTCTTTGGCAGGGGCTTTTTGAGGTAGTGCTGGGTCAGTCTATATTTGGTTTACAGAGCATGTGTTGTATTATGTGGAGGTTGCCTGCAGCAACACAGCGTCTGTGTACTATACAGAGGTTTACTAACAGGGTGTCCTGTGGTAACCAGGAACTGACTACGTTTTGATTGGCTCATTTGTTGTGTGTTAATATGATTCATCTCAATTCTGAATCAACCCTGTTAAATCCTTTTGTGGCACTATATATGTTCTTATATGGTTACACGATTAACTAACTAGTTAAAGGATCACGACTTTATTGCCAAATATATCGGTTAATGTTGTAATTGTAACTTGTATCCTCTGTTGTACAGTTCTGTTATTTCTGGCACTCTAATTGTGTGTTGCGTTGGATGATTGTGGTTGGGTTTGGCTCTGTCATGCTAATTTTGTGTTGCGTTGGTCTGTGAAAATAGGACAAATATGCTGCCTTGTTTACACAAGGCCCAAATTACATTTCTGCGTCTTCATTAACCCCACACAGATCAACGATAAGCAAATGTGGACATTCACCCCTTCACAGTCACTAATTTATGATCTTTGTCTTTAGTAGCAACACGGATAAAAAGCATCCCAATAGCCTAGACAGGTCATTGACATGAAAAGCCCATTATTATAAAATAAAATTAACCAAAATAGTTCATGCAATAAAGTTGTTGTTTTTTTTATGTTGGTTGCAAATCTGGATTGAAAACTGGATTTCAAATGCTGATGTTAACTAAAATGGCTCTGTGTGTGTATTTCAGACACTATCCGAAGACGTCATTCACCAGTGTTGCCGACACTCCGGAGAACCTGCGCCTGAAACAGCAAAGCAAGATGCAGAGCCAGGTATAACACCCCAGCATTCGTATACGCTCTAATCACTCTAATCGATTCCTTACTTCTGTATGTTTCTGTGGCATTAGACAGTGCACTCCTCCTAAGCATGAAATAATACTAAAAGATTGTTTAAATCAAGTCGTGATCATCTCTCAGAGCTCCACCTGCACCCTTCCTAAGGGTGCTTTCACACTGGGCATGTTTGCTGCGGTCCGAACCTGAGAGCATTGGTCTGGTTTCATACACACCTGATTCTTTCAAACCCTGGTGCATTTGCTTTTGTCTTACGTCATCACAAAGGTGTATGGCGCATATAGAAAACAGAACGTGGGTGAATATATTGTATCTTTTTATTAATTTGGTGTTATAAAGTGAACAACACTTGCGTTTACTGTGCTTCACATGAACTGTTTTCGAAGACTGTTTTGAGGAGACAGCTGATCGCCATTAATTTCCCACTCTGATTTTAGTTAATGTATTCAAGGTAAATCATCACCACTGTCATCCCTTACAAGTGTTTTGTTAAACTAATGACATGGCCAAAACGGATTTACTTCATGATTAAGCGCGCACCCGAGTCCGAGTTGCTTTCACAGTCACGCAACCATGCTACAGTTCCACTGCAACCAAACTCACACCATCTTCTTCTGGTAGTCTCACATTTGGTACCCCGGTAACAGCTTTCACATTACCGTTTTTTCATGTGAACTGTGCCCGTTTTCGAACTAAAATGCCAGTGTGAATACCCCCTAAAACATAACATTGCTCATGAACTATTAGATATATCTGATAAACTGTTATCTAAGCAACAATTAAAATTAAAAAAATGACATTTAATTCCATTTTCTCAGTTTTTACAAATATTTTTTTGTTGACTGCGTTAAAGATAAACCATTAAAGCCTGCTATCTCTGTTGCTGTCAAAAAAAAGGAACAAGCAAATATTTAATTTATGGGAAATACAAGTTTATCAGTAGCTGTCATCCAACATTTGTTCACAAGCTAGCCCCTACTGCCTAACAGCTTCACTGAGACTAGTTTGCAACCGTTTCTTGCAACAGACAGCTTATCAGAATTACTGGCCCGAGCCCATCTTTTTTTCCCCCTTCCCCCAAAACAGCTTGTACTACTGTTTCAGCTATTAAATTAGTTCAGTTTTGTATGTAATGGCAAAGTGATTATATTTCGTTTAGTTTTTTTAAGTTAATTTTGAAACCCTTTTGGAGCATTTTTTTTGTTCGTTAAATGTAAGTTTTTGTTTTTTTAAATTAACAACCAAGCAGCCTGTGGAAGACAGTGAGCTGATCATAGTCTGTTTGATCAATTTAGCCTTCTCAAATCATCACGACTTGCCTAAAATAAAATCTATAGATATAAAACAGTTCAAACATATAACAAGGTTTAAACATTAAACCTAGATAAATGTGTGCTGTATTCAATAGTTGTGTGGAGAGTGGAAGCTAAAGCGCGCTTTGCAGGACATGGAGGCGCCAGCACAATCACTTGCATTTTTTTCAGTGGAAACAACTTAAAATAAGCCGTAATTTTTGCTCATAAAGGTAAGAGTAATACATCATTCAGAACTGTAAAGGGTCTACTTTTATTTGTGTGCACTCACAATATCAACAAAACGTGCTTTTTTTAAAATAAAGAACTAACATGATGCGCTTTCTGCCGTCTCGTCTTGATCAGGAGCGTTTCACAATGATGAACCAAAACTCAGCGAATGCATGCCTCACAGACATGATAAATATATCTATAGAAAGCTTTATATTACTACTTAACAAAATAAAACAAATCGAAAACAAAAACTCTTTCGTTATAATCATAATCCGTAAAGATGCACTTCTCTCTAAAAGCACGTCTAATGAGGAGACAACTTTATCCTTGCGACACCCACTCAGAAAACACTAGTTTATTAGTAAATAATTCAAATATCACCTTACTATTTCCCCCTGACACATTCATGGTAATTACTTTTGCCGGTGCTTTGTGATAAGCTTTATCCTATTGTGTGCATTTGACGGTCTCGTGTTGTTTCCACCAGCGCAACAATTTTTGATGAATATCTAATGTCTAAAAAAATGAAAATAAGGAGAATCCTAAAACAGGCCCGAGGCCTGGCCCGGCCCAGCCCGCGTCTGAACTATGATGTGAGTCCGGCCCTAGGGACGTAAAAAAGTGGGGGCCCATTGGGCTCGGGCTGAAATGCAGGGCTCTAAAATACAAAATCACACAAATTAGGGTTTTCAACTGTATTTAGACCCAAACTGATTGAATAAAATTAATAGAAAATGAAATGGCTCATAATATTGAGTTTGAGGTTAGAAATAAACTTTTTTTTTTAAATGTTATGCACCTGCTTTCACTTAAAAAAGAAAAGTTAAGACTTTATAAGAGTTTGAGGGCCTTTTTACCCTGTGGAATTTACGATTATCCATTAACTAAGCTGCATATATGCTGATATAAAAGGAGGGAAGTATACCTGTAAACCTGTTACACATGTAATGAACAGTTATGATTACTTGGATATTTGTTACTAAATTCTGTGTGTGTTTGTGTTGCAGGTGCTCTACAAGGAGGAATTTGAGAAGAACAAAGGAAAGGGCTTCAGCGTTGTGGCTGACACACCAGAGTTGCAGAGAATCAAGAAAACGCAAGACCAAATCAGCAACGTAGGTCCAACACCTGTGTGTTTCTCTCTTTTAACATATTACTCACTTTTCTGTGCTTCATATTTTCTCTCTTTTAGCTGTTAAATTTGCTTTTTGTCTTGTAGCTCCCAATCTACTACTCTCCAACAAACAGAAAGATGCACAGTTTATCGGTGTAATCTCCTCTCATTGTTTATTTATGAATTGTTAACAAGAAGTAATAATTATTTGACTGTAATGAGGCACTTATTTAGTCACACCCTACCTCCTCTTCTTTCACACCACACCTGTTCACTGAAATATTTGCACTGGTTGCCTGGTAACATTTATATCCCCTAACTTCCTTTTTGCAATGTCATTTCCTGTCAGTATGAAAGCAAGATGCCAATCCATTTTCTGGCTCAGGAGACACCTTGTGGATGATGCAGGAATTACTATTAGTTGTCACCCTGGCTCAAAATGAAGTTTAATTAAATTAAAACCTTTTGCTGAAACTACTTTACAAAATGATAGACTGTTTTCTGAGTGGTTTAATTATGAGAGAGAGCACTGCATCAGTATTCTATTCTACGTGCATTCTATTTTTTCTTCCTCACCTCAGTTTCCTGTATTTAATTCAGTCTGAACCGTTAACCCCAAAGAGCCCACCACTGTAGAAGAAATTCAGTTTGAGGACGTGTCTGTAAAATGGACAGCAGTGTTGATGTCTTCATTGTGCTCTATGATTGATTTTAGTACACTGTCAATGAAGTTATCAATCACTACCATTCAAACGTTTGGGGTCAGATTTTTTTTTTTTTTTTTTAAGAAATCTAATACTTTTTTATTCAGCAAGGGTGAAAAACAAAACCGATAAAAAGTGACAGTACGTAATATTATATAAATGTATCAAAGAATCCTAAAAAGTGTAATGTTGTTCACAAAAATATTAAGCAGCACAACTGTTTTGGCATTAAAAATAAGAACTGGAATGAAGACTGGAAATTCAGCTTTGCCATCACTGGAATAAATTACATTTTAAAATATATTCAAATATAAAAGTTTTTAAAATTGTAATACATTTTTACAAAATTGATGTTTTTACATTATTCTTGATCAAATAATTGCAGCCTTGTTGAGCATGAGCTTGGAAAACAAAGTCTTACAGACTCCGAACTTGCATGATTACCTTTTGGAAAAATACCAACTTGCATAATAGATGCATACAATATCAATTTAACATCTTTTAAAGACATTAGCTACATTTATTTGTGCTTGTAGTGGTATTTTTTTCTGATGGCCTGATTGGGACAGTAGTTCATTTATTGTTCTTGCCCTGCCAACATTTTAACTGGCTTTGCTGCTTTGCAAATGATTAAACAATATAAAATGATGCATTTTTATGTGTCAGAAAAATATCATTAAAACATTTCACCTTTGCTTTACAACAAATGCTTTGCTGACAATTTTACAGCCGTTATCCTCGTGATTCACGTACACGTTTGTTGGAAATTAGTGTCATATGTTGCGTATGTTTATAATTTTCAACCCGTCTAACAGCTCCAAGACATCTGCTTTTTATAACAAACAATTCTCACAATTTTCACTGTGTTATGCAGCTAAATAATATTACTTTGTTGACACATTTAGCAGAATTAAAGTTTGAATATATGTCTGTTTTGACAGTGCATATGTTTCTGTGTGTTTTAGATCAAGTACCATGAGGATTTTGAGAAGAGCCGAATGGGAGGGGAAGGCCCACCTCAGCACCCACAAACACCTCAACAAAAGACACCTCCAGGTACACAACCTGTTTCGCTTGTTGTCTGTTCTTCCGGATGATCATTCAAATCTCAATTTCACATTGGCCATAAAATAATCAAATTTTTGTCTGGCAGCATATCGGCCCCCGGCAGCATCTCAGAACTATCACTTTGAGCCGGAGCCCGTGCGTCAGGCCGCTGCCGCCCCTCCTCCCAGCTCTGGGGTAATAAACTCTCTCATACACACTGTCCTACACACTCCTTCTTTTCAAGCCCTTACAGTTGTCTTTGCGTGTGTGTGTGTGTTGCAGAAGCGCTACCGAGCGGTGTATGACTACACCGCAGCTGATGAGGACGAGGTGTCGTTCATGGACGGTGACATGATCATGGATGTGCAGCAGATCGATGAGGGATGGATGTACGGAAGAGTGGAGCGCACGGGCCAGCAGGGGATGCTGCCGGCTAACTATGTAGAGGCCATCTGAACATAAATAGAGAAAGGTGGAAGGGAGGAAAAGAAAAAGAGGGGGTTGCGGCAGAAAGACGCAGATGATTAGTCGAGTGCCATCTCACCTTTCAAGATCTCATCTTTTTCCTCTTCTTTTCCTGCACTAACTGTCCTATCAGGGGTCGGCCTCTGTGACCCGGTTATGATCCAAAACAAACATAGTTCAGTACGTAATCATACACGGCAACAGCGCATACACGCACTCGCATAAATAGTGAATGATTTACTACTTCCACCCATCTTTTTCTCTCCGTCTATTGCTTTTGCTGTCTATGTGTCTGACTGTTTGTCTTTTTAGTACGTGTTTCCTCAGTCCTGGAAAGGTGCTGTCACAAGTGGCGCTTAAGTCTTAACAAGACTCTCATACACCACCCTTCAAAATACATGACCACATGGGCCTCTAAAATATTTAGGGCCTGCCATAGAGCACTCAACACACTTATCCTATCAGTTGCTATGACAATTTGTGAAAGAATCTGGTCCGAACTTCAGTTGTCAGATTTTTATATATTATATATATCTATTTTCATTGTTTCTTATCTTCTTTGCAGCTTGTAATTGTAATGTATCCAGTACAATTTCACATCTCATCGGCAGTGGGTCTATGAGTAACAATTCTTGGTCATGAGACTTCTGGTCATTCCGATTTTCATTCCATACGTCTGACCATTTGCATCATGTGTTGGAACTGGAGTCTAGAAAAGGCTCCTCTTTTTCAACTGGACATTCCTAAAACTGTATGGAAAGGACGGAGCCTTTAGATACTTACATATTCACTTAAGCTCCTTCACATTCCTCTAGCCCTTTACAGAATTACTTCTAATATATGAGTGTCATTTCGTTCTGCAGCTCTTGCTTTTAAAAATGCGAGAAAATAGTGATGTATTTTGTTCTTAATAAAGGGGGAAAAAAAATAAATGATATAGTCACTTAGCAAGCGAGGAGCAGAACAGCATTGTAGAATAGTGAGAGAAGAGAGGAGCCCAAGCACAATTCTATGGACCATTTTAGCTTTGGATTTTAATTATTCCATTTTGGTTCTGGAACATTCCATGTGCATTGTATCAAACTGTATCTCAGAGCTGTTCTGTAAGACGTTGTTATTGATGTTTTTGTTTTTTCCTCATATCATTGCTTATTCTCATTGCCTTGCTGGTATTGTACAAGACGGAATTTTAATGTCAATTTATCAATATCAGTGGAATAAAAAAATCTATTTGTATACCAAGGCAGGCGGCTTTGTCAAACAGACCGAGTTGTTAACGGTATTAGAATGTTTTAGAGCTTAGCATGTATTTGTCTCTAACTGGAAACAATGTTACTGTGCAAAGACTCTAATGAGATTCTACTGATCGTTGTTCTCTAAAATGCCAAAATATAGATGCAGAGAATGATCAAAGTAAGTGTTTTGCTTTCTCAAGACACTATTTTCACTATTGCTACTTCAAAGGTATAATATCTGGGTTACTCGTTTGATTTTTACTCTTCTGTTCTCCAGATACCTTCAATATTTTATCAGTCCACTGTTACCAGTGTTTCTCCAGTTCTTTACAGCACCCCCTCAAACACCTTTTTCTGCACATTATAACCATTTCATATTTAAAAAGCTGCTGCACTTTTTCCAGCAGATGATGTTATTTCTGTTATGTGCAGTAACATTCAAAGGTTTGGGGTCTAAGACTGCATTCATTTAATCAAAAATAAAATGAAAACTAATATTGCTAAATATTATTACAATTTAAAATGTTTTCTATATTATGTATTTTAAAATGAATGCATTCCTTTGACGGTAAAGCCTAATTTTCAGTGTCACATGATCCTCCAGAAATCATTCTAATATGCTTTGAAACATTTATTATTATTATCTTGTTGAAACAGTTGTGCTGCTCAACAATATAATATTATAAAATCAATTAATATTACAACATTATAAATGTCTTTACCGTCACTTTTGATTGATTTAATGCATACCTGCTGAAAAAAGGGTTAACGTTTTAATTTTGTGTACTTTTACCTTTCTAAAACATTTATGCATTGCAGAGTTTTTCTCTTGGTCCGACATCTAAGGGATATAACAAGATATGTAAATATCCTAAATTTATCCATAATTTTTATTTTTCGTATTTTTATTCCAATGCATAAATCTGACAATTTTAGCTCAAGCTCGAGATTGTTCTTTTTTTACGCACTCTTTGGTGGAAAATCTATGAGAGTATAGCATAACGTCTCATTGTTAGTAATGGTCATTAATAAATGACAAATCACCCAAAAATAAACAGCAAGGGTTTTGAAAAGGAACTAAAAGGTGGAAAATATGGAGGGGAATGTCACTCGTGTCCAAAAAACCTTGTATGTGTAAACTCAATGCTTGCCCTCATGCAAGTCATGCACTGTAAAGAAAATAAATAGTTGAGACATGTAAAAGGTAAATAAGGCAACTTGATGCAGTGAGACTCTCAACAATAGTTTTTTAGCTCTAACTAAAGATACTTTGTTTAGCCAACATAGATTTGTTGTTGCAATGCTGTTGTCTTATTTTACTAATAGAAAAGTTCTTGTCACAAACTGAAACTACAATTACTGTCGTTGAGGTAATTTATTTTCTTCTGTTTCCTGGATGAAAAAAAGAATGTGTAAGAAGTCACCACATTATCAATTTTATGTTTATTAACCAATGACGAACGGTGAACTGTTTTAGAAATCTTAATGGATATCTTTAATCTAATCTGTAAATAGACAACACTGTCTTTATTTGTAAAATATCTTGCAAGACTAAAATATCCATAAAATGGATTCAATTGATTGAACATACTTTAGGCCTCAAAACTAGACACAATTAAGAAACGTGGCAATCAACAATTGTTAAAAAGATGAGCTCTTTACATCACAGCACAACAAATAACTAACAATAATGATGAAATAACATCAAAAAAGGTTTAAATGAAGACAGCAAACAGCAAAACAAAAATCCTAGAACAGTAACTGCATAATTCATTCATGCAATGCATGCTGGAAACTCACAATTATATGAAATTCTGTTCAAACAACTGTGTTCGCCTAGTTGGGACAACATTTGGGGTCATTTAGCTGGCTCAAAAAGGGTTTTAATGCAGTTTCAAGAAATAGCATTTTTTTTTTTTGAGTATTTGAGACTTCAGGTTTTGTAAACTGGAAAATATGCAGTTGCATTTTTTAAAGTACGGTTCTCCATCTAAGACATGCATTTTAAGTCAAAACTCCTGAGAATCAAACACATCTCTCTCTATTTTCAAATGTAATGCAATAGTCTAAGATAATCTCTTATCCCTGATAATTCTAAAGGTCCCATATATGACTCTTTTATTATCATTATTATTATGTAGTAGTTGCCTTTATCTTTCCGTATAGTAAATCCTGGTTTGCTCCTAGTAAGCCAACTTGGCCAAGTCTGCGCGCTACAAAAGAGGATGCACATTAAGAACAAGACACATTAAGATCTAGCGCTTGGCCCCATTTACTGCCGGCGGCTGCATCTGTCCAGAAGAGAGGACAGCGGTGCGCAGCGCGCGGGGAGGGTCTCCAGTGCAGCGGATACAGCCGTCTTCATCGACACCGAGCATCTTGCGCATCTCCTGGACTCTGCGAGCATCATGCTGGATGTGCTGCTGTTGATGTTCTTCGCCATCATCGGCCTTATGTTTCTGTCCTACATTATCTACATGCTCTGATCCCGACAGCACCGCCGGAGAGCGGGTGCGTGATTCACGGGAGCGAGCTGAGCTCAGAGGTTGGCGATGGATCTCTAGCTAATTGTGTTTTTATTACATTTCATCGAGAAAAATAGCATTCTTTGTGTTGTTTGTGTCGTAGAAAGGCGGATTTTGGTTATGGTTAAATAATGCAAATTAATTATGAAGCCTATTATTTAAATAGGCATAGGCCCTACTGCAAAAACATAACACAATACGTTATGATGAGAATATTACTAGGCCTCTTTCTATGCGTGACCACGGATGATCATGTTATTGTGCTCATATGTTGTTACAGGAAGAAGCTCTGTTAATGGGATCATGATGTGAATTCCCTGGAGGACGCAGGATACACTTACAAGATGAGACTTCACCCATCTCTGTGTCCCACAAACACTGTCATAGCATATTAGCAGCTTACACAAAACCTACACCACACTATTGTTTCTTCCCTTTCATATAGAAGACAGTCTTCAAATATATTTTTCCCAAAACAGGCTGAAACAGTAGCACTAAACCCCAAGATCTATGGATGTCTGGCTATTATCTTTCTGTTCTGTGTAGAATTTCTTCAAATAGCTGTTTGCAAAATCCCAGTGTAATGGACACTGTTATCAAATTCATGTGTTTTGTCAAAGGATGTTCATGAATTACTGATTTTCAAAATAAAGAGCCTTTGTGAGGATGAAACTGCGTTTTGTGTGGAATTATTCATGTCATGAATGGATTAAACTGATGATCAGTCTACGGAAATATATTTTTACATTATGAGCAACTATCACATTAATATTTTGTGTGTGTGCATGTTTATGTGGTTTATGAGGACACAAATTTGACATGGGTATGACAGAGGTATTACAATATGAAGGTGGTTTATGAGGACACTGCTTATGTCCCCGTAATTCAAAAGGCTTAAAAAACATACTAAATTGTGTTTTTTGGAAAATCTAACAATGCACAAAGTCTCCTGTGAGGGCTAAGTTTAGGTGTAGGGCAATAGCACACACAGTTTGTTCAGTATAAAAACCATTACGCCTATGGAGAGTCCCCATAAACCACAAAAACCAACACGTGTGCGTGTGTGCGTGTGTGTGTGTGTGTGTGTGTGTGTGTGTGTGTGTGTGTGTGTGTGTATATATATATATATACAGGGCCACTAAATCACGTTTTACCACGGCTAGGGGGTATAGCTCAGTGGTAGAGCATTTGACTGCAGATCAAGAGGTCCCCGGTTCAAATCCGGGTGCCCCCTACAGTTGTTTTGAGAAAATACACATGCGTAATATAACTGCATCTCCGTAAATATTAGGTGAGCAAACAAGCCCTCCGAGGTCGTAACATCACCGGACGAGACTGACAAGCGAAAATGAAGACACATTTACACATCAGTCAAGTGCTTGTGTTGGGTTTGAGCGATGCTGGACACAGATAACCAATAGGGAGCAGTATTGGACAGCAGATGAGAGAGTGCCACGTAGACAATAAAAAAGACCAAATATGAAGAATTACAGCGACATCCAACGGCACCACGTGCATTAATCCTCTCAGCCATCCTAAAACACCTTGTTAAACATATATGATTTATGTGATTCCCTCAGTCAAATCACACACATACTGGAATAACATCAGCTGTTTATCTAGTTTAATTATAAATGCCATTGTATTTGTGTAGCTTTAGTTTTTACTTGTTTTTTTCATGTCAAGTTACATTTGTTTATTGCATGGTTGATGTTACTAGCCTATAATACACTCAGATCAATTCCAAAACAGCTAGTTTAATATTTGGAAAACTGGTGTGTTATTTTTTTATAGATGTAATACTGTATTATAGACAGAAAACTGTTCCTAGAAATATTTCCCCACTATGCATCTGGAAATATCTATATATATATATAGTGCATACACTGAATTTGCACCCTTTTGTTAAACAGTAGAAGACAAGTATTGTCCTTTCCCGGATGTGCTTCACTCTTCTTTATCTGTTTTATAGTAACTGCTATTGTGTCAAATGTAGGTGGTATGATCTCAGGTGACTGTCAGCAGCACCCAGCATGCAGAAGAAGAAATACATGGAGTGCAACTTTCAGTATTTAGCTTCACATCAAAAATCACACAATTAAAAGGGAAGTTGACACACATTACAGAACAATTAAGAAGTTTTAATATTACAGTTGTCTGCCCACGCCTGTGCCTGAGAGTGAGTAACATTAAGTTACTTCCCCTCTGGACTCTCCAGCTCCAAGCCTAGAAGTCATGAGACCAAGCACATGACAATGTACACAACATACAATGTTAAAAATAACGTTTCTTCAACATTTCATTGATATTTCAATGCTTCAGTAAACCTTTTTTTATTTTATTTTTATTAATGGACGTCTACAAACAGCTGTAGTAGATGCACTGAGATGCACTTGGATTTTGAGCTTTTTTAAAATAGAATAGCCAATATGTGTTTTATCCTGCACTTTCACATCTTTATTTGCAAAGAGATTTAAACTTATCCATATGGCCAACATCTGTCGGTTTTTGAACAATGAAACAAGTTCTACCAGATAAACAACTGGTTAACAGCAAGTCTATGTATTCTGATCTGATCTGTGAACGCATTCAAAGATCGTAGTGGAAGCCTGCAATGGAACAAACCAAAACACCAATAAAACAGGGGGGTGGCGTTCAAGCGACAAAATCACCAAATGCTCACACAAAACTAATAACGTTTATTCAATTCTACCAACACGTCGAAAATCCTCTCTGAGATCCCGTGACAGTCAGTCATTACAAAATCGTAGAAAGAAACACGTTGCGCATTCATAAATCATCCATGGAGAAGCGGAAATGCACCCTGCACTCATAGTTGATCATGTGACTCTCTCCGTTTCGCCATTTTCCTACTCTCTGCCGGCGATCAAGCTCCTGTCGGATCCGTGACCGTCTCCTGCGCTCCGCTCCTGCTCCTACAAGACCTGTCAGCCTCAAACAGAGCTCCTTTAGAGCCTAAACCTCCTAGACTGAAGCCTTCCTCCCTCTCTGTCTTTAGTTTTAGGTTTCTCAACGCGCGAGCAGAATGTCCGCCGAGAGCCCCCTGTACGCCTCCTTCTTCGCAGTGATGGGTGCCTCAGCAGCGATGGTGTTCAGCGGTAAGAGACGCCTCGTTTTACCCTCAAACTGAGTGCTGTCCGTCACTTTGAGTGCTTTATTAGGTGTATAGCCCGGGTTGGATGCGAAGGCCTCCATCACAGCACATGACATCCCGGTTGACGTAATGACTATTAATTATTTATTTCGTGTCATTATTTCCTTCATTGTTACAGCTCACTGAAACTTAAGACGCTGTCTTAGCCCAAGCTCCTGTTTTAATGTGTGCGCAAGGATGTTATTTATTTATTTGAAGAACGAAGGATTTTCTTGTTTAGTTGTTGTTCTTGTCACTATTTTCTTATAATATATATATACAGTCTTGACTGTAACTGTAGCGTCGCCTGACCGATTAAATGCCATTGATTTTCTTCAGCTCGGGACGAAATGCATTACTTAATTAACATAAACAGGTTTGCTCTTATCTAATGCGACAGCCCGTTTTTAAAACACCAACTACACGCCCAGACGAAAACGTCCTTGTCAGTTTAAGTGTTTATCTCTGTCTGTAACGTTACTCAAACCACAGCCATTGCTCTTGGGGGTTATTATATTTTTAAGTGCCGTCTCAGCGCGTCGTGCTCAGTCCAGATCCAAATACATTTGACGCAACTCCTCGCTCGCTTCCTACAAACGAAAGGGACTCGCTTCTGTAGTCATGTGACGGAGAGCAGCTGGCTTCTGTCTCCGTGTTTGCTGACCTTGCCGTTTAAAGTCTTTAAAGCGAGACTCCAAAGGCGAATAGGTTCAGAATCAGAAAGAGTGTTATTGCAGAGCGTGTTTACACACATAAGGAATTAGTCTCGGTGTCAGGAGCTTCCAGAACAGAGAGCCTCCTGGGACCCGGGGGATTTTTTTTATTTTTATGTCATTACATTGTTCAGAGCATAAAAATAAATATATATTTCATTCGTAAGTTATGCTATGTCAACTAAATTTCTTAAAAAAATAATAATAAAAAGACATGAATGAACATGCATAGGCCAAAAAAAATAAGATTTTTTTTAAATCAATTTTTTTTTTTTTATCAAACTTTGTATAAAGAATATTTTTAACTATGGTATAACAGAATGTTAAATTTTTATTTCTGCAAAATGTGTGTACAATGGCCATAAACAGGTTTTCTCATCATATACAATGTATCTATAAACTAAATTAATTTGCATATTAATGTGTTTTTTGGGCAACATGTAATGAAAAAAAGAAGTGTAATAATGGGAGTAATAATTGACAAGATTTTCATAATAATATATCAAATTTCATAGAATACTGAAATATAATTTCTTTCCTATTCATTTGTTATGTCTCCCAAAATGTGTAATAGACATGCTTTTAGTCCCGATGTCTTCATATGAGGACATGTCTGAAATCAATATCCTGTTTCGTAACAGGTCATATTTTGATTTGAAACCCCATAAGATTTTCCTGAGACGTTGATTTATGACAAAGTTTAAAAATTAGACCGATTTAAATGATAATTACAAAATATGATCATATTTCCATAAGAGTGTCACTAAATTAATTTCAGACATTTTTGAAGACTAAGGAGAGGGAGTGGTCGTGGTGAAACATCCAATCATTTGGTATCCCTGAAAAGCCCAATGTGCTCTGTACAGGACATCCAGACTTCAAACTGTGGCATGTTTAGTCTCAGAGAAATTCACTAAAATATAATGTCCTCGTATGAGGCGGCAGGGTCTCAGGAGCATAGTGCAGACATGCATGTAATTTAAGGTAATAGAAGCACTAATAATAAAGAGAAGAGACAATAAATTACAAATAAGAATATCGTAATACAATATTGAGAAAAGACAAAATTGTGAATGTGCATATGTGGTATTTACAGATGAAAGTTTCGCTGAGATATTTACAGATGTGCAGTCGTGAGGTTTGTTATGTTTTGTTCAGGTGGGATATGGCCAGGGGGATAAAACTGATCTTGTGTCTGGCTGTTCTGCGCCGGCCAGAGGGCAGCAGTTCAAAGAAGAAGTGTGCTGAGGGTGTGAGGGGTCCAGAGTGATTTTACCAGCCCTTTTCCTCACTCTGGAGATGTAAAGATCTTGGAGGTTGGGCAGGGGGGCACCAATAATCTTCTCAGCTGTCCTGACTGTCAGTTGTAGTCTTCTGATGTCTGATTGAGTAGTTGAGCCGAACCAAACCGTTATAGATGAACACAGGACATACTCAGAGAGTAGATCTGTGTGATCGGCTCCTCATACAAAAGGAGACAGCAGATCTTTTAAAGCAGACATTAAGTTTTCTGAAATGTTGTATTTATTATATAATTAATGGGACAGTTCACCAAACATGACAGTTCTGTCATCATTTACTCCTGTTCCAAACCCTGTTGAGCACAAAAGGTGAAATTTTGAAGAATGTTGGTAACCACACAGTTGACTGTAGCCATTGACTTCCATAGTAGGTCAAAAGTACTGTGCAAGTCAGTGGTTTGATTGGCTGGATTTGAATACATTTCCTGAACATTGGATAAAGCCAGATGCAAAATTATACAAGGTTATACAGTAGGCATTTGAATAACTCTTTTCAGAAAATACTGTCAACATCAGGAAAAGAAAATTAGGAACAAATGTATATAACTCATGTGGATGACCTATAAACACCTCCTCTGTAAAAACCGTCAAAATATAGATAGGAATAAAACAAAATTTTGGTGTATAAGTGCTACTGAAGTGGAGATTTCTGGTTCAGTCCAGGAGAAAAAAAACATTTTGAGAAAACGGCCATTAAGTATGCAGTATGTAATGCAATTGACATTTAAAGATGGTAAAGTGTAATAAAATAAAATCTTGCGTGTGTATTTTTGGATGTTTTCTTTCCACTAGATATGGATATGGAAGCAAAATCTCAAAATTATGGTTTTGTCTGTTGTGTCTCGCCTTAAAAATTTTACAAAGTATTCCTGGAACTGCTGGTTTGTATTTGGGGGGTTGGTTTTTAAGACACATGTGTTAGAATGCTGTTCATTAGTTGGGTATTTGTTTAAACCTACAACATGTGCCTTGTCCTGTATCCATTAAACTTTACCCATTATAAGTACTCGTTCTCACTCTCTTTGTCTCCCTGCACATGTTAATTACCATTTTCTTTCTCTTTAGCATTGGGTGCTGCATATGGGACGGCCAAGAGTGGCACAGGCATTGCTGCCATGTCAGTGATGCGGCCGGAGCTGATCATGAAGTCCATTATTCCCGTGGTCATGGCGGGTATCATTGCCATCTATGGCCTGGTGGTGGCCGTACTTATTGCCAACAACATGTCTCCCGACATCACGCTCTACAAGTGAGTCATGCCCTTCGCTTGAGTCTTTTCTGCTTAGGATTTTCCTGCAAGTCACTCTCAGCTTCCTCATAAAAAGAGAAAAAAAATAGCACACATTTTATTGGTGGCTGAGAAATGTTATTTAAATAGCTGACCATATTAGCTGTTTGATATGATATGACTAATCTAGATATAACACTATATTAGAGTTTATATGTATATAGTGTGTATGTATGTACATGGTCCTATTATTTTTGTTATTATTAATAGTATTTTTGTTTTTTATATATTTCGTTGTAATGAAAGAATTCCTATTATAGTGTGCATTTTATTGTCTTCATAATTTTTTACAAATAAAATATTGAGGAACTCTTTTAAAAAAGAGATAGATATAACATATATAATATGATATATACACATACTTTATATGAGAATATATAAAGACTGTTACAGTGTCTGTATATGGAGGTTTAATGGTAATGTTCTTTTTGTAAATTGTTGTTACTAATATTACTTTATGTAATTATTATTTATATATTTACCTCAATTGTTGTCTATTATATTGTCTTCTTATTGTAACAAATGTTGTTATAAAAAAGATGTTAACACTATGCGTGTTCTGTGTTTAGGAGCTTCCTGCACCTGGGTGCCGGGCTGAGCGTGGGTCTGAGTGGTCTCGCAGCTGGCTTCGCCATTGGTATCGTGGGAGACGCAGGAGTGAGGGGCACAGCCCAGCAACCTCGCCTGTTCGTGGGGATGATCCTTATCCTCATTTTTGCTGAGGTTCTGGGGCTCTACGGGCTAATTGTTGCTCTTATCCTGTCCACCAAGGGTTAATCGCTCTTATCATCTCTTACACATGAACAACCATCGACCACGCACACAGACACACACACACAAGCACCAACACAAACATCCTCCTAATGATACACATTGAGTAATTTCACCACCCGAAACGATGAGAGAGGATTTTTTGCGTGCATGCGTGTACCGTGAGTGTGCTGTTTGCAAGTGAATGTTTGATTGAACTTCCTCTCTGTGTATAGTAGCCTGATGTGAGTTTTCCCCTGTAAATGCGCTGTGTAGCTGTTGCTCTCGTCCTGTGTGTGTGTGTGTGTGTGTGTTTAAATAGATGCCGTCTTTCTCCTATGTTACACTTGTTTGTCAGCCTCCTTTTATTTTGTCATCATTTTATTCTCATTTGAAGAACAAATCAGCCGTCGTTTAGCTTTCTCACTTTTGGGACCATTCAAATTTAAACTCTGATGTTGAGGACCTAAGTGTAAAAAAATATGGAATTATTACTGTTTGTTTTTTTTGTTTCTGTTTCTTCTGATTATTTATGAAGATTTTGAGATGTTCATTAAACAGTTAAATGGATCAAAGTCTTTATTGAAATAATGTTTATCTAAATACATGAGTGTGTGTGTGTATATGAGAAATATATATATATATATATATACATATGTATAGGTAGGTGAATTGCACTGTGGGAAATTTGTGGAGTTTCTTTGGGTATGTAATCATTGATTGCCATTGAGACCGTTGTCTTAATCAAGATATTAATGTGCAAGTTTACTAAGTGTGTGTGAAACGAATGGATGCACACATGTGCCTGCGAGTGTGTGTTTTAACTCTTAACATGACATTCTTCAGACGTGTAGCGTTTTACCTGTAGTTGATACTGTTTCTGGTTCCATTCATGGGTGAACACCAGCGCAGCTTGTCCAGTTTCCGAATAAAACTTCCTCAACCTAATTTCAATTTCCTTTTTATTCAAACACACACGTGATGTGATAATGGAAAAATACTGCAGATGTGATAATGGAAAAATACTGCAGATGTTCAAAATGCTTGCCAATCCTTGGACTGTAACATAGTATGTCCTTCAATTTAATGTGCACAAATTACAGCCTATTATGAATTCCAAGTATGCAAATTCATCTATTACTGGGAAGTCGTGGCCTAATGGTTAGAGAGTCGGACTTGTAATCCGAAGGTTGCGGGTTCGAGTCTCCGGCCGGCAGGGATTGTAGGTGTGGGGAGTGAATGTCCAGCGCTCTCTCCACCCTCAATACCACGACTGAGGTGCCCTTGAGCAAGGCACCGAACCCCCAACTGCTCCCCGGGCGCTGCAGCATAAAATGGCTGCCCACTGTTCCGGGTGTGTGTTCACGGTGTGTGTGTGTTCACTGCTGTGTGTGTGCATGTTGGATGGGTTAAATGCAGAGCACGAATTCCGAGTATGGGTCACCATACTTGGCTGAATGTCACTTCACTTCACTTAATATGAACAAATCATTTCTGAGGAGTGTCTCACTAAAATATATTCAGGAACTGCAACCATACATTTAATAATCAAGATGCTCTCACATCACGGAGAGTCGAATAGACTGCAACATGAGGGATTAATCCACAGGTTACCATCTGGTTGTCTGAATCACTGCATTGCAGCCTCAACCAAACTTCATTGCGGTCCGCGTTGCTGCAGTCAGGTGGAAGGGGGCGCTATAGAGCAGCGCTCCTTCATTTACTTTACTTACTTTACTTTACTTTTGTCATTTAGCTCATTCATTTCCAGGCCTCTTACTGCACATCACTTCCAGAAACGGAGTAATTGCCCCATCTGTAATACAAAGTGACTCTGCTAGCTAATTTACAGTTAGTTTATTATATCACATCAGCAACAGGATATACAATTTGTCTAATTCTTTGTACAAATGAAAATTTCTGAATTTGATTATAACAGCAACATATCATAGCCTACTGTGATTATGAGTGATTGCCACAAATTATATATATATATATATATATATATAAATTATAGTTTTATTTTCAGATATGAGAAAACAAAACATGTCTTGTATTAACATTACAAACATCATTTTTCTTTAACAAATGCAAAACTAAGAAGAAAAAGAAAAGAAAAACACAACTCAGAAATAATCTATTTAGCTGTCTTAATTATTAATAAAAAATCAAATCCAAAAGTCTAAAAGTAATGTACATTCTTGCAATTATTTTGCAATAAGAGAAGGTAAACGCTCCAAAAAAGAGCCCCAAATTTTTCCAAAAGTTTCTGGTGATTTCCTAACATTGAGAAGAATTTTCTCAGGGGTGCAATATGAAATGAGTTCGTTGATCCAATGTTTTCTAGATGGATAATGAGTTGACTTCCAATCAACTAATATACATTTTTTCCCAGCCATACCAGCCAAAAGTATGAAATACTTTTTTATGATGAGACGAATCTAATAATTCAGTATCCCCTAATATCCAAACTCTAGGATCTGATTGGGATACCTATAACCTTCAAAGATATATCAATGATATATTCCCAAAAATCCTTCAATACAGGACAATTCCAAAGCATATGAAGTAAATTGCCTTCAGATGTTTTACACCTTTGACATTGGAAGGTATAGTAGTGTGTAACGTGGAGTTTTTGAGGAGTGTAATATGTTCGATGCAGAATATTAAATTGGATTTGTCTATGTTTGGTTGATATTAAAGTAGTCTGCATTCTTTCCATGATACAGTCCCACTCTACTGGATCATATGTGCAGTCAACATCTCCCTCCCATCTCTGCTTCAAGACTACTTTGTCAAATGGCTTAAAATGGTTTGATAATGTGGCCTACTATATCCTACAGAAGCAATACCTCTCAGAGAGGACACAATCTTGTTAAACATAACATTTTCAAACGGCAATAATGTTGGAATGATCTCTTTGACCCAGTGTCTAACTTGCAAATATTTTAGAATATTATATGTCTGGGATAGCAATTCAAAGACAATTATATTTAGTTTAAAAATATGATCTATAAGGTCTGTTTTATTTATTTATTTATTTTGCAGTGACATCTTAATGAAAATCAAGCACAAAAAGTCTCATAATGGACTGGGAATTACAACTTTTGATTTTTACATAAGTTATTTAATATAATGTCCAATTAAGCAGACATAAATCATGTTTTTGCATTACAGTAATTAAAATGTACTTTTGGGAAATTATGTTATACAGAAATATTATAACCAGAAAAGACTAGAAGCCTAATTGTCCTAAAATAGGCTTTTTTTTTTATTTTTAATAAAACAAAGCAGCAACAACAAAATTATTATTATTATTATTTGTTTTGAATTGAAGCTAAATCCAAACAGACATGACACATAGGCCTAACAAAATATCGATCTTAATCAAGATTTATGAACAAAATCTAACTTTTGTAGGTATGAACAAAGTTGAAACAGTAACAGATTGTTCTAAAACAGAACATTCTGAAATAGTCTGTTCGGTTGAAGAGTTCTAAAACAGAACATGCAGAACTCTTAATCAAACAGCCCAAAAGTAATCGAGTTAATTAATAATGACAGTTTAACATCTGCCTCAATATGCTGTCGCTACACTTGTCTGGATGGGGAAGCGTGAACGTCAGAAAAGGGGTTTAGCTTTCAGTTTTGGGACGAGTTTGACATTTAAGTGACAGCTGTTTAGACCTGTAGTAACGCAAGATAGAAAATAAACCCCGCCTACTTGGAATTTTTGCCCAATTGAGTTTGAACCGAGGGGGCGGGACTTGTTAAAGCATTGTTTACGTCTGTCGTGAAAGTAGGTCACGGTAAAGTGTGACAGTTAGCTGGTGGACAGAATCCGATTGCTTTACAGATACATACATTACAGTGTCATATTAAAACCTTCAGGTACACGAGACCCCAGCGATCGCAGTGGTGCCCTTGAAAGACAGGTAAGTTTGCTTGTGCTAATCCGAGTGAATGCAGCAGGCAGGATGTAGCGCATGCTAAGTCCGCGAGCCACCGTTAGCGCCAAGATCATGTATATAAGACGAAGCCTGTTGCACTGTCTTACTATTATTATCATATGGGCTGGGATAATATTGAAATCCAAGTAGTATTCGATAGTATTAGTATGATTGCAGGCGATCTGCTCTTCTGTAAGCGAATTAGACTTCATCTATACAGACTTGCAAGGTGCCTGGCTCTCGCTGACCACTTTCTGCGAGGCCTAAGTTAGCAAAGAGAACATGTTGTGTATTTTCCGGAATCTATCTTTAGGAGCTACAATATACCCACATGTCAGCTAGCTCTCAAATTACTGCCTATGCGTAATTAAATGACTCAATGCATGTCACTGGCAATTAAACTGAGCGTGTTGCCAGCTAATAGTGTTTACATCTCGCGCGAGAAAAACACTACAGTGGAAGTTTAGCTTCACGAGCAACGGGATTACAATAAAACGCACATAAGACAATCCGTTTGTCACTTTATGAACTATTTGAAGATTTAATGGAGAACACATGTGGTAGGGACACAAAAACTTTATGGCTTCTGACAAACTAATATTTTGGTATAACACGCACATCATTTTTATGGTGATTACTGGAAGATCTCTGAAGTAACAGTTATTATTTGTGACCCTGGACCACAAAACCAGTCATAAGGGTCATTTTTTTTTAAAATTGACATTTATACATCATCATAAATAAACTTTCCATTGATGTATGGTTTGTTAGGATAGGACAGTATTTGGCTGAGATACAACTATTTGAAAATCTGGAATCTGAGGGTGCAGAAAAAATTAATCTAAATATTGAGAAAATCACCTTTAAAGTTGTCCAAATGAAGTTCATAGCAATGCATATTACTAATCAAAAATTAAGTTTTGATTCATTTACGGTAGGGAATTTAAAAAATATCTTCATGGAACATGATCTTTACTTAATATCCTAATGATTTTTAGCATAAAAGAAATTTCTTCACAATGACCCATACAGCGTATTGTTGGCTATTGCTACAAATATACCTGTGCTACTTATGACTGCTTTTGTGGTCCAGGGTAACATGTCTGTCATATTTCTGTAAAGCTGCTTTGAAACTTGTTGAAAATGCTGTTCCAATGAATTTGACTTGACAGTGTGTTTCCAGTAGGACTGTCTGTTCTCTCGGTTTACGCTCTATAACAAGCAACTGTTCTTTCTATGATTGAAAGGTGCAGAGGTTGGCTCCTGGTTGGCATGTCGAGGCGGAGCAGAAACAGTAGGGCGTGGAGGTACGTATGGAGTGGAATCCGACGGGATGCAGATGCAAGAGCGCTGGTGCTTGCCTCCGAGAATGACGAGTGGGGTTATGATCGCCAGCAGGTGGGTGTGGATGATGTGGAAAGGCCTGTAGATGTGGCAGCAATCAAAGGAATATAATTCACCCAAATTTGAAGATTTGCTGAAAATGTACTCGCCCTCAGGCCATCCAAGATCTAGATGAGTTTGTTTCTTCATCAGAACAGAATTGGAGAAACTTAGCTTTGCAGCACTTGCTCATCAGTGGATCCTCTGCAGTGCATGGGTGCCGTCAGAACGAGATAAAAACATCACAATAATCCACACAACTCCAGTCTATCAATTAATGCCTTGTGAAGTGAAAAGCTGCAAGTTTATAGGAATCATCAAGGACTTTTTAGCTTTAAACCAGTGGTCTCAAACTCAATTCCTGGAGGGCCGCAGCTCTGCACAGTTTAGCTCCAACCAGCTCCAAATCATGCCTGCTTGGACGTTTCTAGTGATCCTAAAAAGCTTGATTAGCTGGATCAGGTGTGTTTGATTAGGGTTGGAGCTAAACTGTGCAGAGCTGTAGCCCTCCAGGAATTGAGATTGAGACCAATGGTTTAAACCATCGCTTCTGTCCAAAATAATCCATAATAATGGTCCATAATCCATAATAATGCTTCCTCCAGTAAAAATATCCGTCCCCTGTTCTCCTCTCACATCAAAGTCCACTGACATATTTAGAACTGTTCTGGACTGTTTTCTCTTGTAAACAGTGCTTGATCTGTGCATATTTCTTTACTGATTCAGTTAATGACTTTTTAACTGGAGAAAGTAATATTATGGATAGAGGACTCATATTTTAGCCAGAAACAACAGTTTGAAGTTAAAAACATCTTGATGATGAATTGTGGTTCCTTACAAACACGTAGCCTTTCACTTCACAAGACATTAAATGATGCACAGGAGTCTTGTGGATTATTGTGATGTGTTTATCAGCTGTTTGGACTCTCATTCTGATGTCACCCCTTCATTGCAGAGCATTCAGTGGGGAGCAAGTAATGTAATGCTAAATTTCTCCAAATCTGTTTGGATAAAGGAACAAATTTATCTACATTTTAGATTAACTAGTCCTTTAATTTTTAGTGTGTGAAGGCCTTTTGTCTGAAGTGCTGAACATCACAGAAGTCGTTTCAGTTCAAAAAAGCATAACTGCCAGACAAAAAGAACCTAAACTATGTCAGATCTGAATCTGCACGCTTGTGTCTTGCAGTACAGTGACTCTGATTCTGAAGCCGAGTATCCAGCCATTGTTCCGGCGGTTCCGAGCGCAGTGCCTGTGACGGGAGAGTCATACTGCAGCTGTGATTCACAGATGGAGCTCAGCTGTAATCCACGACTCCGGGGTTACACACACTTGCGAGACTGCCACTGTGGAGAAGATGACCAAGGTGGTGACACATACAACATTAATACATTAGTCTTACCTTGATCATGCTTAATGCGATTAAACTTGCTGGCTGTTTACTTGTCAGATTTTGACTGGGTGTGGGATGAGGGCAGCCGGTCGTCTGCCACGCTGCTGAGCTGTGAGAACAGGAAAGTGAGCTTCCACTCGGAGTATAGCTGTGGAACGGCAGCCATTCGCGGCTCCAAAGAACTCTCAGAGGGACAGCACTTCTGGGAGATTAAAATGACTTCCCCTGTCTACGGCACAGACATGGTGAGAAACAAAAGTGCAGATGTGTGTCTTTATGCATGTATAGTGAGGTAGTGATATTTAGTATGGTATTTGTGAATGGGGGGCAGTCTGCTTATTTAGGGCATTTTGTATAAAAAGGTAAAAAAATAAAAAACTTAGCACATAGCTGATTCAGCAGACTGTCAGCTAATAAGGATGAGAGTTGCTGAATCAGTTGAGATTTCCAAGATGTGAGCCACATTGCAATGTGTAGTTTTGCTTACTTCTTGAAAATGTACACAGCAGTTCAAAAGCAGCACTGGACTGTTTTCTACATTGATAATAAGAAATGTTTCTTGGGAACAAAGTCAGCATATTAGAATGATTTCTGAAGGGTCGTGTGACACTGAAGACTGTGGGCTTGTTTAAACTTAACGGTTGAATTCTCTGTGCGTTTATGTAGATGGTTGGTATTGGCACATCAGATGTGAGTCTGGATAAATATAGACACGCATTCTGCAGCCTGCTGGGTAAAGATGAAGACAGCTGGGGTCTGTCATATACAGGTGAAACGGGTTCAGTTCGCAAACACAGACACCTATACTTTACATGTAAGCATGGTGTGTAAGGAATCTTTTTAATGTAATGTGTGTTTGTGTTTTTCTCAGGTCTGTTACATCATAACGGTGATAAAGTGAGCTTTTCATCACGTTTCGGACAGGGTTCAATTATTGGTGTTCACTTGGACACTTGGCACGGCACCCTCACCTTCTACAAAAACCGCAAGTGCATCGGTAAGATGACAAACTCCTTTCAGCTGCGATCTTATCTTTGTTGATTTTGAAATGTAATACACATTTTTAAGTGTCAGTTTCTCTCTAGCAACTGAAAGATAACATGAACATTTATGTTCTTGTAAAAGGAATGTTTTTGAGTAACCAGACAAACATGCTTTTGACATGTAATTATTGACTGTAAGAGACTTATTTTTCTTATTATTGTGTGTTTGTGTGTGTGTGAGTTGTAAGTCAAAAGTTTACATACACCTTGCAGAATCTGTAAAATGTTAATTATTTTACCAAAATGAAAGGGATCATACAAAATGTATGTTATTGTTTATTTTCCAGAAGGAAAATGCGATGCATTAAGAGACGGTTCAGGAGTGAAAACTTTTGAACAGAATGAAGATGTGTACATTTTTCTTATTTTGCCTAAATATCATATTTTTTAATTTAGTACTTCCCTTCAGAAGCTACAGAGGATACTTGCATGTTTCCCAGAAGACAAATTAAGTTCTTCAAATTCAAAAAAATTTCACCCCCTGGCTCTTAATGCATGGTTTTTCCTTCTGAAGCATCAGTGAGCGTTTGAACTTTCTGTAATAGTTGCATATGAGTCCCTCAGTTACCCTCAATGTGAAAAGATGGATCTCAAAATCATACAGTCATTGTTGGAAAGTCACTGCCTTTAAAACTCCCCTGCCACAGCCATCACAAAAAAAGTGCCATATTTTGTAACTTTTTGTAAATTCACTGCAGAAAATGTCAATTTTTGTAAAATTCAACAAATTTCCAGACAGTTATTTTTGGTTATTTTGCTATAAGCAATATTTCTGTTAACGTGCATAAAATATATATTTTTTTGTAACAACTATGTTTACAGTTATTTCACTTATTTATTTTGATATTTGTCAGTTACCTTGTTACCTAGTTAGGTTGTGCTTCGCACCACTATATCTATAAGAGACGTCCTATCCATGTCTGGTGAACGTGATTATACAAGGCTATAACTAGTAACTACTAGTTATAGCCTATAACTAGTAACTACTAGTTATAGCCTTGTATAATCAAGGTTACTCAAACAACCCACCGACTTGTCCTGTGTAAAAATCTGTAATTGCGCATACCTAGTTTTTAGAGAACAGGCGCTAAAGAACAATCACACAGCTGGAGAGCAGGTTTATCACTGTTAAAACACTCATTTAATACCATTTAACCTGTCTATTGTGTGTGTGGCAGGTGTAGCAGCTACAGAGATGAAGAATAAGCGTGTTTTTCCGATGGCGTGCTCCACCGCGGCCAAAAGCAGCATGAAGGTGATTCGCTCGGTCTCCGCTCCCACCTCCCTACAGTACCTGTGTTGCTCACGGCTCCGCAAGCTGCTCCCGTCTGGAGTCGATGCCCTCCGAGTCCTGCCCCTGCCGCCGGGCCTCAGACACCTTCTTCACTCCAAGCTGGGATGGGTGCTAAGCCTGGATCATACACACACGCACTCGAACACACACACCTCGCCAGGACCCTCCTCGGGCAGTGACTCTGAAGGCTGCTCCTCAGACCCCGAGGCCTGCCAGCGGAAACGTTGCCGCTGGACCTGAGGCTGCGTGTGCACATCCATTATGCACCATTACGCACACATCAGAAAATGTCTCCACAAATAAAAAAAAAAAAACAAAAGATATATAAACACTGGACTTGTGCTGTCAATCACAGCGGTGGATAATAGGGCTGGGTGAGTAAATTCAAGGTCAGTCAAGCCTGTTTTACTAGTTGCATCGCTGGTAAATATTCATCTTTCAAGGCTCTAAAGGTAGTTTGCAACATCAGGTGAAATTTGTAAATATATTACAGTATTCGTAGTCAGATTTTATGATATTGTGAATTCCCAGTGGATGAAAACCATCCGTTCTTCAGACAAAAGCAAGATATGAACCTGGTGAACCTGTTGTGATGGGAACAATAACATGCCACCATCTGAGGCACAGACAAACACTCACACTGTTTACATTCACAAAATAAACACAAACAATACACCTTGAGCGAATTGTACATTTCTCCATTACTGCTGTCATTTGGGGGCAGAACAACTTACCTGATCTCCTCTGAAGTAATGCATATTTGGAGTGTCAAGGTCTGTTCTCTCTCTATGTTTGAACAATCATTGTATGTTTTTACTCTAGTCTTATTTTATCAAGCAACTTGGACTTACTAACACAACAGTGACATCATGATGAATATCGTCTGCATAAATGTGTTTTAAATACCATTATGTTGAAATGGTGAGGAAAATGCCTGTGTATTTTGACAGTTCTTGTCTCTAGGAATTACTTTGGGTCCTAGTTATTACTCAAAGTGTGTTTGTGTATCTGAACAGTATTTCCATAGAAGTTCTGTTTCTCTGGAAATACCTTGATGCAGTTGTCGAACTGACTGATGCGTAAAGTGAAGTGGAGGTTGATTCAGTGTTCAATCTGTGCAACATCTCTATGTGAGGTTCATATTGAATTCATAAGGGGTTTATGTTGCAGATTTCGTAATTCATTGTTTAAAAAAAAAGCAAGTCATGTTTTTGTTATGCATAAAGCACTTTTTGCGCTTATTGTATGTAGAAATATATACAGGTCCCTATGTTGTGTTCTAAGCGTATTGTATGTCATAAGCGCTCATTCACCCTCTGTCCTCTCTCTTATGTCTCTTATCGCTTCTACACTATACATTAAGCATGGCCTTTTATATGAGTCAAGAAAAAAATAAGGCAAATTATATATGCATTAAAAAAGGGGCTGAATGTTTTTGTTTGTTGTTCTTTTTGAGATCTTAATAAAGGTTTCCAAACATCAATCATTGATATAGTTGCACTTAATACACAAGTCAAATACATTTTCCTTCATATTACAGCTTTTAGATGATGAATTTCTAATTGTTTACTGACAGATTGTTGCATAATGAAGTTTGTAGCTGGACGGTTTAATAATCAAGTGGAAAACGTCTGAGATATTCCTTCAAATCAATGTTATTAATTATGTTATAGATGCATACAGTAGACAAACAGATCGTCGCACTTGTGAGTTTGAGCGCTCGCGCTAAACGGAACACCGGAATACGCACGCGGTTTCGCGCGGACCGGTTTCACTGACGAACAGCAGAAGGCGTGATATATTTGTGGAGGTCAAGTCAAACAGACAGACAGGTAAGATAACTCACTGACAGAAAAATTATGTGAAATGCACGCTTATTTTTATTTATTTCATCCGCTGTTCTTCTGCCTACTTTGGCTGAAGTGTATAATATCTAACATGCTATGATTCAAGGGGCTGTAACACGTGCGCAATACTGCAGCTGATTGTTTATCTGCTCCGTTTAATGTAGTGACTGCTCAGATGTTATTACAGGCTGTGGTCTTTATATACTTGAGTTTCCTTTTAAATATGACTTGAAAACCCATGGCGTAATGTGTTAATTTGAAAGTAGACTTATAATTACTGATCATTTGTAAAGTCATTAAAATTCAGGTGAGATTTGAGGTCTTTAAGTGTTTTTGTCCATGTAACAGTGTATCATGCTCTTAATCATATTTTTCGTATAATACTTAATATAATATCGTATTTGTACACATCATAATAGACTTCGCAATCATTTAAGACTTTTTTATATGCGATGTAATCCTGAAGTCTAGTAATAATGCTTTATTTTGTATTTGCATTTTTTAAATGCTTATTTCTTATCATCAGCATAACAATTAGAGTGAAAAATTGAACTGAAAGCATTCTATGAATGTCATAATGTTTTTGATAGTTTACCCAAAAATGAAAATTGTAGACCTACTCACCCTCAAGTTTTCCCAAACCTGTATGAGTTTATTTCTTCTGTTGAACACAAAATAAGATATTTTGAAGAATGTGGGTGATTAAACAGTTGCTGGTAGCCATTGACTTCCATAGTATGTAAAAAAAAAAAAAAAAAAGTGTGCAATGATGGAAAAAAGTTTTTGTGAAACCTAATGTTTTGTTATATTTATGTCCATATTTTGCTTTTTTGTAATTTCTTTATCGGTCATCCAGGCAGCATGGTAAAGAAAAAGCGTCTGAGGCTTATAGCCGAGATGGCACGGAAGATCCGGGCCTACCGGGAGCTGAAGAATCGACCCCAGGACTCTCAGCGCTATGCGCTGGACTACGACACCATGACACGACCTTTCACTGGCAAAAAGTTGCCAGTTTTGGCTTGGAAAGATGTGCGGCAAGAAACGCGCCTCTTTACGTTACTGGCTGGCATGCGCATGTTTGGTGTGGGTCGACTCTTTACACGCAAGTCATGGCTGGATGAGCATACAGAGCCATGCTACTGGAAAATAACAAAAGTCAAGGTGGATTATACAGCAGAGGTACATTCTGCCTGTATTTGTGTGTTTTTGTCTTCTGCATCGTCAGTCTAGCTGTGATTATTTCAACCCATGCAACAAAGTAAATAATTGTGCAAATGATTATGTTTGAGTGTGCGTGTGTGAATTCAAGCACTGATGTTTTCTTCTTTAGAACATGGATCATGGGAAAGCATGGGGCGTCCTAACATTTAAAGGTAAAAAACTCTTCTCTGTGAACACCTAACTAATCCACAAACATATATAATGCCACTTATTTTTACTAAAAGGCAGTTCCTTAAATCTTTTTCCTCTTTTGTTGTGCTGTATCACTTCTACACTAGCTATGTAGTATTTTGGTGTTGTGGCGCTGCTATATATAGATTTTTTAGAAGGAGACTGAATTAAGTGAGAATGCATTAAATCAGTAAAAAGTGACGAAGGTATTTATAATGTTACAAAAGAGTTTGATTTCAAATAAATGTTATTCTTTTGAACTTTTTATTCATCACAGAATCCTGAAATGTTTTATCATGGATTCTGCAAAAATATTAAGCAGCACAACTGTTTTTAGCAATAATAAGAAGAAATATTTTCATTTTCATCAACATTTTGAAGGATCATGTGACACTGAAGACTTGTGCAATGACTGCTCATAATTCAGCTTTGCCATCACAGGAATAAATTACAGTAAACAATGATTTTAAATTGTAATAATATTTCACAATATTACTGTTTTTAATGTATTCTTGATCAAATAAATGTAGCTTTGGTAAGAATGAGATTTCTTTAAACAAAAATGAGCAAAATATTTACAGACCACAAACTTGAACAGTTGAAATCTTGAACAGGAATGAGTGAATGACAAGATTTTGTATTTTCAGTAGAATTATACAAAGTAAACAAATGTAGCAAATAAATACAGCAGCCTTACTGTGACACATTGTTTGGATGTGTGTTTCAGGTAAAGAGGAGCCTGGAGAGCGCGAAGTGGATAAGGTGATGTACCATGACTGGCGACTGGTGCCCAAACATGAAGAAGAGGTCTTCAAACGCTGTGAACCCGTCCCTGAGCCTCCTGTGCGTTATGCGAGATACCCGCCTCTCCTGCGTGCGATGATCCTGGCCCAGCAAGCCAAACAGCTGGGTTTGGATGCCAGCACTCTCCAAGAGCCCACTCTCCCATTGAAACAGGATGTCCTGCTCAAAAAAGAGTCGTTCAGGAATCAGGGTGAGAAACAGGAGGGTACACCTGTCTGATGCTCCGGTCCACTTCAGAGGAGTTAAGGTCATAGCGAGGAGATCTGAGTTCTGTTGCAGTGGTCTTGATAGGAACTGCTTCTTTTGTTCCTAATTTTATAGGCACTGCTGGCTGGTTAAAGACTAGTTTTTGTTTTAATGCTATATTTTGGTAAAACAAAATATAGCCTTACGTATTCATCTATCTTCTTGGGATCATGTGGCTGATGACTGCGGGGGAAAAAGTAGATCTGTTTTTTTTTTTTGTCAAGTTAATATCTGTGTGATATTCTTTACAGTATGTGAGCTAAATATGAAGTTGTATGCATTATTTTCAGATAAAGAATAAAAATGGGTCAAGTGAATTTGGTCTAAATTTGAAAATGAGTTGTCCTACAATTATGCCTAATGTCAAATTTTATTTCTAAAAATAATACATACATACAGTGCCCTCCACTAATATTGGCAACCTTGATAAATATGAGCAAATGCGGCTGTGAAAATAAATTTGCATTGTTTATCCTTTTGGTCTTTCACTCAAAAAATTCACATAATTCTAACCTAACATTGAAGTAAAACAATTGAAAGTGGGGAGAAAGTCTCATGATGAAATAAATGTTTTTCTCCAATGAATGTTGGCCACAATTATTCTTATGAGTAAAATATCTCTGAAGTATATTCCCATTCATATTTACAATTTTGTTAGCACACCAGTGACTAGGAGTATGAAATTGTCCAGCCATGACTTCCTGTTCCACAGGATTATAAATATGAGGAGCACAAAGGCCAAATTCCCTTAATCATCCATCACAAGGAGTAAAACCTAAGAATATAGTTCTGATGTGCAGAACAAGATTGTTGAGCATCAAAAAATAGAAAGTGGCTGTAAGAAAAGAGTTAGAGCAGTGAAAATCCCCATTTCCACCATCAAGGCAAGAATTAAGAGGTTCCAATAAACTAAACATGTTAAAAATCTGCCTGGAAGAGGATGTGTGTTTATATCGTCCTAATGCACGGTGAGAAGGAGAGTTTGAGTGGCCAAAGACTCTCCAAGGACCACAGCTGGAGAATTGTAGAGATTAGTCGAGGCTTGGGGTCAGAAACCTAAAAAAAATATATATATCAAACAGCCCCTACATCACCGCATGTTGTTTGGGAGGGTTTCAAGGAAAATTCTCCTCACTCATCCAAAAACAATCTCCCGCATATTCAGTTGTCAGACACGACTGGAACTTCAAATGGCACTGGCTTCTATGATCAGATGAAACTAAAAAATGAGCTTTTTGGTAGCAAACCCACCAGATGAGTTTAGTACAAACAGGGATAAAAAGTACCCCATGTCCACGGTTAAATATACTGCTGGATCTTTAATGTTGTGGGCCTGGTTTTCATCTTGTTCAGATGGATTCTCTCAAATACCAACAGATAAAAAATCAAAACCTGACTGCCTCTGTTAGAAATCTTATAATGGGCTGTGTTTGGATCTTCCACCAGGACAACAATCCAAAATAAACACAAAAATGTGTCACTGAGCACAAAATGAATTTAAGTATTCAAATATTAGATATTTATTATGATCCTTCTATTAGCTATTGAAACCCACAATATTTAAAATAATAGTAAGCTTATTAATTTTAGTATTTTTCTCCATTGTTGTTTTTAAAAGTATCTTTTTTGATTATTTTAAAAAGTAAAGTAAAAAAATATTTATTTTATATTTTCTTTGTAAATTATGAAACTTGTAAAAAATTGTCCTACACTTTTCATGTCACTACCGAAACAGTGTATGTTTTAGTCCATTTGCCGAGACTGATTTGAACTAAACTCATAAATTTATGATCAGGAAATATTCCTCTGTCCCCCTCTCTTATAGCTACAAGGTGTGAGTAGATATGTCCCATCATTTTGAGGTAAATGTGTTCAAAAGTCTGAAAAATCTGTTTTAACTTTAAAGGACGTCACTACCAAACACCTTTTTTCTGCAATTAGGCACACTTTTTTGGGAGTTATTCCATAACATTTAGTTTGTATATGTATACCACTGTTCAGAACTGTGCTAGCTAATCATGTGTTGATTAGCATCTTTGAGCTAGGTTCAAAAGTATCTAAAATTGTCACTACCAAAAGAATCACGAAACATGTCATCATTGTTTCGGTAGTGACAAAATCATATTTGGGGGACATAAACAAAACTTTAGTAGAGTTATAAAAAATTTTTTTTAGTAGTGTTTAACTATGCGAGTTACAATTCTGTAATGTGATGCGGTTGCTACCAAAGCATCACTGTCACTACCGAAAATGTGCTGTCACTACCGCTGGCAGTATCAAAAATAAAGTGTACTGAATTACCAACTAAGATGTTTTGATAGTTTTGGTTCAATTTATTTTCAAACTAATAAATCCTTAATTTTAAAATCAGTATGATCAACTTTTTTGCCTGTTAAGAAAAATTAAAACAAATTTCATATTACACAATTTGTTTTTATAAAATAGCAAAACAAATGTATGTACAATCTAGATGCAAGCAAAATATTAATAGGTTAATACAGGTGCAGCCTGTGGCTCTGCTGAGGCACTATTGAGCCTTCAGCTCGTCTGCATTGTTGGATCAACTGTTTCTCATCTTTCTCTTGAAAATATCCCATAGATTCCATATGGGGTTCAAGTCAGGCATGTTGGCTGACCAAACAGTAATATCTTGGTCAGCAAACCACTTGGAAGTGGTTTTGGCAGTGTGGACAGGTGCTAAAGTCCAGCTAGAAAAGGAAATCAGCATCTCCATAAAGCTTGTCAGCAAATGGAAGCATAAAGTGCTCCAAAATCTCCTGGTAGACGGCTGCATTGACTCTGGACTTGATAAAACACAATGGACCAACACCAGCAGACGTCACGGCACCCCAAATCATCACTGACTGTGGAAACTTCACATTTGACTTCAAGCAGCTTGGGTTCTGTGCCTCTCCAGTCTTCCTCCAGACTTCAGACCTTGATTTCCAAATGAAATGCAAAATTGAAAAGAGGACTTTGGACCACTGAGCAACAGTCCAGTTATTTTTCTCTTTAGCCCAGGTAAGATGCTTCTGATGTTGTTTCTGTTTCTGTTTCAGAAGTGGCTTGGTAGCCCTTTTCCTGAAGACGTCTGAGGGTGGTGACTCTTGATGCACTGACTCCAGCTTCAGTCCACTCCTTGTGAAGCTCTCCCAAGTGTTTGAATCAGCTTTGCTTGACAGTATTCTCAAGCTTGCAGTCATCCCTGTTGCTTGTGCACCTTTTACTACCCAATTTCTTCCTTCCAGTCAACTTTGGATTTAATATGCTTTGATACAGCACTCTGTGAACAGCCACCCCTTTCAGTAATGACCCTCTGTGACTTAACCTCTTTGTGGAGGGCATCAATGTTCGTCTTCTGGATCATTGCCAAGTCAGCAATCTTCCCCATTATTGTGGTTTCAAAGAACAAGAGATATCTTGAATTTATACTGTAGAGATGGTCATTTAATGAAACTCAAATATAAATATTCTAATATATTGATACTGGATTTTAACTTTCATGAGCTGTAAGCTCTAATCATGAAAATTAAAACAAAAACACTTTTGAAATACTACTTTACATGTTATGAATGTAAAATATAAATGAAAGTTTCACTTTTTGAAATAAGTTTTTCACGATATTCTAATTTTTTTAGATGCACCTGTATAACCCTTCTACTTTATTATTTCCGTGTTGCAGTAGTGATAAATTTGGGGAGCGGACAAATATTCCAAAACTTTCTGAAAATGCAATATGAGAATCAACTGTGCAATCACTAGAAATGTGTATCTTGGATATTCTCAACGTGTACTTTAATCGAAGCATTATATGCATACAAGATGTTGCCTAAACTAGTGCCGACATGCAAAATGAGACATGCATGCGCATGTCACCTAGCGACACTCCTCAGCGCGCGCACGCGTCTCCTCCCTCTCTCTCCCGAAACTCTTGAGAGGCAGGACTGCGAAGATGATCATACTTTGCTTAACGATATTTGCCAACGTTTTCAAGACGGGTAAGTAGTGCCTCAGGTGAATTTTAGCCGCTCGTATGCTGATTCGGTTTCAAGTGATGGAGCGACTCAAGCAGTCCTCTTGTCTGCGTCTCATTTTACTTCCTCTCCTGAGTTATTGTTTGCTAGCCTAATGCACAAGTTACGGCGCTACGTATGTACGCCCAAACTGCTACGTAGGCTACACTGTACTATGTTTCAGAGCTAAAGCATACGAAGTTACCGCAGCATGCATTACAATGCAAGCATTTCTCTTTTACACGTGCGGCCCACTCACGGCATTCAAGTAACGTGAGGTTACCACCTAGAAATGTGTCTTGGGTCCCAGTCTGCTCTGCTAACGAATAACATTTTGTGATTGTTCCCAGCCCTGAACATTCATAACCTAAAAAAAAAGAAAGAAAGAAAAGAAAACCGATAATAAAACGCCTTATCTGTATGTTCTTAGCTTGATCCTATTATTAGTGCAGTCTGCGTTGCTCTGATTGGTTCTTGAGTGTTTGCCTGCGCAGTGCTCATCTGTGATTGGTCCGTTGGTGTGCCGTTCCGCGCGAGACTGCTGCACTCATAATAATGGGCTCTAAAAGGTCGTTGTCTGATACAAAAGAGCTCGCGGATTTAGCGGCGAAACACGCCAGGACCAATGAATCAGGTATGCAGAAGAGCACCTGCTATTACAAAGACACCTGAAGCCATTTCGATGCACACAATATTGCATTGACCTCGAATAGAACAAGATCGCGCTGGTATTATATTGACCACTTTTTTATGGGTTTTATAAAATTGCAATCATATTTATCTTTATGTAAATATAAATATTATATTTGATTTAGAACATGCGTTCTGATTGCGTCAGTTATTTTGTGACCTATACAGACAGATGGCGAGCACTAAGAGGTTTATTGCTTTGGTATTAATAGGGCATATGCTGTTTTCATAACAGTTTGTTGTTTTCAAATAATCTGTACATTTATTTTGGCATTTTTCTTTCTTTCTTTTTTTACATTTTTCATTGCTTTTTTTATATACCATATTATAATATACCTTTTAGAGGTTTTATTGGGGATTATTTCAGTCAAAATTAACTTTATAACACTGAACTGGTTTTAAGCGAATAGTTTCACTAAAGTATCTTGCTTATTACTCGAATAAGTTACTTATATGTGACCCTGGACCACAAAACCAGTCATAAGTAACACTGGTTTATTTGTAGCAATAGCCAAAAATACACTGCATGGGTCAAAATTATCGATTTTCCTTTTATGCCAAAAATCATTAAGATATTAAGTAAAGATCATGTCCCATGAAAATATTTGGTAAATTGGCGATTTTCTAAGTATTTAGGTTTTTTTGCACCTTCAGATTCCAGATTTTCAAATAGTCATGTCTCTGCCAAATACTGTCAACATTTGAAGTTGATCAAAACCTTTCATCAAAGTTGTCAACCCGCTCTTGTCTTAGGACAGCTTTGAACTCTTTTGATCCACTTCAATTGTTGTCTACTATATATTAATATTTTATTTCCATATAAGTTTAAAATGCTCTTTTATATAGAGATGGACCACAAGAATAGTTATGTAAGAAACGGTCATTAATAATAAATATAAATGCCGTGACTGACCAATCAGAATGAACTGTGTAATCTGAATACCACGCATAATAACTCATACCAATCAGATCTGTTTTTTTATTTTATTTCTGTGTAATAAAGTTCTTCTGTACACAAACAAGCAATGACTCTGAGAGTTGAGAGGACAGAGTTTAATCTCAGACACTGATTGCAGGATGGACCGGCACAAACGAGCGCACGTTCATCGCAGTGAAGCCAGACGGAGTTCAGCGCAGGCTGGTCGGTGAAATCATCCGCCGCTTCGAGCGCAAGGGTTTCAAGCTGGTCGGCATGAAGCTCCTGCAGGTGAGAGCATCACTGCAGCATCTTTCACATAATATTTACCTGGAGAATATATCATCTGCATTAATGTATGTATATATTTATTTGCGCCTGTAGGCATCAGAGGAGCAACTCCGACACCACTACTGGGACCTGAGGGAGAAGCCTTTCTACAGCGGCTTGGTCAAATACATGAGCTCTGGACCCATTGTTGCAATGGTAAGGACCACAGAGTCTCCAAAATATGAGTTCTGCATTTATGCTGCTATGATTTTTGTATCTTGTAATGGTGTGTCACACTTATGTGTGTCTATCTGTATGTTTTTATCAAGGTATGGCAAGGGCTGGATGTGGTGAAGACCGCCAGAAAGATGCTTGGAGAGACAAACCCAGCGGACTCTCTCCCAGGCACTATCAGAGGAGACTATTGTGTTGAAGTGGGCAGGTTAGTTTGTGTGTTTTAAATGATAGATAGATAGATAGATAGACAGACAGACAGACAGACATACATACAGATAAGATAGATAGACGGATAGACAGACATAGATAGATAGATAGATAGATAGATAAATACAGACAGATGGATGGATAGACAGACGGATAGATAGATGGATAGACAGACAGATAGATAGAAAGATAAATACAGACAGACAGATAGATAGATAGATAGATAGATAGATAGATAGATAGATAGATAGATAGATAGATAAATACAGACAGATAGATAGATAGATGGATAGACAGACAGATAGAAAGATAGATAGATAGAAAGATAAATACAGACAGATAGATAGATGGATGGATGGATGGACAGACAGACAGATGGATAGACAGACAGACAGATAGATAGATAGACAGACAGACAGATAACAGACAGATAGACAGATGGACAGATAGACGTAGACAGACAGTTGGATAGACAGATAGATAGATAGACAGATAGATAGACGTAGACAGACAGATAGATAGACGTAGACAGATAGTTTTAAGTTTAAGAAAATACTGTTTCAGTCTACTTTAAAATTTCATGTTAAATTCAGTGTTTCTTGTAATTATTTGTGAAATTATTAGCGTTAGTAAATATTTCCTCATGGTATATAGATTTGAAGTATTATTCATTGACAGGACTGTGTTGCATGAATTTATAACTGTATTTACACAAACGCTTGTTAAATTGTTTTATTTTTCGTGTTGTGCAGGAATGTGATTCATGGCAGTGATTCAGTTGAAAGTGCTCAGAGAGAGATTTCACTGTGGTTCAAGCATCACGAGTTGTTCTGCTGGGAAGAGTGCAATGAGCACTGGATCTATGCTTGAAACCCATCATATAACAATCACGCAGTCTACATTAAATACAGCTTCTGCAGCCTCATCTGCTCCTTACAGAGAAAACTCTGCTCAAGCCATAAAGTGACCAAAAAAATGAAAAAGGAAAAGCTAACCTGCATTTGTTTGGACTCCCTGAAATCCGGTTATTGGTCAAGCTTGAATGTAATGGGTTTCTTAACTGCTTTCTTTGCAAATGTTTAATCTTCAGATATTCACTTCATTACTAATCTTTGGTAGGTTGGTAAGTCATGCACTTCTCTAAGATATTTTATTTGAGGTGTTTACATCCACTTGAATGATGTTGTTTACATTTTTACCTCCAACTTTTGATATGGAAATGCTTCTTGTCATCTTGATGCACTCTGTAAAATACATGTATTAATCACGACTCAAAAGGAAAGCAATAATGAATGCTAAAGGGCCAGCATGCTTTGAGAAAAACTAACTTGAATATCCCAGCAATGCTTTGTCTTACTCTTAGTGGTTGGAACTCAGTTGACCAAAGGGCGCCTTACTTTACAAATAAATTATTCCTTTGTTCATTTGTCTCTGTATGTATTATTTTAGGTGAACTATACAAAAGTCTGGGTTTGCTAAGATTTTTAAATGTTTGAAAAAAGTATGTCTTATGCTCATTAAGGCTGCATTTAGTTGATCAAATACAGTCAAAATAGTAACATCTTACAATTTAAAATGTCTTTTTAATATATTATAGAAATTAATTTATTCCAGTATTTCAAAGATGAAATCAGCAGTCATAATCCTTCAGAAATCATTCTATGTTGATTTAATATGAAATCTTTTGGATTCGTTGATAGAGAGTTCAAAAGAAGGGTTTATTTCAAATAGAAATCTTTTGTAACATTACTAGTGTATTTTAGTTTAGCTCAATATTCAGCAATTGAGAAAAAAAATAATGGTAGTGTATTTCCACTAAAATATTTTAGTATTGCTCTACTAATTCAAAGAAATAATATGAAGACTTGACAGCATTTCAATAAATTATGACACAGAAGGCAGAAGTATTCAGCACATAAACATGTTTATTTCTTAATACTTAACCACACAGAACACAGAGTGATGATTTACAAGGCGACTGGGACGTTCCTCTCTTTCAAACCTCGTCCAATCGAAGGCTTCGATTTAGCTGTTAACCTCATTCTTAATCCCAAAGGGAAGTTAGCAGAGCTAGTCAGCACACATCTCACTGAGGCTGGAAAATGGATAGCTGCAAATGGTTGAAGGGATTGTGAGCGTTTTAAATCAGTTTTGTTGAATATTCTTTAAAATATGTACTTAATGAGTTGAAATAGCATTGGGACATGTTTGGGTTGTGTTAGATTGACAATCCTGACAAATCATCAAATATGCACTCTTATTTCTCTCTGCAGTCCATGCTGCTTTCCAGTATTTACATATTGAGGTCTCTTTTGCATTTTCCCTCTTGTATTCCATCACACATCTAGAAAAATGATTCCTCTAATCTCTGAAGTCACTTGAGTTCATGACGAGTTCCTGTCAGTCAGTGAGCTGTGTGCTGTCGGACTGTAAATATAAAGGTGAGGGTATTTGGCAAAAACTGGGTAGTTCTTTCAGGAACATAGTTTGGTACTTGTTTAAGCTGTTTATATTTCATCTAAAATTGCCATTCAGTCATAAGATGCAGGAAGTTCTTGAACTTTGTGTGTTTTTTGGGGGGAAGGGAACGTTACAAGGTGGATTGAAGGATCGTACAGGTAGTTATAATTGAGGGTAGGAAAATACAGGTTAACGGGGTCAATATAAGACTTTAAAGGGGTAGTTACAAGGCCATGGTAGTTACATAGTTTAGGTATAGTATTCGGGGCAGTTACAGAAAGGATTCATACTTCATCTTTGGGGACGGACTTATAGGGCGGAAAGGGGGGCAGGCAGGAGGTGTCTGTTCATGTCACTCCGGACCATAAGACACCTGCCACACGATGATATGACTCCTCTCTGCTTTAGACAGCGCTGGCTTCATCTGAGGAGCTTCACCATCTGCTTCCTCTGGCTCATCATCTTCACCGTCACCTGAGAAAGATAACGAGGAGATGCTATTAATGGTTAGGTATGATCAAACAAACATGCTCATTTAGTGTTAATTGTGTCTCACCGATACGGAAGTCGATATAACCCTCTCCTCCACTCAGCACCAGCACGTTCTGAACACTCTGTGCTTCTGTGTCCGCCGGGGCTGAGGACCCCTGAGACTCTGATGGACTGTCTAACACGCTACCATTCAGGGTGGCCAACACATTGCCTGAAAACAACAGATGAGATGCATGCATGTTACTGTAAGAAAAATATATTTTAAATGTGTATGTATATATTTAAAATTGACACTAACCTGGCACTGACACAAAGAATTTGACGGCATCTCTGTGTCCATGAAAACAGAGTTGAGCCTGTGCCATAGAGCAGTATGGTATGAAGCTACTCTTCTCAGAGTTACTGTCATCTGCATATACATGGATCACGCCTCCCGACGACGTGGGCGACACCTTATTGGCTGCAAGGGAACACAAGCCACCAATCAGAAAGAGTAACGACCAATCACAGAAATTCACAGGGACTGCCAGTGCTTAAATAAACAGATCTGTGGCAGAGAAAAACTGTAATAAAGAGATTAAAGCATGCAAAATATCCACAGATATTCATAAAGACACAAAACATGAAAAAATTAAACAGAATTAATATGATAGTAAAACACAGAGATGATTCATTCATAATTAAAACATGCTAAAACCACTGACGGAAATATTCTATTGAACAATGAAGTGAATGAAAGAAGACTGAAGGGTTTACTTTTTTAGTTTGCTGAAAAAATTATTGACAATTATATTACTGATTTTCAGTTTTCCTGATAAATATGTATATGTGGATTTGAAGTCTTCTGTTCCATATGTATACCACATTATTGTTTTTTTTTCTACTTGTTTCCTTAGTTTTACTTATTTAAATTCGTTCTGTTACCATGTCACATATGTATGTATGAATATACCAAGAGCTTCTGAAAACCCCCCAAAAATGCCATGTGTTTGCGCGAATAAAAGCTCATTCTATTCTATATTTATATGACTCTTCATTCCACTCTGTAAAATAACACTGAAAAGAAATAAAATAACGAGGATAGAAGGACAGCTATAATTCATTCATGATCAAAACATGCAAAAACCACTTAAAAAAACAAGTTTATTAATCAATGAAACATAAATGAAAGAAGACCATGGAGAACCCAAAATAAGTGTGATGGGGCATTATAATAATGACAGCTGTAACGCTCCACACTTACCCCTCAGTCCGAGGAGCTGCCCTCGATGAAGCACTACGGCTACAGGAAGGAGGAAGTGGGAAGGAGAACAAGGCAGGACAAGAGAGCAACACCCATGAGACAAAGCGAAAGAGGGTAGTGGAATAATAGAGAAAAAGGAACAGGAGAAAAGCTAGGATGGAGACAACAAGAGAAGGCACAGGGTTTGTTGGGTAATTAATGGATTGAGGAAGTTGACCTAGCGGATAATGATCTGGGATGATGACATTAAAGTTTGCAGGTTAATCCCAGGGTGGTGGCAATGATCTCAAGGGATGGTGAGATTCAAGCCTCTTAACTTGCTAAACCGGCAAGTCTTCCTTGGTTAGCCAGCTTCAGAATGAGTAAGAGCAAGTTGGCTGACTACCAAAAGTATCACTAACAAGCATAAACCAATGACAGAGAAATGTGTAGGCTGATCAGTGAAGGGAAAGGGAAATGGTTCAGGTTAACATTAAAGCATGTGTACATTCAAACACCCCTTAGACTCACTTTCAGTCAGAGGGATTGAGATGATGACGCCATTTCCAGTCCCCACCCACAATCGGTTTCCTCCAATCAGCAGTGCAGTTATCCTGACAAAAGAGAAGCCCAACTTTCCTGTACCTGTCAATCACAGAAAACATAGAACGTAGAACATTTATATTGCGACTTCTGATCTTTGATAAATATTAGGCAAAATTATTCCACCAATAAATAGAACAATGAACAATTATTTAACAATATGTTTAAATTTTTTAAATATTATTTGAGTATGCTTAAAATTATTTTTAGTGTACTGTTAAATTGCTTTTAAAAATCTGGTAAAATAAAACAAAATATAAAATAAAAGTAAAATTTTGCAAGAGGAGGCAATTAAGTACACATATAATCTCACTTGTAAACTAATCTCTACACAGAGGTCTATAAATCAGAAGTGTTAAAGTAACAGCAACAAAGTGAGAAGTGTTACCCAGCATCTTGCTGACGTAAGGCTCGATATCCACATCTTGCAGATGCTGATGTGTGAGAGCGTGGTACAAGCGGAGCGTAGAATCCAACCGGATTGAAACCCAGACACCATCACCAATCCATGCCAGCTGTCTCACCTGGCTCTCCTTGCGTGGGTGAGCATCAAATGATTTCTATATGAAGGAGAGAGAAACATAACATGAAGTCCCAAGACAAAGATTATAATGAGGACATCACATTCACTATCTGAGACTCGCCTCAATCTGCATGCTCTTGGGCTGGATCACGTGGATCTTGTTCTTGTTCCCACACCAGACTTTGTCATGAACCACAGCCATGCATCGGATGGAGTGGTGGGGTCTTCCCAGATCCATTAGGTGATAGTTAGATAGATCCCATTGCCCATCTGTGTTTACATTTCACATTCGTTATTTTAAAATGCATGAATGAAAAATATTTATAACAAAACAGTTTTGACAAATAACTCTCTTTTTCTCATACGTTTAACATTAGGAAGATGAAGCAAACCTTCAGCTCTGTGGAAGATTGCAAGAGTTCCATCGGCTAATGCAACCAAAACTCTCCCCTTCACATGTCTGAAGCACAAAGAGAAAAAGTAGGAAATTATTGGTATTTTGCATATAACTGGCGTTACTTGTTATAAGTCTTTTTATATATACACTACCATAAAGTTTGCAGTCAGTACGATTTTTTTTCCTGAAAGAAATTTTTATACTTTTATTGGGCAAGGATGCATTAAATTGATCAAATGTGGCAGTAAAGACTTTTACAAATAAGAGACTTCTTTAAAAACCGACCCTAAACCTTTGAACGGTAGTGTACATACTTCATTAGTATTCTACTTACACCAAACTCAGCACAGAGTCTTTGAGTTTGATTGAATGAAGGCATTTCTTCCAGTTGGACACTGCAGAGTGGACATAAAGCCTGTGGACAGTTTACAGAGACCTTAGAGAGTATTTTACATGGTGCATATAATATTTGAGATTAGGGGTGGGGCGATATGACCAAAATCTTATATCATGATATGAGTAATTTTATTTCACAGTAACAGTATATATCGCGATATAGTTGTTTTTGCTTAAAATAGGATCTTTATATCAAAATTTTTAATAGCATAAAAATGTCAGAATTCTTGTCACCAGTGTCAATATCATAAAAAACTAAAACTAGTATTAGCCTAAATAAACAAAAAACTCAAGCTCACTGAAGACAAGTAAACAGTCAGTGATTAAATAAGAATAAGAAACTAATTACAAGCAATACAACAAAAAAGTACAGGAGAACAAATAAATAAGGAGTGCCGAGTACACTGAATAAAGTAATTAAATGTATAAAAACACTGCATATTCTTCACTGTGTAAATTAAACATATTTCTTCTAATTAAAGTTACAAAAGTGATTTAGTCAAGAGCAGCGAGATATTTTCTCTCTTTTGTTGTTTGATTAACATGAACGACAGACAGCAGGAATATTAGACTACTGTCACTTTAAGACCAATATACTGTTACACACGTGTTGTCTTTCTCAGCTGTTTGCTTTCACTTAAGACCTGAATTACTGTGTTTACGAGGATACTTGCAAAGACGGGCATTTTGACATACAAGCGTGTGTATTTAACCTAAAAAGCAGCAAAAATAACAGTTCAGTACTCCCGCGCTCTATGAACACCATCTTTACGTGCGCACCTCTCTGACAACACTCAACAAAAGTCTCTCAGACAGCACGCACACAGCAAAATGAGTTCTCTTTCGCTGCTGATTGCATTTCAACGGCTTAAGATCACTTGCACGTGACCATGTAGCACAGCAATGTCACATGTGCATGTAACCGTGATAGAGACGATAGTCCAAAATCTCTCTGGTTGACAAATTTCTATCAGTTAATCGTGTCTCCCGGTATATCGCCCACCCCATTTGAGATAGAATTTATCATTTAGAATGTGAAAATGCAACTGAAAATATGATACCGACCAGCCGTTTTGGGCTCCCAGCCACATGGTCGGGGCAGCACTTGTTCCTGCCCGGTCTTCGCCTGCCTCTTCTGCGTCTGTGGGGGCTGATGTTACTTGCTCCTTCGGCACACCTGCCTCACTGTTGGCACAACGCACAGAACAGACCATTTAAATTCAACAGACTCGCCTAAATAATTTCCTAAAGTATTCAGCAAATAGCATACCTACCTTTTGCAGTGAGAAAAAGAGGATTGGTTTAGAAAACTGCAAAATGTTTTCATAAACCTTTATGAAATCAACTGGTGGGCATGTTTTTTTGTGGTTCACTAGGCTATATGTGAGATACCTGTGTGTGTTGTCAGTAAAAACATGCTCTGTGAAAGGTCCGAGTGTGCTCTCCTCATTCTCATTAGGCCCTGCCTCCTCGGACACCTCGGTGGCTTCTGTGGCTTCCTCTGCAGACTGTGACACTGCTAGGCTTCTGCACACTGGAGCTGTGGGAGCTAAACACAAAACATATGACGTCCACTATGTAGTCTCAAAGATGCCTAACATACGTTTTCAGTCAGTTTGCTGACCTTGACTTCGGTCCTGCACGGGTGTGTCGGTGCGAGAGGAGCAGTTGCTGCGCACTACGCTGCAGTTCGTGGCACAGCCCACGATGGTGATCCCCGCCAGCATGCCCTCCACTCCACCCTTATCCTCTGAAGCCCCATCTCCAGCCTGCTGCTCCAGAAATATCTCACCTGCTGGGTAATCACTCTCACTGGCCGCTACACGCACGAAGAACACAAGTGAGTTAACACATCTTCTACAGTGTTAGTTACAGCTGAGAGTGTGGTTGTTTGTATACGGCACTACACAGACCTGGTACACTGGAGATGCACAGCACATGGGCATTACACACATTAAACTGGTCGACCAGTGAGCAGGGTTGGTTTGCGTCGATAATGACCACTTTACTGGCTGAATGAGTGCTGGTCAGAATCCACACGCGGCTGCTCATGGAGTCGGTCTCGTGCAGCTCTTTAGGCTAAAAGAGGAAGAAATACCAATGTTTAGATCACGCAAGCTTATTCAAATTATAATTATGATGTTTGAAATTCAATTCTAGCATTTATTTACTTAAAGAAAGAAAGGGAAGCAGTAAAATGTAAAAAATGTACAGTGAGGTCCAAAAGTCTTTGACCCCTTTTGAGCTATTGACTAGTGAATAAAAAAACAACAACTATTAAATGACATTAAAAAGTAATAGTAAAAACTGACTCAAATTGAGTAAAACATTCAACTCGGAAAATTAGCATAAATTTGAGAATTTCTTAGTATTTGGTTTGTGTCCCCTTTGCTTTAATCAGTGTCGTAAATTTGCTTATTTGATTAGTAACCTATCAAAAGTGTAGAATTGTAATTTTAGATCACAGAATTTCTTTACATTCTTTACTATAAATTTCAAAATAACTTTCTACTTTCTCAGACTTTTCCCACCGTGTGTTTCTGTGTATTTACACTACTGTTCAAAGGTTTGGAGTCTGTACATTGTTTTATCTTTCTGAAAGATGTCTCTTATACTCACCTAAACCGCATTTATTTGATCAACAAAAAAAAAAAAGTAAAATTGTGAACTATTATTACATTACATATTGTAATATATTTTAAAATTAGTATATTTACTTTATTAAAAAAATTATTTAGTCATATATATATATATATATATATTATTTAAAAACTTATTTAAAATAATTTATTCCTGTGAAGGCAAGGCTGAATTACTCCAGTCTTTTGTCACATGATCCTTCAGAAATCATTCTATTATGCTGATTTGAAAAACAACAAACTTATTATCAGTGTTGAAAATGTTGATGCTTATTATTTTTTGCTGAGGATGTTACTTTCTTGAGGATTCTTTGATAAACAGAAAGTTCAAAATAGCTGCAATTAAATCAAATTTTTGTAATATTATAAAACATTCAGAAAACAAACTGTTGCTTTTGATCAATTTAATCCTTGAATCAAAAGTAGTAATTTCTTTGAACATCTCTCCCAAAAGTGTTGTTTTTTTCCCCCAAGTAATTTCGTGTGTTTTATTCTTGTTTTTAAAAAGCCGTATACCTTCTTCTTTTCTGGTGAGCTCTGCTGACTCCTGCCGTCTCCGCCTTCATCTTCACCAGTCAAAGGATCAGAGCCATTGGACGGCTTCACAGCTGCAGTCTCCTGATTGGATGTCTTCCAGCCAGTGAGATCCACACCAGCAGCACACCATAGCTGGAGAACAAGAGTATGAGTTCATACCTTCAAACCCTCAAAACAAACAGCGTGTAAGCCTGTGTGTATCCTTTACCTTCCTGTTGGGGTCTTTCTCCACCAGAGGGCGGCAGTACACTGGCACAGGGACATTTTTCATGCGATTATCCTCCTTCTCATTGGCCTGTGAGGACACAGGAAGACAGTGATGTTCACAAGGCCTTAGTAAACAAGATCACTGCCACACACTACAAGCCATACTCAGAGCTCCCATCATGCTCTGGTTAAGATTGCCTTGATCCAGGGCAGACAGAGAAAGGGGAAACCAAGAACAGCAAACCAGCGCAGCAGATCAAAGTCTGTTAGAGGCTTACAAAGCAGACGCATGCGCAATGACAAGAGTCAATCTACTGTATAGTCAGCAAATGCCACCGAGAGACAGAGAGAGCACTTGATCATGACTCAAGTGTTTCTAAGATGGAGGAAGGTTTGATACAGACCAAAAATAGCGTGTTACACAACACCATCTGAATTAATTTAATTTCATCTAAGACCATGTTGCCTGTATACAATTAAATATTAAATTGTGATTATATTAAAATGAGCTTTCTTTACATTTTAGACATCTGGAATTAGTTTGAAACTTAGATGAGAGTTCAACTAAACTCTGCTTACATACTAGATTAGAATAACCATTTCTCTTTATTACCTTTAAAAAAGGCAACCCTTGTGAAAAAGAAGTATACTTTAACATACTTTTGATCGTTTTTGAAATACAGTTAAACTATACTGACAAGCAGTTATTATAAACTATAAACTATTTGGTGAATATGCTTAAATATATATTCTATTGAAACCTGTGTCATTTAAATATATTTGCAATTCCACATTTATAATGATGAAGCTGCAATACTTTAAAATAAAACTTTTTAATATTGTTTTATAAGTGTACTTAAGTGTGTTCAGAAACAGTCATATTTTCTTTTAGTTCACCTAAGTGGCCTTTTATTTCAAGAATATTATATATTTTGCAAGTAAAGTTTTTTTTTATATATATAAAAGGGACCAAACTATGTTTTAAAATTAAATTGTAATAGTAATCAACTATGGCCATTGCATTACTTACCTAATAAATATGAAAAATGTTGAACGGAGAGAAATCTATGTATTAAACCTGCTTCCTATTACATGAAATCGGAACATATTTAACATTTAACAATTTAATGTAACTTTTTAAGCTGAAATTAAGCAGAATGGGTGCCTTTTCACACAATATAGTAATATTATAAAAAAGTGTTGTGTTGTTTAGTCAAAATCATTGAAAGGTTCTCTTACAAAACAGTATTCAGGTGATACCATGGTACAGTAGTGGTATCAGATGGTAATACTATGGTACTTACTACTCCAATATACTTTTGCATATCAAGTGCTGATTGATTACCATATTCACGAACCACTGTATGTGAATAAATGGTATTACATTTACATTTCAGGTTGTCTTGCAACAACGCTGACATATAAATTATGATGACTGGCATATGACTTCTATCAGTGTAGGTTGTAAGCGACTGTAAAATCGGCCAAATGTCTAAAATGCAGTAAATAATGTATTAACTTGATAGTGTTAGCGAAACGACAGGAAAGCATGGCGACAGCTATAAAACACCAGAGGTTTCATTCCTAAAGATATATTCAACTTAGCAGAGACATTATTTTCTGCTATGTCAGTATTCTGCTGCGTCTACGCTATGATTTGCTGACAGAGGTTGAGTCAGGTTAGGGCTGGGAGTTAAAGGGACAGGGTGGGAGAGGTGCATGCTGGTCCTCTGCCGCTCAGACTTGCCTGCGTCCTCTTCGCTGTGGCATCTTGAGCACTGTCCGCCTGCGAGCCGTTCTGTAGGAGATCACAGTTAGAGCCACGGCGACATTGTCACCACGGCATCCCTGACAAACACACTGTCAGCGTGGCAACCCTAACACTGTTGCCACTCCAGAAACCAGCACAACGGGGACTAGTCAACTAGTCCCAGAAAACAACAAACAATTCCAGACTAACCAGTGTTACCACTGCTTACCACTTAGCAAGAATTCACATGGACGATGTAGCACCGGACATGTTAAAACAATTATAATAATTAAAATTTGTTGGTGGGACAAAACGCTAAATCATTGTATTTTACGGTCTTCAGCTTTACAGAAAAATAAGCAAAGACATATAATACATATATAATAAAATATATTATAATACTAATTAATATATATATATATATATATATATATATATATATATACACATTTTAATTTGTTTAAATTTAGTTGTTTTTGTCTTTTTTTAGAAAAATGTACAATTTTATATTTAAATAAAATAAATACAATTTTATATTTACCTATAATTTCTTTTATTTTTTCATTGTAGTCAGTTCAGCGCTTCAGCTTCATTATTTAAACTTATTTCATTTTAGTTACAACATTTTCCGTCTTTTATAAACAATTATAAAACATTTATACTAATATATATATATATATATATTATTTAAACAAATATTTTAATTGTTTTAGTTTTAATTAATAGCACTATCATTTTTCACTGTTACATACTTTTTACATAAAAGCCACTTTTTGTCACTATCTTGAATTTTTTTTTTTCACTAAACTGCTCTTTCACATCTTCAAAAAGCAATTCATCAACTCACATAAACTCAGATGCCTTTGTTTATCTTGGGAGGAGCTAAACTAAGACACACCCCTTTGGGCATTTGGGTTCATCTTTATTGAATTTTTTCTCTTGTATTTGACTTCCTGACAAAACAGAGCCACTTCGGTCTCTATGTGGAGATAAACTGCTTAGAGAGATCAAGAGTCAAGGGTCAAGATAGGAGCAGATACCTGTTTCAAACGGGACGGGACACTCCAGCCACAGGTCTGCATGGGGCCGTCCTTCCGGCGCATGTGCTCGCGCACCTGCCGGTACTGCTCTCGACGCTGCTCTCTGCGAGTACAGAGCGCAGAATCGCTGAGGAGAGACGCAACACCGTTACTGGGCAGTCTACGGGGCGAAGAGAAAGAGAGAGGGAGCAGTCAGCGAAAGAGCGAGAGAACCAGCCAGCCAGCCGAGGCCAAAAAAGAAATGCCAGACACACTGCATGATGTGAAAATGTTATATTTCATTTACATTTATGCATTTGGCAGATGCTATTTAATGCTAGGCGAGGCAAACAGATTTAAAAATGAACATTTGATATGTATATGTTGATGTTAGCTGATGTTTTAAAATGTTAATGTTTAAAAATGTTGTGACAAATAATACAATGAATGCATAAAACATCTACATTTATTCATTTGGCAGCAGTTTGGCTATTTTTGACTAAAACTATTCAAAATAATTTTCACCAATTGAAAAAGCTGAAATAAAATTAAATATTTTATTAGATGAAATACTTTTACGCAAAAACTGAAATAATATAAGTTAAAGTACTAAAAATACAGAAACTAAAACTAAAAACGAAATTATAAAGAAATATAATAAACAAAAAGCACAAACTAAAACGTAAACTAAAATTAAAATGAACACTGAAAATATAAAAATAAAAGCTAATTAAAAATACAGTTATTAATATCATTATGCATGTTAACTGAGAACTAAACCCCACAACCTAATTTAAGTAATTATTAAATAAATGCCAAAAATTCTACTTTTGTTTTAGAGATAATGTTAGAATTAATCAGTAGAAATTGTTTTTATTATTAGTTTTATTTAAAGCAATAGAAGTCTATGATATTTCCTTGGATAACTCCTCCTGCAAGTAAAAGTGTGAGTGAGTGTGCAACAGCTAACGGTCAAATGCAGCATTAGCACGTAGCATTTAGCAGGAGTCAGCTTGCCTGAGCAGAAGAAAGAGAGAGTAGACATGGGGCACAGAGGAAGAGGGAGGACAAACAGACAGCTACAATGTGTGGATGAGGATGTGAGGACATATGGGACAAAGACACAGTCAGGTATGCATATTTCCTCTCACTCTTCAGGCATGAACTCCAGTATGCAGCTGGAGGTGGAGATCTGGCACATGGTTTGGGAGCGTCTCTGGTTGTATCCAGCAGGAGAAGGAGACTTGTAGTGAATGTTGACACTGGTGTACGGCCGTTTCACTGGAGGAGGGCTCGCAGATGAGCTAAAAAGACGTGCAAAGCTGGAGAGAGAGACACAGAGCAAAGCGAGTAGGTAAAGGAACAGGAAAACAGATAAAATGCAAATAATAAAATTAGTGCTAAAACTATTTTAATATAATTAAGATATTTCAGCTGTGTGAAATCTAGCCCCTGATTTTCCTTACATACTGATTTAAGAGTTAAAGACAAAATGTCTAAAACCGCTGTAATACTCACAACTGCCAGATTATGGACTTCTTCTTCTCTGGCAGAGCAGGACTCTCTCGAGATGCCCTGTGGAAGTGAAATGGATAAACAGAAAATTAAGTCTGCATTGTATAATATATATACATTTCACACACACACAATTTACTGTAAATGTTTTTTGGAACTAAAAAGTATGAATTACCATATAATTTATGGCTTGCTTACAATTAATTTAAAACTCAACTGGAAAATAAAAGTAAATTATTGTTAAAACGATTTCTTTAAATAATCAAAAACAATGTAAAAGGATATTCCCAGAAGTCCTTGTATGATGCATCACACGTGATTTATTTATTTTTTATTCACACATGAGAATAATTTTTTTACACTACAAATCAAATCAAAGTTTGGGGTTGGTAAGATTTTTTTATATTTTTGAGTATCTTATGCTCACCAAAGCTGCATTTATTTGATCAGAAACAAATTAAAACAGTAATATTGTGAAATATTATTACAATAACTGTAAATGTCACTCCAGTCTTCAGTGTCACATGATCCTTCAGAAATCATTCTAATATGCTCCTTTGGCATTCAGGAAATATTTCTTATAATTATCAATGTTAAAAATAGTTGCACTGTAAATGTTATCAATTATGTACATTAGGGTGTTTTGTAACATTTTATGTTACATTACAATGCATTAATGCATTTTTATATTGTATTGTATTGACAAAGTCATTTAGATGTGCAAGTGTCTGAGATGTCTGACATGCTTTGATGCAAGATAAAATTAAGTGCCTGAATGAGAGTTGATTTGGATGTGAGATTTTATGTCTGTGTCTGCTTCTCCCTCACCTGATCATCTCGGTCCAGCGCACAGCTTCCTGAAGCTCCATCAGTCTCTCCTTGTACTGGTTGCGCTCCATCAGCACACGGGCCATCTCTACACGTGTGAAGCGTCGTCTCTGCGTCATGGCCACATCGTCCTGTAGTGGAGATGAGTACTGCACCAGAGCCACACAGAACAGAGCAGCACCACAAAACACGGCAGTAGTGAAGCGGAGGTTAGTGCATCAGGCCTTCACAGCAGCAAATATGAGGTTACTAAAGCATTGCAAGAAGGTTAAAAGTTTACTGCGCATAGCATTTTCATTAAAAACCGTTAGAGCATAAAGCAAAGCCTGTAGAAGTGACTGGTAGTAGAATTTCTCATATCCAACCACTGACTGTTTACAACTTGATTTAAAATGTAATCCATTTAAATTCTCACTTTAACAGTCATAAATGGTTTTAATATTATTAATAATATAAGAATTTTTTTTTTTGGTTATTTGAGATTTCAGAGCTCTGTTCCAAAATCTAGTGAGCGTGATTTTTTCACTGAACTCATCACAGTGCATTCTGGGATATACCATGCTGTCACTAAACTGAGCTAAAACAAGGTGTTTTTGGAGAAAACAATTAAAGTTACTACCTACTCATGACGGTGAGGCAGCTCACTAGTTTTTGGAGCAGAAAAAGAGACTGAAGTGTTGGACTTACATCCTCTCCACCCTCATCTTTAGAGTCCTGAGATGCTCCTAAAGCTTCAGCTCTCAACCTTTAATCAAAGGGAGACATTCAGACTTTAATTAGATTGGAGTCACAGAGACTCTTAAAAAGACCATAAACCACTTTCTGAGACACATTCCACTGTGCTGCTTTGTCTATTGTCTGTGTAAACATGTGCTAAATGGACACGTTTGATCATTGTGCTCAAATGTCACATATTTTCCAGTGACTCACACATGACACGGCGTTATAGAAACTGAAATATATAACTTTTAAAAAACGCGAAACCTTGCATTTACTACCCCTTCCACTGCCACACGTCTTTTGCAAAACTCAAAAACGCATTTTGTGTGAAGGGCCCCTAAGACTGAATTAAACTCATGATCATAATAGGCCGTAAATAATATTGTTATTTTAAAATATGCACACATTCACAACAAAGGTTCTGTAAATGTTTCTTGCCTCATCTCATTCAGTAACAAAATACATAAATCACATAAATGATAAACGAGATGTTAAAGTACTGAGGCAGACCAGCCTAAAAATGTAACTTTTTCGCAATTTTGTTATCCTAACCACACAGAAAGTGACATGTAATCAATAATATCAAATATTAGAGAGGAGTGGTGGCAGGCTTCTCCTGATATTTCAATAACAATTACAAAAGAATAAAATAAAGCATATTTTGTTAGCTTTTTTTAACTTGGAAGGGTTCAAATTGAGCAGATAATTATTCCCTCACTGTTATCGTCAGAGTGCATTTCAGCATTTGGCTCATATTCGTGATCTCAACCATATTCTCAAAACTATCGATTTTCAACATCTTCAAAAACAAAATTTTGATCGCTATTCACCACATCCACCGTCAAATGACAGTGACACTCATATTTTATTGCTCTGCAATAAAGCCATTCAAATCAGTTACATTTTTGCAGATGATATTATTTATTTTATGCCTACCGTAATTATGAGTGGAACTGCATTTAATGTTGAGCAGGAAAAAAACACACTTTCACTATTATGTATCCTCGGGTTGCTATAGCGACCCTATACATTTTTAACAAAAATATTAATCAGAAAACAGATATTCTTTTAGAATTTTTTTCTTGTTATATTGTTTATAATTAATATGTTGAGGAATACTAAGAAAGTGGATGCCTAACTTTAGAGAGAGGGTATTGAATGACGTCCTGGGTTGCTAAAGACCTGAGGTATGCATTTAAGGGTTGAAAATGTTGAAAAGGACCAATCAACAAACGCCAAAGTTGTGACATAAAAATTCAGTGGAAACAAACACAGGCAAAAGATCCAGACCTCTTTAGCTCCTCCTCCAGTTCTTTCACTCTCTGGTCCACTTTGCTTTTGGACTGTTTCACTGTTTCCAGCTCTTCCCGGAGAACTTCCTGTTCACTCGACAGATCATCCACTTTAGCAATCAGGTCATTCTTCACAATATTCAGGGCATTCCTACAGACATCAAGTGACTCCATTAGAGCATGAAGACGCATACATACACAGGCAAATAAACACACATTCTGTCTGTCTTTCTCTCTTACTTGGTCTCCAGTAGTTGTTTGTTCTCTGTTAGTAGATTTTCCACCTCTTTCCCCATACCTGTGAGATATACAGTGTTAGTAGGAGTAAAGACCACCATAAACTCTTTCCAAGTCTCAGATAAACAGACTAAGGGACAGCTGATTCAAAACTACATCACGATTGTTTGAAATTACACCACAATCACAACCAATTACAGTACATTTTAATACTTCAGCAGCTATTTAATACTAAGTCAGTGAAATCTCCTCTTTATTGTGAGACTGAACAATGACCTTTAAGGGTTTTATTTACAAGACATCTAAAGGAGTATAATCACAGTCTAACTTGATAAGTGAACTGTAGAACATCCAAACTGACTTGGTAATATGATTCATATGAGCTGAAAAGCCATGCATTCGAAAGCACAGCACTGAGCAGCCGAAATTAATAGGATTAGAAGAGCAGAAGCACAGGAGAACATCTCACCAAAGCATACCTACAAATAAGGAACGTATCACAATGTCCTACTGAAAATAACATGATGGGGAAAAGGAGGCTATGAGCCTTACCAAAGAAATCATCCCGGACTGAAACAGAGAGCAGAGGAGGAAACAGAGGGAAAGTGGTGAGGAAGGAGGAGACAACCAAATGACAGGAGGAGTAAAGGCATGAATGTGAAGACAGAAGAGAAGATTAAAAGAAGAAGATAATGATGGAAATGAAGAGAAATGGAATTAAAAGAAAAGATTAAGAGAAGAGAGAAAAACAAATGGACAGGTACGTTAGATATTTATCATCACACACATACAAATACACACACACACACACAATAATTCCTTTATAAAGCAAAATCAATAAAACAAATGATCAGCTATCACTATTACATTAAAATATTTTTTATTTATCAGATGTTTAAATATTATATTTTTGAGGGACTGCCTTTAACAAAACAGCACATTCAAAGGTTTGTGGTCAGGAAGATTTTGAAGTTTTTAAAATAACTCTTATGCTCACCAAGACTGATACTTCATTAATATTGTGAAGTATTATTGCCATTTAAAATAACTGTTAGAATGTATTATAAAATGTAATTTATTCCTGACTTTTCAACATCATTACTCAAGTCGTCAGTGTCACATGATCCCTCAAGAATCATTCAAATATACTGATTTGGTGAAGAAACATTTCTTATTATTATCAATGCTGAAAATGTTTTTGCTGCGTACGATGTTTGTGGTAGTTGTGATTTATTTGTTTGATGAATAGAAAGTTCCATTTATTTGAAATCTGAATTTTTGTAAATGTCTTCACTCTAACTTTCAATCAATTAAAACTCCTTGATGAACAAAAGTATTAATTTCTTTCAAAACATACATTTTTTTCTGGCCCCAAACGTTTGAACAGTAGCGTGCTTTTAAACGTCTTTAGTCGCATAGTCTAGTGTTGTGTTTCTGAGGTACAGTTTAATGTGTTTAAAGTAATATGACTAATTGTGTTTCATGTTGGTGTTAAATCCATGCAAAGGTCAAAAAAGAATGAGAACTAAAAATACCAACCAATCAGTGATCAGATACACACCTGAGAATTCCCCTAGGGGCGTGGCCGAGAGAAGCACACACAGGAAGGAAGCACAGAGAGGGGTCAAGGGTCAGTGAGTGAGACGGCCAATCAAAAGAAAGATCCACCTTCACACTGAGATAAACAAATCAACAGCTCTACCTTGATAATGAAACAAAACAAATCAGAAAACTGCCAACATAAATAACGGCAGTTACTCAAATGAAACAACTCAGGACAACTTCATCAGACCAAAATGTGCTTAGGGGCAGGAGATACAGCCGTGAAGCAAGCATGATATCCCAAGAGACCTTGCTTTGGGGATATATCCAGCAGTGTGGCTTCCTGACAAAAGGCATGCAGTTCAAAGCGTAGGAAAGAAAGGCCCTTAGCCACCATACGCTTAGCAATGGTACTTCAAATATAAACAGAAAATGAAACATCATTGATCTTAAATGCAGGTTATATCTAAACCTGCATTTATGAGAAACTGTCAATCAACTGCGGAGGTCAAATGTTCAATAAAGGGTCTTCACTGGAACTATGAAGCTTACCGAGAAGTTCCGCTCCTGCGTCCACATCACCGATGATGTCCGACTTGGCGTCTTTGATCTCATGGTACAGAGAGTCTGTGTTGATGCCGAATGCCTCATTCACGATGCCCTGAGAAGGACTTCAAAGGAACAAGAGCTTTCGTCATTATTTCTGTGCCTTATTTCACTTCAAAGCTTGAATGTTTTTTGCTGAATTCTTTATATCACACAAAGCCACTTTCTAAACAGTGTTTTTTTTTACGATTTAGAACTTTAAATTTGATGGTCTTTTTGTATTGCTCGAGTGTTTTGTACTTTTAATCAGTATTTAATTGTGTGAATGATATGTATCTGTCTACCTGTTTCCTCCTCCGTAGATTCGAGGGTCCAAGCACAAATCTAGCTCTGGTGTTGAGTCTATAATGTCCAGAAACTCTGACCATTCATCACTACTGCCCATACCTACAGACACACACACACAAATGAAAATGAAATGAAGACAGTCATTTTCCTGCAATGAAAAGTTTGACTTCTGCAATATGTAGAAGGCACACAAATTCCTCATGCCTTCATTTGACATTGTCAAATCATGTTTGGATTTAATCAATGCATTATGTGTGATGTACATGAAATGTCATGTCAGTACAAATTGTTTCTTTACTTATAATGCAAGTGACTGGAGGGGTTTCCAGTAGCGGCCGATCAATTTATCAGCAAGGCTGATATCTGACATTTTTTAACTATTAGCATCATCTATACTGTAATAGGATTACAGAACAAAATCAAGGAGAATATTTATTACTTGTAAAATTCAAATTATTGTTATCATTATATGATTACTATGTAATCAAATTATTATATGATACATTTTTACCTATTTAAAATGAATTAAATATTTGGTGAATACCATCTAAAAATATTATAATTACTTTTGTGGATGTGCTATTTACAATCTTTACATTTCCTTTCAAATAAAAAAGTTTAGAGTAAAATACAATTTTTAAACATTTAAACGTTTGGAGTCAGTAAGATTTAAAATACTTCTAGTCAGTAAGAATGCATTAAACTGTGTAAAAGTGATTGTAAATACTTTACATTGTTGCAAAAATATATTTCAAATATTGTATTTACTGTATTTTTTGTTCAAATAAACGCAGACTTGGTAACCATAAGAGACTTCTTTTAAAAACATAAAAAAATCTTGCTGACCCCAAACGCTTCAACGGGAAAATGTTAACATATATTGATATATTGATGAACATCAGCATTGGCATCTGCCTTTAAAAAAAAAACTTAATCGCTTGATCACTAGTTTTCTTTGTTCTTTCATTCAGTGTTTATTCTTTGTCTCAGTTCTTCCTTTCTCACCAATGCTGACGTTCCTTGTTTCCTGAGACACCTGCACCTCCATGTTTCTACTACGACGCTTTGCATTCTTTTGGCGTGCCCCCCGGGACACGTCGAACCCTCCCACCGATACCAGCCCATCATTCAGAGGGGTAACTGTTGCCGAGGGAACAGACGAGGTGGGAGTGTTTGATTTGCTCCCTGTGCTGCTGGGTGTGGTTGCGACGGAGTCTGAATCTGAGCCATCCTCCTGAACACAGAGAGAACAACATATCACATACATATTTTAATAATTAACATACTCTGCTAAACTTCTAAACTAGTTAATTTGGTATTGCTTTGACAAGTCTGATTGATAAACATTTATACTTACTAGCAAGGCTTGTACGGTACAATATATTGTAATACAAATACACACACATGTAAATGTAAAACATTTACAAATAATAAAATATCTGTGAAGTACCACTACATCCTTCCAGTTTCAAGATATTTATCTTTAAAAAAAATTCTATGGCAACATATAATGTCCACAGATACAAAAAATTATTTGACCCCCTGCTGATTTTATATGTTTGCCCACTGACAAAAAATGATCAGTCTTTAATTTTAATGGTAGGTTTGAACAGTGAGAGACAGAATAACAACAACAAAAAAAATCCAGAAAAACGCATTTCAAAAAAGTTATAAATTGATTTGCATTTTAATGAGTCATATAAGTATTTGATCCCCCTTTCAATCAGCAAGATTTCTGGCTCCCAGGTGTCTTTTATACAGGTAAGGAGCTGAGATTAGGAGCACTCTCTTCAAGGGAGTTACCTGTATGAAAGACTCCTGTCCACAGAAGCAATCAATCAATCAGATTCCAAACTCTCCACCAGGGCCAAGACCAAAGAGCTGTCCAAGGATGTCAGACACAAGATTGTAGACCTACACAAGGCTGGAATGGGCTACAAGACCATCGCCAAGCAGCTTGGTGAGAAGGTGACAACAGTTGGTGCGATTATTCGCAAATGGAAGAAACAAAAAATAACTGTCAGTCTCCCTCGGTCTGAGGCTCCATGCAAGATCTCACCTCATGGAGTTTCATTGATCATGAGAACGGTGAGGAATCAGCCCAGAACTACACGGGAGGATCTTATCAATGATCTCAAGGCAGCTGGGACCATAGTCACCAAGAAAACAGTTGATAACACACTACGCCGTGAAGGACTGAAATCCTGTAGCGCCCGCAAGGTCCCCCTGCTCAAGAAAGCACATGTACAGGCCCGTCTGAAGTTTGCCAATGATTCAGAGGAGAACTGGGTGAAAGTGTTGTGGTCAGATGAGACCAAAATCCAGCTCTTTGGCATCAACTCAACTCGCCGTGTTTGGAGGAGGAGGAATGCTGCCCAAGAACACCGTCAAACATGGAGGCGGAAACATTATGCTTTGGGGGTGTTTTTCTGCTAACGGGACAGGACAACTGCACCGCATCAAAGGGACGATGGACGGGGCAATGTACTGTCAGGGCCAGGGCATTGAAAATGGGTTGTGGATGGGTATTCCAGCATGACAATGACCCAAAACACACGGCCAAGGCAACAAAGGAGTGGCTCAAGAAGAAGCACATTAAGGTCCTGGAGTGGCCTAGCCAGTCTCCAGACCTTCATCCCATAGAAAATCTGTGGAGGGAGCTGAAGGTTCGAGTTGCCAAACGTCAGCCTCGAAACCTTAATGACTTGGAGAGGATCTGCAAAGAGGAGTGGGACAAAATCCCTCCTGAGATGTGTGCAAACCTGGTGTCCAACTACAAGAAACGTCTGACCTCTGTGATTAGGTTTTTTGCCACCAAGCAGGGACGGACTGGGACTAAAAATCGGCCCTGGATTTTTTGCAGCAATCCTGTCGCATTTATGGCAAATAACATCACAAAACCCATGGTGACTCTGCTGACAAAAACAATAGAAACCATCACAGAAATTTTCCACTAACAAATACCATTACAAATATTACAAACTTTTAACCATTTTTACTTTTAACCATTAAAACAATTAAATAATGGTTTCCTGTAGTGTGTTTTGGAACATATTACATTAGGATTTAGTGTTTTTTTTTTGTTTTTTTTAATGACCAATTACCAGTAGAGACCAACAGGCACCATTACAGTTTTCATTAAAACCAATACAATTCTCATTATAAATCAGTAAAACCATTACAAATGATGTGCTGGTTTTTATTTATTTTTCAGCATGGGATTGAAATAAATATATATTATTGTATGAACTAAAATACTTGAAAACCACATAAAAAGAGCAGAACGCAAAATGTATAATATGACAATTATAAACATAAACCTAGAATCTAGAAACCTGAAACAACAGAATTCTTCAATTTGAGTATATGTCTCTTTGTGTGTATGTTAATAAGACTAATCACCTTATAGGCGACTTCATTTACTGTATTTTTTAACTCATTATCTCTCATGTAACCTGTTGTAGAATCACTTAGGGTAGCGGCTATTAGCACGAAGTTAAAATAACATTCTTAAAGATAGATGATATTTACACTATGTTAAAATAGCAGGATTGTCTGCTATTTATACTACTTATTGAAAATAGTGGCAATTATCTGCACCTCAGTGTTGCAATACATTATAAAACAGTATGCAATAATAACTTATTGAGTGAGTGTCAATTTTAATTTTAATTCAAATAATTAAATGGATGCCACCTTATTTGGACGATAAAGCTCTCCCTACACCTACCCTAACCCTACCCGATACTTTATTTTCAACTTTTTGATTATTTCCTTCATTTTTATTAAAAAATAAATGCATTACCATTAAAATGATAGACTGATCATTTCATTGTCAGTGGGCAAACGTACAAAATCAGCAGGGGATCAAATAATTTTTTGTGTGTGTATATATATATATATATATATATATATTTATATATATATATATATATATATATATATATATATATATATATATATATATATATAAAAAAGCTTTGTCAAACATAACTCAAACTGCTTTATACTCATGTGACTTGAGTCATTTAGAGAACAGGAAGTGAAGAATCACGTTTTTTCTCTTCCTTCAAAGAACGGATGTGTGCTCAGCTGACAGATGCTTCATGTGAGATTCAGTTCATTAAATCAGCGTTTTTAAAACATATCTGTTCATTTCAGATGGCTAAAACAAGACAAAGATGTCACAGGACAAGGCAGAGGATGGACGGCCAAACCAAAATCATGGACCTTGGAGGCCTGCTGGTGTCCAACAAAAAACCACCCATGAACCTGATCTTGACACAAGCAGGCATAAGGGGCGTGGCTGAGAGAATGATCATGACTCCTCCCCTGACGCTTTAGGGCGGAGTCATATCTGTCACACCTGGTAGCCAGGGGCGTAGACAGGTCTGCTGAGATCGCTGGAATGCCAGACATCTGACGAAACCATTATAGCCCCCCCAGGACCCCCACGTACCATGCCATCTCCGCCAGGAAACAAACTCAGTGATGGGGGGCGCTCTGTTTTACTGCAGAAAAAAAAAGAGACAGGAAAGGTTGAATATTTCAAGCAATAAACCAACACTGGCACATAAACATGAGCAAAAAAATGCAACAGACAGGGTGAAAACACATATAGACACAAAACCACATAGGAGAAAGAGGTATAGGTTTCTCAGTCTCTGACTTCAAGAGTGTTAAACTGGGTGTTTGGGTGGACGGCAGGTTCATTTTTAATTTTAAAGGAGTAAAATGGGAGATATAAGGACTGCAGGGAGACACAGGGGTTTCGGGAGTTGTCAGAGATTGCGGGGCATTTTTACCTTTTCCTCCAGTTGTGTCGTTGACTGCAGAGACACACACAGCGGCACACGTACAGAAAGAAAGAAAGAAACAAAAAGAAAGTGAACACACGCACACTCACAAACACAGTCAAACTATACTGACACAGGACATAACGTCACATTACGTACAGGATACAGCATGTAAAAAATACATGGAACTGACTGATGCTGAAATTTCAAGCAACATCTTGATTGTCGCAATTTGGGACTGTGTTTCATAATATGTTATTTTGTATTTCATTATAATAATGTAATGTATTGTTTGTTTTGGTGTATTCAAATATCAACATCGTTTGGCAAAATTAGTGTAGTGTACCTTTAAGACCTAAATTACTGTATTTAAGAGGATACTTGCAAAGACGGGCATTTTTACACATACAAGTGTGTGCATTTAACCGTTCAAGGCCTATAAAGAGTCAGGTTAATCACGTCTACCAGTATATCGCCCACCCCTAATACAAAAACAAAAATATTTCTTATATTCTGTGGGTAAATGAGTTATCAGTGCAGTTGACTCTCATTCTGTTAGGTTATGACAAGGTTAAAAACCTAAACCCATCTAAAATATCTCCATCTAACGATTTAGTAAATTAGTAACATTAAATTAAGCTTTGTTTTTCTTAGGCAAAAGACATCGCTTCTGACTCTCACAAATCTGCAACAAAATTCAAAACTGCAAGTTTGTCTATGGCAATGCTTGATCAGTTGAAATCAGCTGACTGTGTTTACATGAAAAAAGAAAATGTGTGAAATGTGTAGAGATGTGTTTATAATTGAGTATGACTACAAGCTAACCACAACTCTAGCTCTGACTAAGCAAGACATGACAAACTGTCACTGAGCATCATCACCCAGCGCCTAGCAACACTGTCTCCAAGACAACTGTCTTAATAATGGGCCATTTTGTATCATCAAAATCTAAATCATCCAATACATACACCCAAACTGCAATATACAGTCACAGCTGATGCGCAAAAATGAGTTTGCAGTTCAAAATTCTAAATATTAATTATTACTTCTAAAAATTAAATTCTGTTTAGAACTAATCAGAGGAATTCTTCCAACTGGTTACCAACAAAACATGTTTATTTAATAGCACAAAAGAAACATGCAAACACAAATGAATTCCAAATGCACATTCTGAACTCTTCGTGTAAATGAAGGCTTGGAATGGCTGCATCATGCTGATTATACAAGTAACTCACGTCCGTCCACAGCCTGTAGACTCGGACTGATTGCTGCCTGACTGTTGCATCTTTGAGCGCTCAATGTGTTCCACATATGTCTGTATCATCTAAATTTAAAAAAAAAAACAATGTCAGTGTATACAGTACATGCTGACATTTTCAAGAAGTGGAGCTTTGTATTTGTAACTTTCAAGTTATTGCTAATAGTCTCCCCACAACTTTAGACTAATGAATTTCCATTATGTTTCCACTCATTTTCCATGCCAAAAAAAATAAATGTATCAAGATCACAATCACAAAAAGCTATTTTTAGCAGGTAAAACATGTTTTAAAAATAAATAAATAAAATAACCAGAAAAAAAGTATATCCAATATGGAAATTTCATAATATTTTATTTATTCCATAACTTTTGCTACATTTCCTACACACTTTTTCATCCTTATTCCCAGGTTTTCTATTATCATGGGAACCCTGTGTTAATTTGAGTTATCGTTCTGTGCTGGGGGGTTTTACTGACCTCCGTATGGCGCTGGTGAAGGGCGTTATACTCTTTCTTCATGTCTGATTCTCGTTCTTCCAGACGAGAGACTACAAGAGGAACATCACAAATGCATAGTGCAAGAAACTCAAATCTCTGTTTGTGTCAAGTGTGCACGAACAATTGTAGTTGAGTGCACAGACTCACTCTGGTCAGCATAGTTCTTGGTCTTCAGCTCAAGTTGTTTTGTTTGTAGCTCCAAAGTCTCCACCATGGTCTGCAACTCCTTCTTGTCTGCCTCCAAGGCATCTTCAAATTCGATGAACTTCTGTTAACACACAAACGCACACATCCACACAAGGTCAGATCCTTTATTTTACAGCCTGAATTGGAGGGATGGATGGATGGATGGATGGATGGATGGATGGATGGATGGATGGACGGATGGATGGATGGACAGATGGATGGACGGATGGATGGACGGATGGATGGACGGATGGACAATGGATGAATGGATGGACAGATGGACGGATGGATAGATGGCGGTTGGGTGGACAGATAAAAAAGACAGACAGACAGATGCATGTGATCTTTGAAATATATCACTGCAGACCGTGTGTGTATGTAAACTGATTTCAGTGCAAAATTATCCATAACCACATTATGAAGCAGATCAGCACAAGGTCAAAAAGCATTTTTGAGAAAGGACTGTTCTTCGAATACAATACAGTCACATTTACACACACACAGTTACCCGGGTACATTACACACACACACACATACAAGTGCAGTGTGTGGTGACTTTGAGCTGCAAGGATTTAACTGGAACACAATAGGCTCTTTCTGCAGTGCGGCCCAGCCACAAACAGCCTCCACTGCAAAGAGAGGGAAAAACCAAACGCATTCTAACACTATAAATTTCAAATCTGTCTTCAGTGAACACATCACACTAGGCCGATCATGTCATTCTAATGAGTGTTTTGACTAGAAGTCATTTCTAGTGTACTATATACACCTCTTATCAGAAGCATGTCTACATATGGGATTATAGAGGCATTAAATGTTATGTATTGCTTTTCATAATGTAATTCCAGAATGCTAATTTGAGTTCTTGCTAAACCTTAACATAACAATATCTCTCATTCAATACTGCAGTTTAATTATGAGTGGCCATTAAAGGTGAAGTGTGTATTTTCTGCATCACTAGTTACACTGAATAGAATACACAAAATAACGAGTGTTTCAAAATAGATCTCTCTGTCTGCAACTGGTTCGCCCCAAAACTTGCGGCATTGGATGAGATTATATTGCTGTGTCAGGCTGGTTGGGATGCCACCAAAATAATGAATAACATGCAGAGTCACAGTGTTTACACTTTTTGTAGGAAGTAACTCACAATCTTGCTTGCGTATGTCTTGCATATTAAGCAGGGATATGAGATTTTAATTAAAAATATTACACGTGACAAGCTGGAGTAGAGCCAAGTGCACCTGTTATGCCACCATACATCAGAAAGATGTGAATATGTAACAAAAACATTCTTATTCTTTGTGTATGTTGTAAATAATCTGTATTCATTAAAATTTTATACTGTTAGACGTCTAAAGCCAACAGCTAAAATTCTAAAATGCAAGTTCATTGTAAAGATGGTCAATTAGAGTTATTAGACACTGATTTAATATGATAATTGTATTATATCAAGCTGTTTGACATTCACAATATGTGTTTATACATGATGAGTCTGTATGAGAGGAAGACAGCAAGACATAGTGAGGTGGATGTTCTTACTGTGGCCATTATAGTCTACTGCCATAATCCCACAGGATGTGAAACTGGAGAATGCTGTTTACTCCCTCTCTCCATCCCTCACTATCTCACTCGCTCTGTGCTTTCTGCCTGTCTCATAACGTGAGAATCGGGTTACAGCGTCAGCCAGCCTCCTTCTATGAGAAAATTGATTACCCATAATCACCCTCCCTGCCCATCATCCTCCCACATTTGTCCTCTGCACCCCAAGCAAATAAGTCTTTGCATTGCTGCAATAAAACACCTATCCCTAACACTTAACTATTTTATTTAATTAATTGTATTATTTTAGCCAATTTCTTTCAGTAGAAACAAGCCTGCTACATGCAAAATTCCCTACTGGCGACAATTATTTATGGACAAGGGGCTGCAACTGGGAAAATGCACAATAGACTTGAGTGAACTGTTTATTTTATAGTTTATAGCATTAATACATTTTATGAGAGCATGTATAAATATTCAAAAAAGATGAGAGTGTTTGTCTGCTTATTACTTATGTATAAACGTGTATGAGATAATCTTTTGTAGGAGATTTAGAGATTTGTTTCTAGCTAGGCTGAGCAACACATACAGTTTTCATTACGGGACAAAGCAGATGGAAGAACTGTAGTGCATGTGACTATAGTGCATTGTTGGCTTAAGTTTCTCAAGTGGAGATCCCAGGGTCAAGGACGATGAATTGACCAGGTCAAACCGCAATAGCTATTTACAACATGAGTTTCTGTGTGTAAGTAAAGCAAGAAGGAAGTACTTCATGCTAATGTGTATGGATAGAAGCTTTAACCCTATAAAGCCTACAGTATCATATTTGCTGCATGAATTTCTATGGCCTCCAAATTATCAACATGATCAAAACTTGGGTGAAAAACCTGTTGCTCACAAATGTGCCTTCTGTCATCTAATTGATAGTTTACACTTTTTAATAAGTAAAAGGCCTTTTAGTATGATTCTAAAAACGTTCCCCTTTGAGGTACACGTTTTTATAGTGAAATACTTAATGATGATAATTATAATTAATAAAAAAGTAGGCTAAACGTGAGAATAACTTTCATAGTGTTAGTAATATTTCAATATGGACATTAACCAGACTGGAGCAACTTCGGTTTACCTGATTGTCCAAATATGATTATTATTATTTTTTTTTAAGAAAAATCATGTTAAAATGTAAGTATCAATTATGATACAACAAGTTTTTGAGGAACATTTATTTATACATCTCTCAATTATCATTGTGTTGCATTGCATTATGTTATGGACATCCCCCAACCGAGCTTTGAGCATAAAACCATGCATTTAAATATCATATATTTTGGGGAGATTTAGGCCCGGTTTCACAGACAGGTCTTAGACTAAACCAGGATTAGGCCAAAATTCAATTAGGACATTTAAGTAATTTTTTTAACATGCCTTAGCAAAAACATTACTGGTGTGCATCTTGAGACAAAACAAAGGCACTGATATATTTAAAGATCAGTCAGTGCAAAGTTTCTTTCAGTTGAACCTATATTCAGAGTTACAACCTTTATTTATATACATTTTATGTCTGCTATACTGTTATAAAAACCTAATAGATTTACAAGCTAGCAGAATTTCATCTTACATTTTGGCCAAATAAATAACAGCAGCACTGTTTTCTCAGCTTCAAATAAAATTGATCTGTTACTAAGATTGTTGATCTGTTACTGATACTAAGATTGAGCACCATATCTTCACTACTAAATTGGCTATAAAAGCCTGAAGTGTTGAATATAATACAAAACATAACACATATGTGACCCTGGACCACAAAACCAGTCTTAAGTCTCTGGGGTATATTTGTCTGGCCAGAGGAGAATGACACTATTTCGACACACTATTTCCCCGTCTAAATACTGTAAAGCTGATATTAAGCCACCCAGGTTTTAGGGGTGGCACGGTTCGCGGAAAAAAACCGAACCGCACGGTTCTCCACACACGGTTCGGCACGCGCTAGGACCGCGGTTCAACTGAATTCTGACAACGCATGTGGTTTGTTATAAATAACACGTAAAACAAATAGGGTTCGGCTAATGTATGTTTCTGTTAATGGATGCGCATTCTGGCTTCCCAGTACATTATAACAACAGCGATGAGAAAGAAAAAAATAAAATAAGTGGACAAATCATTCACTCTTGTTCAATGCGAGTGCGTATGCTGGAATATGAGCATTTATTCCGTCATCACCCGGTGCTGATAGCGCGCGAACAGGTGAGACCTGAACAGCACACGTTGATATCGGTGTTTAGACTAAAGTCATGTAAGCTTTGCCAGCTCAAATATTTAAGAGCCAGAGGACGCGAGCTCGCGTGGGCAGTGAGAAGATTTGTGCGTGCGCTCATCAGAAGCGTGCAAACCTGCGCCTCAGAACGCGCGCAAATATGAAGCTCTCTCTGAAGTATTGTGTTTTAATGGATAAATTCACACAAAATTCTGTCAAAATGCCCGTCTTGGTAAGTATCCTCTAGCAGACATAGCCGGCTGGGCGTACAGTATCAGTGCTTTCTCTTAAAGTGACAGTTAATATTAAATAAACAGCAACAACAAAGAAATCACTCACTGCTCTTGATTGAATCGCTTTTGTAACTTTAATAAAGAGTAATCTTTAATTTATACAGTCAAATATGCAATGCTGTTTTACCTTTGATTACTTTAATCGTACTTCAATTTCTGTACCTAAAAAACCCCCTGAAAATCACTGATTATTTTATTTGTATCTTTACTCTATTGTATTTTTATTTGTGCTGTTGCTTGTAGTTAAAGGTCTGCTTTTATTTGTGTACACTCACAATGAAAATAAAACAGATTTTATATATATAACATGTAATAATATTTAGCATTTTCACATCAAAATAAAAGAAACTGAACAAAGTAGATGTCTTTTTTTTTCCCTGTTGTACCGAAATTGTATCGAACCGTGACCCCCGAACCGAGGTACGTACCGAACCGTGACATCTGTGTACCGTGCCACCCCTACCAGGTTTATATCAAGCCGATGTAAAGCTGCTTTGACACAATTTGCCTTGTTAAAAGCCCTATACACATAATAGTGACTTGTAGCAATAGCCAAAAATACATTGTATGGGTCACAATGATTGATTTCCTTTTATGCCATAAATCATTAGGATATTAAGTAAAGATCATGTTCCATGAAGATATTTTGTAAATATATCAAAACTTAATTTTGATTAGTAATATGCATTGCTAAGGACTTCATTTGGACAACTTTAAAGGCGATTTTCTCAATATTTTGATTTTTTGCACCCTCAGATTCCAGATTTTCAAATAGTTGTATCTCAGCCAAATAGTGTCCGATCCTTACAAACCATACATCAATGGAAAGCTTATTTATCAGCTTTCAGATTATGCATACATCTCAAGTTCGAAAATTTGACCCTTATGACTGGTTTTGTAGTAGATATGCGATATTATGCGTTATGGTACTGCATACATACATACATGTATATATATATATATATATATATATATATATATACACACTGTTCTGTAGGCGGTTCCAATTCATCAAAACAGATTTTTCTCACTATTATTTCATTTGCCAGGCTTTACAGAGTTAAAGAGCCATGCAGTGTCAGTGTTTACAGGGCTCTTGTAAATTTTTACAGACCCCGTTATGATCAAATAATAAAACCCTCTTGTGTGATCAGGGCAGTGCACGAAGAGAATGAAAGAAAGGGTGTGTAAATACTGTTATTATGGTTTACCTCCTCCGCCTGTTTGCGCAGCGCTTTCTCCCGTTCATACTGCGTGATCAGCTGCTCGTTGTCCTCCTTGAGGAGCTCCAGCTCCACCTCGTGCTCCTGGTTCTCCGTTAACACCGAGTCGAGGTTCTCCAGGACATTGACCACCAGTGGCATCAGCTCCTTCACCACCTCCTCGTCGTAGCTCTGGATGAGGCGCTCAAACTCGCGGTAAATGCTGCTGGCCAGGCCCGACACCCGCTCTGACATGACGGACACGGCCCCGTAGTCATCCTGGTACACCACCTCGTCCAGCTCCATCATCCTGGCGGCGTTTGGTCGGAGCTCGGTACTAGAGAAAGAGTAAATAACACACGAATCGAAATGGCGAAACGGCTTCTACGAGTTCATGACAATGTCATCAGGTGCACATGATGCCGCTTCGCTCCACGGCCCGGTTGCACCAGCGACAGCCGGATTTCGGACGCACGACCGTTTAATATTCAGTGTTTGTCGATCAGACGGAGCGCTCGGGAGAGGACGAGCCCTCTTCGCCGCCGGTGCTCATGCGCCAGTGTCGGCGGCTCGATCACACGCGCCTCGCCGCTGCTGCTCGACGGTCCTCCGGTTGCGTCCGTCTCATCGCTGCGCTGGAGCCAAACCCATATCGCATCGCATCACGCCCAGCGAGCGTCTGTCCGACGATGCACCTGCCTCTCAACAGCCGCAGCTCGCGAGCCCAGCCATTACCGAAACTCAATGGAGGAAAACAATATATAAATAAATAAATAAATACGCGAATAAATAGCTACCGTGCGATGTACCTATGGGTTGCGTTGTCATTGACAATCGGAGCGTTATGTGAGACTGATCGTTTTAGGCATTACCGATGAATCCGGTGGCTCGTGATGCTGTTTCCGTCGGTGGCTCCCGCAGACTGACGGTGGAGGGGCTAGCTGACGTCACAGCGCCCTGTCCCACAAACATGAACGACTATGCTATTTAATGCATCATCCTATGCATTGTATCCAAACATTAATGCATTGATTAATAGCTACACAATTCTTCTTTGACTTGAGTGTTTTTTTTTAATCGAGCACTCTGTGTAAACAGAAGCTGATAAATCAGGGGCCCGGGGAATCACACATATGAGGTCACTTTCCCCGGTTGAAGATAATCAGTTTAAAGCATCACAGAAACAATTTTTTTTGGAGCCGACCGCAAAAGTTCTTGCCAAACCCATCACAGATTGCATCATGTTGCTCTCTAGCGTCTTCTGATGGGATTGCGATTAACGCAATTGGCAGTGTGTGGCACAGTCCGCAGCACAATTTATTCAAAAAGAAACTGCATTTTAATTAAAATCTTGTGTGAAGTTTTTGCAAAAAGTTTGTTATTTGCATTTTTTTTTTTTTCTCTTTTTTTTATTCCAAAGACACATGCTATTTTTTGTACAGAAACTGTATTTTTACATTCTTAAACCCTCACCAACCAACCCAGAACAAACTGCCTGTAATAATAATAATAATAATAATGATGATGGTGGTGATCGCACTTATGATAATAGAAATAAAAATAAAATGATGCAATAGTTAAATAATGATGAATTTATACATATTATACACTGTCACTTCACTTTAAAGAACATGTTATTTGCATTTCTGTACTGATTTTTGAACAAAACTCACAATCATATATCAATACTTCATTTTGAATACCAATTTGCTTGTTTTGTTAAAAAAGAAACATTACTCTCCTAACAAAATTTTAAAGAAAAGGGCATTTATTTAGCCCTCTGGTGGTCTTTGATGGTCATTTTAGACTAACTATTATATTTTATAAGAATGGAACAAAACTTGTTGTATTTACACACAGTACAAAACAGTTAGAAAATGTTAAATGGTCCTAAAAGTGGCCCTATAAGAAATAAATAGGAAATGTCCAAAATATCTAAATGCAAAATAGAATTAAATTATGCCTGAAAATGTCTAATAAGCATATACAGTTGCATGCGAAAGTTTGGGAACCCCTTGCAGAATCTGTGAAAATGTGAATAATTTTAACAAAATAAGAGAGATCATACAGAATGCATGTTTTATTTAGTACTGTCCTGAGTAAGATATTTTACATAAAAGATGTTTACATAAAGCCCACAAGACAAAAAAAAAAAAAAAAGCTGAAATTATTCAAATAACCTCGTTCAAAAGTTTGGGAATCCTTGGTTCTTGTGGTTACCTGGATGATCCACGACTGTTTTTATTTGTGATAGTTGTTCATGATTTCCTTGTTTGTTCTGAACAGTTAAACTGAGCACTGTTCCTTCAGAAAAATCCTCAGTGTCCTGTAGATCCTTCAATTTTCCAGCATCTTTTGAGATCCATCTTTTCACACAGAGGACAACCGAGGGACTCAAACACAATTAAAAAAGGTTCAAACATTCACTGATGCTCCAGAAGGAAACACAATGCATTAAGAGCCGGGAGGTGAAAATGGTGCATAATTTACAGGTGCCTAGTACCATGAAATCCACTAAAAATACAAAACATTAAAGTCCAAAAAAAATAAAATTACTCAAATAATATACAGTACTTTCATTTCAGTTTTCTCTTTTGACTGCAGGAATGAGGAATACCAGAGGGTAAAAAAAAAAAAAAAATACATATAGGCTTCTGTTTATAATGCTACACATACTATAAAATCAGGGAATATCAAATTCAGCCTCCACCCTGAAGGTCCTCTTTTCATATTTAAACTGATATGAAATAAGTAGGTTTAAATAGATTCTTATATATTTACAAACATTTTGCATGGCAAGTATAAATTAATTTTGTATCTGACAGTGATGACACTGTGAAAAATTAGACCAAGACTTTGCACAAACAACATGAACCCCAAATTAATTCAGAGTATAAACCAGTTAAATTGTAATTATTTAGTCCGTTTTGTACTCAAGAATCATGGATACCGCCTACCTTGAACAATATTGACTTGACTCTGTAACCTAAAGAAAATCAGCAAGCACATGCACACAAGTAACTTTTCAAATGAAGATATCGGTTAGTTTATTTCAAGCAACATGGCAAAACATCCTTTTATTGTCATGGAAAAAATAAGCAATACAAAACGGCATACAAATGAAGGAACAATACAGAGGTGTATTGTATGAAACAGGCCTCTGTGACATCATCGCAGCCAGTCACATCGCCAAGCAACCACTGAAGTATTTTGGGCAGGGATGGCACCAGTAATGTGGGAAATGCCCACACACACATACACTCACAGACGTGTCATATTTGACCTTCCAACTTCCATGTAAAGAATAAATGGGAGGACAGGCCAAATTCAACAGAAGTATTAAAGATTCAATGGTGCAGCAACTCTTTTCAAGTACAGAATCAGACATATCAGACGATTCTCCGAGTTTAAGGGTCTACATTCAAATGCATGTATGGACATTTTAATAGGGTGACATGTTAAAGATGCCTGATTGTACATAATCTATTCATTGTCATACATGTGTGCTTTGGCGATCAACATTTACAAAAACTGTGCATTTGGTTAGCCATCTAAACTACTACTTTTACATTTGACTTTGCAAGAGCATAGTAAAAAAAAAGAAAAGAAATTAAGTCACCTTATTGCACAAAAGAAATTGCCATCAGAACACATTCACTAGTTTTCAAAGGAAGATCTGAATACGCTGATACTGAAGAGATTGCTTTGGCGACCAACAGTGGTACCACTGAACACTGCATAGACTGTGCTGAGTTTCATGAGGCAAACTTGTATTTAATACATTAGCAAATTGAGAGAACATAATCATATACGAAAACAACCGTCAATGCAAAACCATTTGAAAGGAAACATAACCATTCAGTTTTTGGAGCGACAGCAACAGTGATTAGAATTAGATGGAAAGGAAAAAGGAAAGTGAGGAATGAATCAAAAAAAGTGCAGAAGAAAAAAAGGAATTAAGAGTGACAGACTTGAGGGAAAAACGAAAACAAAAGAATGAGAAAGGATACGTTTTAGTACAGGTTAAAGGCAGATGGAAGAACGGAAGTGACAATGATGGCTATGTCTAATAGAAAACCACACTGGACTTTCCACCTGGTGGGTTGAGCACTTTGTTGTGAGAGCGAGGGCGGGGTCCGAGGCGTGGCTCGTGGTCCTTTTCTGTTGGTTCCTGTGTGGCTGGCTCAGATTTCTGATTGGCTGCAGCTGCGGGGGCACGGGCTGCTGGCTCTTTTTCAGGTGTTGGTGGAGGGGGCACTGGCTCCGCCTTCACTTCCTGAACTACAGTCTCCTTCTTAGGCATTGGGGCTGCAAGAGAGAGAAAGATGGTGGGAAAGGGAACTGCCTGCCAACAATAAACACTGAGGTGAAACAAACTGAGGCATGAAGAACAGATGACTAATATTTAGTAAATCACAGGGTTATTTTACCTGGTGGATCTGGAGTAGCAGGTACACCCACACTTAAATTATCCTACAGAGAATAAAAGGCCATTAGAGTTAAAATGGGTGGACATTTTCAGATTTTTGTGGGAAGCATAATAAAAAACAATTATGAATTTGTGTTGAGTCACTTACACTCCTGTTTAAACATTTAGGGTTGGTACATTTTTTAAAAATCTTTTTGAAAGAACGTCACCAAGGTGGCATTTATTTGATCAGAAATAGTCAGGAAAAAAAGTAATGTTGTGAAATGTTACCATTTAAAATTACTTTCTATTTAAAATATTTTAAAATGTTATTGATTACTCTGATGGAAAAGCTGTTTTTTCAGCATCATTACTCCAGTGTCACATGATCTAATTCTAATATGCTGATTTGCAGCTCAAGAAAAAAAAAATAAAAGGTGTAGGCTAATGGGTTTGGTGTACCTTTGGTTTGTTGGGATGTTGACTTTTCACAGAAGGTGGGGTCGACTCTGCACCCCCAAATATGTTACTGGCTGCTCCACCAGAGGAAACTGGCTTGCTCTGAGTCGAAGGAGCCTCTGGCCCCCCAAATATCCCACTGCTCTTTCCACCTGAGAGAATAACAGACACATAAATCAGAGCTTGTTGGGATATACCAATGCTAGTACACATGATGCATATTCCTAAAAATTAACATATACATACATTCTTAGACCTTTATATATAGTTAATTTAGCAAGTGACAAAATGCAGATCAAAGGTTCCTTTTGTAGCTGCTTAAATTTTAGAGCAAAATGGAATTTTTAGTTTAAGGGAGAGCAGTTTTTATTACAAACAATTATGTCCAATTATATTTTCGACTAGACAACCATATATGCAAAACAATTTATTAGCTTTGCAGCACTGTTCCTTTAATACCATGTTGTTGTTATAATTTTTATTATGTTATGTTCTTCATATAAAGCTCTGGAAAAGATTAAGAGACCACCCGCAATTTTTCTTGAATCAGCATCTCTACATGTATGGCAGCCGTTCCATTCCAGTGTCTGTTGAATTCCAACATTCTTAAAATTTCCAAGACAGCAGTTCAGAAGAACAAGGTCAAGCTGCAGACATTAGAGACAACAAAGCTACAGACGGGCAGAAAGCAAAAACAACTCTCCACTGATCGAGATGACCGCCAACTCTTTTGAATGTCACCCAACAACCGTAGGATGGCATCAAGTGAACTACAAAAAGAATGGCAAACAGCAGCTGGGGTGAAGTGCAACGCGAGGACGGTTCGAAACAGGCTTCTAGGGCAAAGCCAGAAAAAAAAAGCACTTCAACAATGAGAAACACAGCTGAAGTTTACAAAAGACCCTACGGATTGGACCTTCTCTGGTGTGTAGCTTTGCCCAACACCTGGTCGTCTAATAGTTAGACAGAGACCTGGGGAGGCCTACAAGCCACCCACTGTGAAATTTGGTGGAGGATCGGTGATTATCTGCTTCAGCAAAGCTGGAATTAGGCACGTTTGTCTTTGTGAAGGGCACATGAATCAAGCCACGTACAAGGTTGTCCTGGAAGAAAACTTGCTCTGACGATGTTCCTCAACTCTGAAGATTGGCGTTTCTAGCAGGACTATGCTTCATGCCACATGGCAAAGTCAAAAAAGCTATGGATGGAGCCAGGACCACCAGATCAAGACCCTGTCACAGCCAACCCAATCTCCAGACCTGAACCCCATTAAATACCTATTAAGTCAACCAACAGCAATGTGAAAGACTGGTAGAGAGCGTGTGTGAAAGCTGTGATTGAAAATCAGGGTCATTCCACCAAATATCGATTTCTGAACACTTCCTAATTAGAACATTGGTATTGTGTTGTTTAAAAATAAATATGAACTTGTTTTCTTTGCATTATATGAGATCTGAAAATACTTTTTTTTTGTTATTTTGACCAGTTGTCATTTTCTGCAAGTGAATGCTGTAAATTACAATGTTTATTTGGAATTTGGGAGAAATATTGTTCATTTTACTGAAACGCATACCTATAAATAGCAAAACCAGAGAAACTGATAATTTCACAGTGGTCTCATGTTTTTCCAGAGCTGTATATACTACTCAAAGTTCTAATAATTTTAACATGTTTGTCTTATATATGTGCATTTGTGTGTCTGTCTGTAGCTTATTTCAGCTTGGTGAGCTTGGTTTTAGTTTTAATTAACGATAAGAACCCTGCTTTGCCAGGCCATTTGATAATGATACCACAGTGACATAGCCAGTTTCTTCCAGACCAATTATAAAACACCACGTACGTCAGTGAAGGAAAAAAACAAAGAGACATTGTCAACACCTGCTCCCTCGGGGCAAAGCATGCAAACAGCATGAAATATTATTACTAATCATACAGAAGAGAAGCACTTAACCCAGAACATAAAGCCTCAAAATTAGAGCACTCTAAACTTCAGATCAATACTTGGCCTGTGACAGAGCTGCTGGTGTTTTATCACCATGACCTTTAACCTTCTCTAGATGTCTACTTACATCAGTTCAGTCGGTGTATGATCTTGCAAAGTTAACTGACTGGTTATATAGACTGAGGTAGAGGGTTTTGATGTTGCTTTTAGTGACGATAACATGCAAAGTGCCCCTGTTTGCATAATGGAAGAGAGAGAGTCTCGAACACATAAAACCAAGTAACAGTGTAGTGATGATTTTCACTCGTAGAGTGCAAGACGCCCCAGACAGAAAACACTGTGTCTGCTGAAAGCTCACCTGGGGGATTGGAGCGTCTGGCACTCCCCTGGGTCTCTTCTGGAGGTGCGAAAACAGAGGACGACATTTTGTTTGGCCGTCTGGAGGCAGAAGTGTCTTCTTCATAACCACCGAAGAGATTGCTTGACCCTCCACCTGGAGGTCTTAGTACCCTACAGAAAACATACAGATATGTACATGAACTCACACTACTATTATACATTATATCTCTTTACTGAAATGTATAGATTAACAAAATGAGCTAAAACTACAGCGCCACCATATCTGTGAGGCGGAACATCGCAACTGCAGTTATAAGTTTAGGCGGTCAGGCTTTTATGGGCCACCAAGTTGTAGCTAACAGTAAAAGCTGAATTATAATAATAACTCGTGGATTTCTTTACTAAATTTAAAGCCCTGCGCAATAACACAACACACAATAACAATTACACAATAAACAAAACTAAAAACCTGCGGCATACTTTCGTTTCCTATCAACACTTTAAGGAAATGCGCCTACTTCAAAGTCTGTATTGTGCCCAAATTCATATTTATTCATAAACTCACATTTATTTTAAAAGGTAGCCATCATTTCAACGTAGAAATACATTTATGATTAAAAGTAAAACGTCTGTGTAGCTCACAAACCTTATCTTTGAGCCTCGGCACACATATTCCGCTAACGGCTAACAAATCATATTGACCACATTAAAATCACAGTTTGTAATATCATATTTTAACATCATGGCACTTTATTAATACAGTTAAATTCAGTTCTTTGACCTCACAGTGTAAATGTAATACAAGTTTAGCCGCTTCACTAATAAGAGTTAGCATGTAGCGATTAGCCATGCTAAAGTTCCTCTTGCATGATTGCCGATTCAGATAAACACACGTTAAGCGTCAACTACAAACACCGGTCTGCTCCAGATAAACTGTCAGCATACCTTGAACTCGGTTTGCCACTACTCTCAAGTCCCTGAAACATATTTGTTGAAGTCATGGTTGCTAGTCTCGATCTGCTGCGACGTGACCCAGTAACTTCAGCTACAACCCTCTCCTCAGAAAGTGTCCTGCCACTCCGCTAAACTGCACGACTATGCCAAAAAAATCGTGAAGTCTGACCGACCACGCCCAGAAAGGTTTGGACAGCTCATTTGCATTTAGGGCAGAACTGCAGATGTGATTATGTGAATGGCTCTCTTAGACATCAATCCGACTGCAGTATAATTCTATTGGCTGTAAGCAGAGAGCGTAGAGTCGGATGCTGATTGGTTAACTCAAAGCACTCGCTTCACAAGAAGGCTCCACTGCTAAATTCATTATTACAGAGGTCTTACACATTATGTGATGTGAGCAGGCCAATAATATTTTTTTTATTTGTTTATTCAGTGTGATTTTGTTTAAACCGCCACATTGTTTATGGTTTAATTAATCTTTTTTTTTGTTGTTGAATGAATCTATTTCATTTTATTAAGTGCTGTCAAACGATTAATCGCGATTAATCACATCCAAAATAAAAGTTTTTGTTTTGCATAATATATGTGTGTGTGCTTTGTTTATTTATTATGTATATATAAATACACACACATACAGTATATACTTTGAAAATATTTACATGTATATATATTTATATAATTATATTTTATATTAAATATAAATATTTTTAATATATAAACAACATATTTTTCTTAAATATATACATGCATGTGTATTTATATATACATAATAAATATACACAGTACACATTCATCTAATCGTTTGACAGCACTATATATGTATGTATATGATAAATTGCGTTAATTTTTTAAAAACAAGGCACGTGTTTTTTTATTATATTTTATATATTTTATATATCTGATGGCGCAAGAGTTGCAGCTATGGCAGCTGAGAAGATCACTCTGTGTGCTCTTTTTTCAGAGCCTTATAAAATCCATATAAATACGTGTTTATACTGTAAAATACTCTCGATGTTACAGTCACTGCCGTCCAGAATAAAAGAGAGCATCCCAGTCGAGTGAAGGGGAAGGGATTTGTGGAAACTGTGGTTCCTAATTATTGTGATCCAACATTTGCCTCACATTTCAGGATGAAAAGAGAAACATTTCAGGTGAAGGATAATCCACTTCTTACCTCTGAGACTGTGTTATGATCTATATGACCTTATTATTTTTATTGTGAGTATTAGGCTTATCATTATTGCTGATCACTGTTGTTGTGCTAAGATATTGCAATATTTACCATTATATAATCAGAGGAGCATCCACAATAAAACAGAAAAATATATAATATAGTATTTTTATGTTATATTAATCAGTGTCTAGCACACCTTCCTGAGGAAAGGATATGGACCAGAAGACATTGCAATTACTACATGATATTTAGACAGACTTAAAGAAGTTCCAGATCTATACTTGTGCTCTTATTATTTCAGTTATGTTGCCTTTAATGCAAATAAACATGTGCAAACAATATACTTGCTCTTGTGAATTTATTTAGATGTTAATTACATTTACTTACAAATTCATCATCATCATGTTGATATGCTATGTTACTATAAAACTCTTAGGACAAACTTGTCTTCTAATATCTTTAATTGTTATGTATACAGAGCTGCAGCGGACACACTTCGACCTATAGTGCGATCTGTCTCTTTAATACCGCGTGGTTTATATACACGTTGCTGAGCCTGAACGTGCCCCAGATGAATGAAATCACGCTCGGCGAACGTAAGCGTTGATTGGCTGCTTTGAAAAAACAACCCCTCTGTTTTTCGTTACTGACTGAATCACTCGCCCGTCAATCATGTTACGCACGTGGTGACGTGAGTGCTATTGACCAATCAGAGCGTTTGTTTTTGAGTTGTGGTAGGCGTGTCTGACAGCCGAGGAAAACAGGAAGGGATGCAGTTCTCAGTGGTTCTCCTGCTAACCCTCTGCTCTGGTTTTCTTGATACCGTGGAGTTTCTCAAGGCCAAAAATAAACCTCCTAAGCAGGTACAGAGCTATTTTTTTTGCCAAGACGTAATTACTCATTACACACATGAGCTAATTATACGACCTCAGCAGAAACGGTAACTGTTTAGCTAGCAAGTTAGCGAAGCAACTGTCTCAACGCCTGTGCTGCTGAGCTATCACTTGTTGCATTAGTGCTAACGGTGTAAGTTAACCAGACTAACAGTGATGCAATATATTATGTCCCCAATACACGCTTTAAGCTTGTTGTGGGCTGACAAGCATCTATAATCAAGCAGTCACCCATTGACAGTGTGTCTTTAACATTGGACAACTTATCAAAACTAACCCCAAGTTTAGAATTAGGATAGCTAAATGACCTGGATTTACAGTCGAACAGTATTGTGCATGTGACACTAAATCAAGTTATCACTGTATCTTATGCTGTAAAGGCGTCTGCGCTCGTGAACACATTTCACTGAATGCTCAAGAGGATGAAAGACAAACATTTAGTTGTGCTCCCCTCAAATAGTGACTGGGCGCTGGGGTACTGACAGCTGCAGTGGTTGGGCAGCTGAGGTTTGCATTGCCTAGCTGTATCTTATTTCATAAAGACATTATAACCATGTCGTTTGTGAGATAAATCAAGCTAAGTGTTGCTTCACACACAATATAGAGTGCTCTTTCTTGGCTCCAATAATGTTTCAAATATAATAGAAAGCAACAGGCCTCTAGAATCCAAAACATGCACGATTGCTGTTTTTAAACTAGATTTATAAAGTAAAAACGTTAAGTGTCTCAGTGTTTGTCCTTCTTGACTGAGTCAAGTGTTAAAAACATTTGTAGCTCTCTTATGAACTGAAGACACACCCTAATCAAGCAAAACATGGTGTCTGTTGCAGACTTTTTATTTTAATAATCAGCAAGGATGAAAGATTCGAGAAGGAGTCACGTTATATACGCGGTTACTAATGTTTAATTTAAATTCATGTTTTAATTTTTTTGCTGTGTATGCAAAGCACCACACCACACCCCCCTTCTCGTGTACGTGATCTGTATGTGCTCTATATCAAGTCTGTTGAGATGATGAAATCAACGCATGCTGATCTTGGGATAAATTGGGACCGTGCATGTCACTGACCAAAATTGAAATTTGAATAATAATAATAATAATAACAACAGCTTCTGCTCTGATAGTTACTGTGACGCAGATAGACTAAGCAAAGTCCAGAGAGAGAATAGCGGCTGCGTTGAGCGAAATGCCTCAAAAGCAGATCTGGATCCAAACTTAGCGTCAACGTGCGTTGTTTTATCGCAAACATACGCTAAATGACAGGTGTGCTCGCTGTTGTGATTAAAACTAGAGAGTTTGTGAGTCAGAGTTGCTGTGGCTACGAGAAGCTCCCAGTTGCGCTGCGCCGAGTTGAACCCCAGTAGGAGCAGCAGCCAGGAGAGGACGACTTTGCCTGACCTCGTTTGCGCTTTGAATATGTTCAAATTCCTCAAGTTTTGCTCTCGAGAATCTCCGAACTCATGGTGAAGAGAAAGAAGACGCCGTCTGCTTCTGAAGAGCTCGAGAATGGGTAAGAGTGCGTGAGAAACAAGCACTTTAGATAGAGGTCGAATGCGCGAAAGATTTCGGCTCGTCGTCTGTCGTTTCTGCAGGGCGCTAAAGTGAAGGCGCTTGAATTTCAAGGTAAATAAAGAGCTCGCTCGCAACCAGAGCCTCGCGAAACTACACAAAAAAGGAGGCTGGGAGGAAAGCGCGATGTGTGTTTTGTGTGTGTCGAAGGGCTGTGTTTCGACGCGTTTTGTCGGGACTGTGAGAGGGGATTTGAAACAAACAGCGGCGGCCATGTTGAGTTGAGCAGAATGTCGTCTTTCCAAGTTGATCGCTGTTTTGTGTCGCGGAAAATGTTTGCGATTATGCTTCATTTGTGTTTGCGCAGGATGACAGTGGGTCAAGGGGGCGGTTCGGGAGTCGAGGGCCCGATCAAAACGGACGGAAAGCCCGACGGAGGCGAGGATGGAGAGAGCGCAGATCAGGCGAGCGAGGAGACGAGTACAAAGAGAGTCGGAGAGGAAACACTTAATCCATCAAGCGCCGCCAGCCCCGGTTCGGCTCCGACTCTTTCCAGCCAGACACTAAGCCCAGCTGGAGCCCAGGTGAACCCGACAGCGCTTTCCCCGGTCCTGGCCGCCCCGAGCAACCAGGACCAGCATCATTTTCTCCGCTCCAGCGTGCGACCTCCGAGCAAACGGATACGGAAAGATGCCTCGTCCGCGGCGCTGAACGGTCACGGCGGTGCGAAAGCCAAAGGTGAGTGGCCGTCTCGACGTGGGTCCGCTGACCACCTGTCAGTGCATCCCTTTTCTGCACTTTTATCTTACTTTTGAACGTGTTTTGACGCAATCTGGGCTGCTTTTGGTTTGACAACGCGGAGAAGCTCTCATGCTTTCTGGATTGAAAGTGACTTGACAAACTGCTCACACTGAAACCTCTCAAACCTCAGCACTGGGATGCTTGGATTGCTTGTAACCACATTAAATAAGATGCAGTGCACTATTTAAAATCAGCAGGCTCAGTGATTATTTATTTATTACCCTTTCATATCACTAGTTTAGATGTCACCCAGCAGCAGGTGACAAATCACTGTCAGGAGTTTCATTCTGATGCATCTGATCAGGAGATGGTCACTTTGCATCAAATCAGTAATCTGTTTGCGACTTAAGTGTACACAGGGGCTATAAAAGGTAATCAGTACTTATTTTAAATTTAGACAATAGGCTTGCATGCTGTAATGTATTCTGTATGCTCTCATTGCATGCTCTCTTGTGTAAGTAAGTGGGGAGAGTTATTGGCTTCTCCGGTTCCCCACGTGTTGTTTTTGGATCAGTGCACTGAGCAGCAGGTCTGGATGCCCTCCGAGGGACTCCACACACTTCCTGACACTCTTGTTGACATACATACACATTAACATAGTGCATACATTAAAAAAAAAAAAAAATAGGCTAATAATCTGTAGGCCTCTCTAATTGATAACAGAAATGTTATATTTTTCTATTAGGTCTCAGCCTGACGTTATGCAATTATTTTCATTATTAAATGTTATTTATTTGATGTGAATATTTGCTTTTTAAAAGTGTTTATGGCATGCTTTTGTAAATCTCTAATGTTCAACCAAAAATAAATTTAGCAGCCCAAAGTATTATAAATAAATTGCACAACCATTCAAATTAAGCTTGCTCATTCCAGCACTCTTTACTGATATCTTGTGCGTATTAGTGACAGTTGTTGTTGTGTGTGTGTGTTTCCTTTCATGTTTAATTTTGTTTTTTGTTTGGTGTAGCTATGCGTGGTGAAAGTGATAAACCATAGTGTCAATTAAATTACTGGTCAACAGTGCTCAGTAATCTGAAAAAACGTGTATTTTTGCATTAAGACGTATGTCTGGAAAAAAATGTGTGTATATATAGACGTGTAAAAGCCATTCCGAAGTATATTTAAGCACAATATTGCATAGTTGATGCTTTTATAGATTCACATTATGATATTACTGTTTCTATATGTTTTTGTGTGTGTGTATGTATATATGAAACTCTCGTTGCAATGCTTTTTTCAGCACGTGTTCAGAACTGACATACTAACCCTCTTTCCTTTCCTCTCTGTTTCTCAGGTGCAGAAGCAGGTCCCTCTGTGTGTGTGACAGCCGCTGCAGGTTCAGCCGGAAGCTCTGGGGCAGGTGGGACATCCAGATCGGCCCCAAAGGGCCAGGGTCCTGCAGAGAAGGAGGAAGGGGGGAGTCAGAAACGAGTGCGCAGACAGTGGGAGTCTTGGAGCACTGAGGACAAAAACAGTTTCTTTGAAGGACTTTATGAGGTGATTTGTCAGCTTTAATGATGAGAAAACTCACTGAAAGTTCTTGGCAGCTGTTTGGACTTTTAGTAAATTGCAGGTGTTTAGTGGTGTTTTGAGAATTAGTACAATAACATCTCCAGAATTACTTAGTTAATTTCATTATCAACATTTGCATCCCTCCCTGACAGACTGATAGTTAAAAGTCCTAATAGGTTTAATTTATTTACATGTCATCTCTAAAGGTATAATTGAGGTCTGTGATGTCTTTTATTGATTTATTTCTTAGCAAGTTCTAATTTGACCCACACCTGAAGGGTTTTGTATTTCATTGAATCTTTTGGATAACAGCTATAAGTAACTTTTCCACTGTCATTCTCTCTCCTTTCCTCTCATAGCATGGGAAGGATTTTGAAGCTATTCAGAACAATATTGCTCTTAAATATAAGAAGAAGGGTAAACCGGCAAGTATGGTGAAGAACAAGGAGCAAGTGCGGCATTTCTACTACAGGACCTGGCACAAGATCTCTAAACACATTGATTTCAACAACGGTGAGATGCACAGTTTATATTTTGTATGACATTTACAGGCTACAGTGGAGTCCTTTGTTTGGGGTTCAGACACACTCTAGAAGGATATTGTCTTGTGGAAAGCCATCCTCTGTCCTGCTGCTCACCAGACTGTTAGTTGTCAAGAGTAGTTCCCAAATATATACACTACTGTTCAAAAGTTAGAAGTCAATAAGTTTTTTTTTTTTTTTGAAAGAAGTAAAAGTGACAGTAAAGACATTTATAATGTTACAAAATATTTCTGTTTCAAATGAATGGTGTTCTTTTAGGTAATGTACAAATAGCAGGTGCAAACAAGTGCAAATTTAAATATTCTTTCTGAAAGCTGAACAATAACAGCTAGTTTTTTTTCATGTTATTTATTAACTAACATTCGAATTGAGCCTTTTTCTTTGCATGAATTCTAGGACGGTGTACCTGCAAATACCTCTTCAAGTTAGCTTTTTTTCCACCAATTTTCATTACGCATGGCTCACACTGGGTTTTGTTTCCCAATCGGGTCACACATAATTTGTTTATCACTCAACTTACCACAGCAAAGATATACGTGTCATCCAATTTAAATTCAGGCTGTCCCCTTTATCTTTGAAGTTTTTAATTTTCTCGGCTGCCACGCTGCCTGGTTTTTGTCAGTCAGGCATTGTCAAATCATGAGTGTGCCCACACCATGCACATTTGCTTGCATGTTAATGATTATATATCATATCCTTATGGTGATGTAGTAGCATACATAAATATAATATAAACAGCATTAACCTCCACTGTGACATTCCACAATTTCTTGTATTTTATTGGTTGATTCAAGGTGCACTACCATTCAAGTTTGAAGTTTTATCCTTGCATTCAGCAAGGATGCATTAAATTAATCTAAAGTGACAGTAAAGACATTTGTAATGTTACAAAAGATTTCTGTTTCAAATAAGTGCTGTTCTTTTGAATTGTCTATTCATCAAAGAATCCTGAAATAATGTATTATGGTGTCCAATAAAATGTCACATAATACAGGATAAATACTCAATGCCTTCATGCTCTTATTCCTCATTTTTCTGTTGCTTCCTTTTGTCCATCTTTCAGTGTATTCACGTGTGCTGAAAAAGTCCTCTCAGGAGCTCTATGGCCTCATCTGTTACGCTGAACTCAGGAAGAAGGTTGGAGGCTGTAAGTATATCAGGCAGTGGGTTTTGTTGATCAAGGGGGGCATTTTAAGTGTTTGCACATGGGGACATTTTGAATGTAACATTCTTTGGTGTCTTCCTGTTTCTTCTAGTGATGGATGACAAAAATGTGGCCAAGCTAAATGAGCTTATCCAACAGGGGTAAGTGTGTGTGTTTGTTTGAGAGAGAAAGAGAAAGTAATGCACAGTACTGATTATTTAGGTAATGTCTAATGGGATCATCTACTGTATATTTCCATAGGTAAAGATTGAGGTACATCTATAATTTTGTTTGTTCATTGTTTCAGGGCCACAACAGTGCGTTCCAAAGGCAGAAATCTGAGGATCAAAGCTCCCATGTGCCGCGCCCTGAAGAAACTCTGTGACCCAGATGGTGTGTGTGAGAGAGAAACAGAGAGATTGCTTTATAGACTCTTAAAAGATTGGTTTTGTTAGCAAGTTAAACAGACTGAATAGGAGTAAGAAGAGAATGCTGACAAAATGGAGCACTCTGGGTATTTAGGTGGACCAGGGCGGTGGATGAGTGTGCCGTGGCTGCTCTCCAGGGTGTAGGAGGAGTGGTTTTTCATGGTTTCCATGGTTTCAGGCTGTGGGACTGATTGGGAAATGGGCGGTGATGCAGATTTAGGCCACCATCAAAATCATGGAGATGATGGTGTAGGCTTCATAGTATTCTTTTCTCTTGTTCTCTGTTTCAGGTGTGAGTGATGAGGAGGATCAGAAGCCTGTGCGTTTACCCTTGAAGGTGGCTGTCGAACTTCAACCCCGGAGCAACCACTCTTGGGCTCGGGTTCAGAGTCTAGCCCATAATCCTCGGCTCAGGTGAGCTTCACTAATGCGCACACATGACCTCTCTCGAATACCTCACTGATCCACCTCCTTCACATCATGCATTCACGTGGCTTATTTGTTATTTCATTGCTTATTGGAAAAAATTATTTTGTAATCTGTAATCTGCAAATTGGTTGGATTTTGGAAGTAGGAATATTTCAAGCAGGAATTTGTATAAATGTGTGTGTATTCAATTCCTTTTCAATTCAAGTTTATTTGTATAGTGCTTTTTACGATACAAATCGTTGCAAAGCAGCTTTACAGGAAATGAAGTTTCTACAATATATTTATATATTGTAGAAACTTAATATATTTAACGTATGGCAAAATTTGGTAATTCTGTATGTTGTCTGAGGGTTGGCATCCTCTGAGATCCTCTGAGGGGTTGACATAATCTCTTCTCAGGTGTTTGGTCATCTCAGATCATTTAAGGGTTGGATCCAGACTGACGCTTCAGTAATTAAAACGGGATGTTAATCCCGTGGCAGAAACTGAGAAACAAAGAGACATAATTAGCGTAGCTGCTGTTCCATCAAAGCAAAAATGATTTGTACAACCCAAGCTAAAGAATAATAATGTACATTTGATCATATATGATTGCAGTACAAAATTATAAGATGCATTATGTGAATGCTTGGCTAAAGAGATGTGTCTTTAATCTAGATTTAAACAGAGAGAGTGTGTCTGAACCCCGAACGTTATCAGGAAGGCTATTCCAGAGTTTAGGAGCCAAATGTGAAAAAGTGGACTTTGCTATCCTAGGTACTACCAAAAGTCCAGAGTTTTGCGACCTTAGGGAGCGGGTTGGATTGTAGCGTGGTAGAAGACTGGTTAGGTACGCAGGAGCTGAACCATTTAGGGCCTTATAGGCAAGTAATTATATTTTGTAACTGATACGGAACTTAATAGGGCAGTCGTGGCCTAATGGATAGAGAGTCGGACTTGTAACCTGAAGGTCGTGGGTTCAAGTCTCCGGTCCGGCAGGGATTGTAGGTGGGGGAGTGAATAACCAACACTCTCTCCACCCTCATACCACGACTGAGGTGAGACCCTTGAGCAAGGCACCGAACCCCCAACTGCTCCCCGGGTGCCACAGCATTGGCTGCCCACTGTGTATGTTCGGGTGTATGTTCACTACTGTGCGTGTGCACTTGGATGGGTTAAATGCAGAGCACAAATTCCGAATATGGGTCACCATACTTGGCCACACACCACTTCCCTTTCCCTTTAATAGGTAGCCAGTGCAGAGACTGTAAAATTGGGGTAATATGATCATATTTTCTTGACCTGGTAAGGACTCTAGCTGCTGCATTTTGGACTATCTGTAGTTTATTGAAGATGCAGGACAACCACCTAGCAGTGCAGTACAATAGTCCAGTCTAGAGGTCATGAATGCATGAACTAGCTTTTCTGCATCAGAAACAGGTAGCATGTTTTGAAGCTTGGCAGTGTTTCTAAGATGGAAGAATGCTGTTTTTGTAACATGGGAAATATGATTTTCAAAGGAAAAGTTGCTGTCTAATATAACACCCAGATTTTTTACTTTAGAGGACGTAACCGTATATCCGTCCAGTTGCAAATTGTAATCCAAGAGATTCTGTGTACTGTTTTTTTGGTCCAATAAGTAATATCTCTGTCTTATCTGAATTTAGTAGGAGGAAATTATTGGTCATCCAATCTTTTACATTTTTAAAACCATCTATTAGCTTAGTTTAGAAGTTTCATCTGGTCTTGTTGAGATATATAGTTGAGTATCATCAGCATAACAATGAAAACTAATCCCGTATTTTCTAATAATATCATCAAGGGTGCTTGTACATATGCAACATGTATATTGAAAATAGCAGAGGACCTAGGACAGATCCTTGTGGTTCTCCATACTTTACTGGTGATACTTGAGATGACTCCCCATTTAAATGAACAAAGTGGTAGCGATCGGACAGGTAGGATCTAAACCATCTTAAAGCCTGCCCTTGAATACCAGTATAGTTTTGTAATCGATCTATGAGTATGTCATGGTCTATAGTGTCGAACGCAGCACTAAGATCAAGTAAAACTAGCAATGAGATGCAGCCTTGGTCTGACGCAAGAAGTCATTTGTAATTTTAACAAGTGCAGTTTCTGTACTATGGTGAGGCCTTCATAGAGAGAATTCTTTTGGAAGAAGGAGCACAATTGAGCCATAAACATAAAGACATAAACGGAAGATTTGAAATGGGTCTGTAATTTGCCAGTTCACTAGGATCTAGTTGTGGTTTCTTAATAAGAGGCTTAATAACCGCCAGCTTGAATGGTTTTGGGACGTGACCTAAAGATACGATGAGTTAATAATATTGAGAAGCGGTTCTTCTGCTACAGGTAACAACTCTTTCAGAAGTTCAGTGGGTACAGGATCTAATAAACATGTTGATGGTTTAGATCCACAGATAAGTTTATTTAGCTCTTCCTGTCCTATAGTTGTAAAGCACTGCAGTTTTTTTCTTTGGGTGCGATGAATGAAGCTGAAATACTAGACGCAGTAGAATCTACATTTGTTATTGTATTTCTGATGTTATCTATTTTATCAGTGAAGAAATTCATAAAGTCATTACTGTTAAACTTTAGGGAATATTTAGATCGGGTGGCATCTGTTTATTTGTTAATCTAGCCACTGTGCTAAATAAGAACCTTGGATTGTTTTGGTTATTATCTATGAGTTTGCGGATATGCTCTGCCCTGGCAGCTTTTAGTCTATAGCTGGACATGCTATTATTCCACGCAATTCTAAAAACTTCCAAGTTAGTTTTTCTCCATTTGCGCTCAAGATTACGAGTTTCTTTCTTGAGAGAATGGGTATAACTGTTGTACCATGGCGCGTTACGTTTTTCTCTAACCTTTTTCAATTTGAGGGGGGCAACAGCTTCTAATGTATTAGAAAAGATAGTGCCCGTGTTGCTAGTCATTTCGTCTAGTTCACATGTATTTATGGGTACACAGAGCAGTTGAGATAAATCAGGGAGGTTATTTGTGAATCTGTCTTTGATGGCTGGTACAATAGTTCTGCCCGTACGATAATGCGGAGCCATGTAATTAATAACAGTAATACGCAGCATGCACGATACAAGGAAATGATCAGTAACATCATCACTTTGAGGTACGATATCTATATCAGTAAGATCAATTCCATGCGATATAATTAAATCTAGCGTATGATTAAAACGATGAGTGGGCCCAGTGACATTTTGCTTGACTCCAAAAGAGTTTATTAGGTCAGTAAATGCAAGTCCTAATGCATCATTTGTATTATCAACATGAATGTTAATATCTCCGACACGACACTTAGCTCTTTATCAACATTAACCAATAGATCTGAGAGGAAATCTGCAAATTCTTTTAGGAAATCTGTATCTGGCCCTGACGGTCTATACACAGTAGCCAGAGCAAGAGACAGGAGAGATTTCTTTTGCATATCTAATAGTGTAACATTAAGCAGAAGTATTTTGAATGTGTTAAACAAATATGTATATATGTATAGTATTTTTTGTTTTTCGTAGTATTTTGATTTGTTTAGATTTCATGCTGTCTATATTATTTTTTGGTTAGCTTTTATTATTTGCAGTGTTTTTTTTAGATTTCAGTTTTATTTAGTATATAAGTATTGGTATAATATTAAATAGTGATTTTATTTTAGTCATGAAAATGTATTTTGATGCATTCTCATTTCAGATTGACTTCATAATGAGTCAGCATGAGATGAAAATTTTAAATATATTTGAAAATTATGTATATTATTGATATTATTGTGAATGATTCATCCATACATGATTTATTTTTTACCCTTTTTTTTACCTCACAATTTTGAATCAAAATATAACTCGATCTGCCGGTGAAATGCCAGATCTTTCTCTGTTGACATATGCCGGACTTTTCCAATCATTGTATCTCCTTAAACACACACCTGCAATCTTGTGCTCGTTTGCTTCTATTTTTCCTTCTCAAACTTCAACTAACAATCAATACATAGAACCAAGTCCCTTACATTTTTTTTGTTTTTTGATAATGTTGTAATAATAAGATGTAATAAGATGTACATTGTAAAATCGAATTAGTTAATCTTACTTTTTTTAAAAAGCATGCAAACCGATTGCCTTAAAAAACTGAGCAAAAACACTTTTTAGTTTCAGCAACTAATTCATTTTAAGTTAAATATACCAATTGTCCAGATAACGATAGCACACGTGCATGTGCTAACATAACCAAAAGAGAGACTATCACTGCATCAACAACTGCAGTTAAGGCTTTTTAAACAAAGCTGTCTATAGTATTAATATTTATAGTCCCAACCTTGACCTAGCCACAGGCTCTACTGCTTAACACAATGGTAAATGCAGACATAACAGAAACCCTTTTAAAACCAAACGTTACAGAATATTAAACACTAACACATCTACCCCTATATTAATCTTGTGCAAAAACGCATAAAAATAACCATTAATTTTAAACATTTACTCCTGGGGTCTGCAGCAAAGCATGCTGGGAACTATAAACTAGTTTAACATATTGGTGCTCATAACAGTCAATTTATCTAACTAGGGTTTTCTAAATAACAAAAGCAAAGTATGCAAATAGTAAAGATTACTTGATATACAACAATTGCTTGATTTTAACTGTAAAAATCTAGTAAAGTAAACTAAAGTGTTTATTAGTTTTTACAGTGTACGTCACCATTACAGAAGAAAAGATCTGTCATGTTATTGCAACATTAAAGGTACAACAAATTTGCCAATGCTCATCACTGTTCTGTTATTGTAGGATGGTTGTCGAGTTGCACCGGAAGGTCTCCACTCTCATTGAATTCCTGAAGCAAAAGTGGGCTGTCCAGGATCAACGAATCGTATCCTTGCATTCAGATCTCAGCCAGAGATCTCGGCATGCACAGTCAGGAGTTTAATTTCCTTCCTGTTTCCTTCCTCATCTGTTTTATGAGATACATTTGTGATGGATTTGGTTGTTTTGATTGGGAGACATGTCAAAGATCCCTATGCTTAAAGCAGTACTCAAACCCAAACAGTACATGTGTTTTATAACAGTAATTCTCCTTAACTTGTTACTTGTAGCGTAAGAGCCTGGCAGAGCGAGAAGCTCTGGACGGCCTGGCCCAGACTAGTGAGTCGGAGGACCTGTTCCTGTTTCCGGCAGAGAACAGCACGGTTACTACTTTGCCAGGTGTGGCTCGTGTTGTGCACTCAAAAGCTTCCTGCACGGTACACTGGCAGGAGAGTGGACGTGGCCGGACAGGTATTAGGGACTTACCCGCAGCTCACATTTTGGGAATTCAGCCTGCAAGAGGAAAATCAGGCAAGTCTGGTCCGGTGGGAGGAGACCTGAAAAAAAATGACGGACATCCTGTTGATGGTCCTGATAGCAGCACTTCAGCTCCGGGGTTGGAGATCAGTGTAAACCCAAACCTGAACACTACCTCTCCAGTCAGTCCAACCCTCACTCCATCACTCCCCATTGGACCGGAGGGAAATGCGGTGGGGACTCTGGAGCAAGAGGTAGTGAGTCAGACTCAGACTGATGCTAGTGGGCGGGACAAAGAGACTGTGACTCAGGGAGACCCCGCCCCAATCGAGGGCCGGACTGAGGAGCCTGCAACGGCAGGAGGGGTTGCATCAGAAAAAGCACCGCCACAATCAGAACCTCAAGGGCGTGGCGAGGAAGTGAGCGGGACTGGAAGATCTCCTCAACAAATCCAAAACGAAGGTTGGAGCTCACAGGGTTCTGAGAATGTGACACTGGCAGAAGTCTACCTCATGCTGGGCAAGCCTGGGAAACTACAGCTGGAGTATGAATGGCAGGCTAAACCCCAACCCTCAGCTCTGCCCACCACTCAAAGTGTGCTTCGGTGTCTCCTGAGACTTGTGTCATCAGAGGTCAACCCCAAACCAGTGAGTCTGTTTTTTTTCCCTCTTTCTCTAACTTTACACTTGACCTCTACGATACCTCAAGGCAACTATAAAAAGACACAAAACAAGCTTTTGCCAGAAATTTGTTTATCTGTGGTTCTGTTTATTTGTTTATAATTTAAATTATATTTTAAATTTTATTTTAAATGAAAAAATTCATTATTTTTATTTTTATTTATTATTTAATTACTTTTTCTTTTTTAAATTCCTAGACCCCGGAGGTGTGTTCAGTGGGCACTTCACCTTTGAAATCAGGTCAAGAGGAATCGTCTGTGACTCCACCAGGCAGAGCTCCAGCTGGGGCGACCCGCAGTCCTAGCTGGGGTCGACAGCAACACGCAGCACGCTCAAAAATACTTCTGAATAATGCAGTCATCACAGGTACACTTTGACAGAATGGTGTCTTATTTTCAGTTGAACTGTGTCATTTCTGTGCCACTAATTGGAATTGCAGAAATAAAGACAGTTTCACAAATATCCCCTGATTTACCTTCTTGATGGCAGGTAGTTATGCCCCAAACTCACGACATTGGTCGATCAATTGTTACTATCTAACTCTACTATCAAGTTTTAGGGAAATCAGTATACAAATGGTTTATTTATAGTTGCACATTAAACTGGGATAAAAGAAAGTATTTAAATATTGAAACACGTCACCTTTAAAGCCAGTTTAATAAACATCCACCCAGAACTGAGTGAAGTTTATATCAACAGATAACAGCTGGAAAAGCCTGAGGTGTTTCACCTCTTCTTAAACCAAAAACTTCATATTCACTCAATATTGTGACAATTGCAAGTGTTGCTACTCTGTATCAATTTGACCAGCTGGAACTTAAATAGATGTGTTCTCCACAGGTGGGAGAAACCTGCCGCGGGGAGACAGCGAAGGGTTTGCTGTCCCGACAACCCTACCTCCTAACAGCTCCCGCCAGTTGCGGATGTTCTCTCCTAATAAAGAGGCGGAGCTAGCCTTTCGCCAGCAGCTGGACTCCATCGGTGTGAGTTGTGTTAGTGTTTCTAAAAGGGAATAGAACACGAGGGACATGCTTTTCATCTTAAAATATAATGGTGAAATTTATTTCAAGTTGTCAGTTGCCCAAATCATATAAACTACCATTCAAATGTTTGGGGTTGATAGATATTACTTATAGAGATATTATTGTTTAATTATCATTTGTTTGAATTTAATGTAATATATTTATTACAATTTAATCTAACTGTTTTCTATTGTAATATTTAAAAAAAATAACTAATTTCAGCAGCCATTACTCCAGTGTTTGGAAATCATTCTAATATGCTGATTTAGTCATCAAGAAATATTTCTTATTAATATAAATTTAGAAAATGTTAAATTGTCACTATTTATCAATTCCAGGCCTTTTTGCTGAATAAAACTATTAATTTATTTAAAAAACGTAGTGAACCCAGACTTTTGAACCATACATATATATGGTACAACAATCTCACATGACGTCAGCAGGGTTTTTTATTTTTTATTTTTTCTCCTGAGGGACAAATTTACGCATTTCTTCATCAGAAACTTTTTCCTCTAATCATGCTTTTTTTTTTTTTTTGTCTTTAGTCAGATATATTTTCAAAGCAGCGGAAAATAGGGAGGGGGCGTCCACTAAGGAAACCTCTCGTGGTTCAGGTGAGTGTGGACGGAAGATTCTGATTGCTTTTGTTCTTAGAGCTGTAAAAGGATGACAATGTATGTTTTTGTTTTTTCAGAGAACGCTGCTGCCACGAACAACTGGAGACACTTCGCCTCATGTTTGCTCCTTCTCTATTCTCTCCAATTCATCTGCTACAGGTAATGAACACACAAATGCGTAACACTTTACACATACAGTGGCCGAAGTATTTGGACACTTATGCCACACTTAAATGCATGAATGCCATCATATAACACAAAATCACACCAAAAGAAATGTTAATATAGCGAAAGTGAAAAACATTCTTTTAAAGCAAAACATTTCACGTAAAGTAAATTTTTGTATATACAAAAACAAGATGTACTATTCACGTATTTTGATCATTTTGGCACCAGTTTCTTAAAAGTAGTTTACAAAAAACTCACATAAGCAGTACAATTGTTTAATTTTTAACTGTTCAGGTTTACTGTATCTGTCTGATTAATTTCAATGCAGTCGCTTCTTTTTAAATATTTTGTGTATCTCTTTGTCAGGAACTGGTTCGTTTCGTCCAATACAAACTCGTCTCGCCCCATCGAACCGCCAACTTTCCTCAAAAGCTTCGTCCGCTACAGCCAGTTCTGCCCCCGCTACTCAGCTGTCCAGTAAGAATCAAATCAACGCTAAATGATAAAAGATGTATTTATCCACTGGACATTTAAAACCAACTGCTACATGCTCTTTAATGTCTCTTTAATTTGTTTCAGGTGCAATTGACCTGGCTGCAAAATCTGCAGGTATTATCCCTGGCAGCCCCTGTCGGGAAGTGGAGGCCCCTAGCATAGATAAGGCCATTGTGGAGTCTGAGGAGGCCATGGACTCGGCACCTGCTGCACCTGAGCTAGAGTCAGATCTACTTGATCGGGAGCCTTCTGAGGTAAGAACTAATACCATTCCTAGATCCGCTTTCACTTTTGGGTGCACAATTGATCATATCTTGGTCTGTTCTCATTTTACTCTCTTTATCTGCAGGAATCCCTGCAGAACGGTGTCTCTCCACCATCTCCAGGGGGCGGGGACTCCCTCTTGGCTCCTCCTAGTGTTGCTTCCTTATTGGATATCTCTCTACCGGGCCCCCCAGAGGAGTCTCTACCTTCTGGAGAGCCACAAACTCAAATCAGCGACTCCATTATTGAGCTCGCCATCAACTCGCACTATGGTATGAGCTGTGGGATTGAACCTGAGTATTAGAGGATCTCAGTGGGATCATTTTGTTTTAGTTGTATCTACTCGCTCACTTTTTGCTCTCTTTCTCAGGTGATGGATCATTGCTCTCACCTCCTAAACTCAATGGGAGTGATAGATCCAAGCTCCTTCCCTCTTCATGTGACAGCTGGATGCCGTCCCCCACACATGACCCTCAGTGGTACCCCAGTGACTCTACTGATTCAAGTCTTGGCTGCCTGCTCTGTAAGTATCAAACGCATCTCAATTTCCTTTTAGCAACAGATGTTTATTCTAGATATTATGTATATCAGTAACACTGCAGGAAACAAAATGATAGTGTTAAAATGATGAGTTTGAAACTAATTTATTGAGCTTTCTTTAAATATATATATATATATATATATATATATATATATACATACACACACACTAACATTTCTAAACAGCTTACTGACAGAATTCTGGAAAGTAATTAATACTTTTATTCAGCAAGGATACATTAAATTGATCAGAAGTGACAGTAAAGACATTTATAATGATACAAATGATTTCTATTTCAAATAAATGCTGTGCTTTTGAACTTCTTGAAAAAATCCTGAATTTTTTTTTTTATTAGGTTTTCTACAAAAATATTCTTGAGTGCCAAATGAGTATTTTAGAATATTGTTGGGATGGATCATGTGACACTGAAGACTGGGGATATGGCTGCTGAAAATTCAGTTTTGCATCACAGGATTAAATTGCATTTTAAAATATATTAGCTTTGAAGACGTGTATTTTAATTTACATTTAGTCATTTAGCAGACGCTTTTATCCAATGCTACTTACAAATGAGGACAATAGAATTAATCAATATCAACAAAAGAGCAATATTATGTAAGTGCTGTGACAAGTCTCACTTAATCTAAAGTAGGAAACAGAAAGGTTTTTTTAATAATTTAAAAAAGTAGATAGAAAGAATAGAGAATGCTAGTGGTAGAGGGTCCTTTTTTTTAAAGAAAAAGAAAACAAGTAGTAGAATAGAAATAGAAAAGAGAGTGCAAGTGTTAGAGGTGCAAGTTTTTTTAAATGAATAAAAAGAAAACGAGTAGATAAAATACAATTAGAATAGAGAGTGCTAGAGTTAGGGGGTCAAGAGTAGATGGAAGAGATGTGTTTTTACCTGTTTCTTGAAGATGGCTAAGGACTCAGCTGCTCGGAATATTACTGTTTTTATATTATTTTTGATTAAATAAATACAGCCTTGGTGAGCAAAACAAACTTCTTTCAAAAACATAAAAATTAGATATTCATTCATTCCACTGTCTTCCACTAGAATACTTCCTTTAGAAGGAATTGATGTAAATAAATACAGCCTTGGTGAGCAAAACAAACTTCTTTCAAAAACAAAACAATCAGATGGATGGATAGATAGATGATACTGAGGTACAAGAGGCTGGTTTCAGACGGAAGTCAAAATGTCCACAGTTACCTGTCTGTGTTCGTACTGCAAAGCTCCATCAGTCTCAGCACTATTGACAAACGCATCCTTGTGTTCCTGATTTGCAGCAAGTCTGGCATCTCCTGATAAGACAAGAAGGACAGCCCTGCCCCCTTCGAGTAACACAGCCTTACTTGGACCCAGTTTACTTGACAGCAACTCCCACGATTGTTTTCAGTCCCGTGGCCTGCCGGACGCAGCCGAGGTGAGAGGAAACACAGAAAGTCCCCAGCTGCTGTCTGGTAGACTAATGTCATTTGATATGGCACATTATCACCTGGCGCTCCTTTAATTGTTTTTTTCTCATTCTGGCTCGCAATGAAGATAAACAGGAAGTGAGCGGGTTTCAAATGGTGTATGCAGATTAAATCAGGCATCTATCCTCCGCTTTGAAAGTGTTACACGTTTATTGCTGTTGTCATTTGGCTGTTTTCTCGCTACAGGTGGATACCCAGCTGGCCTGTATGATGAGCGAGAGCAGTGTCGACTACATTGCCCGCTTCAATGACCTCGCACAGGAGCTCTCCGTCACAGAACCGACCCTCCCACCTCCTCCAGAGGACTGATGCAGTTAAGCGGAGTGCAGTTCAGCTGTAGGAAGTGCAATAGACTGGCAGGGTCCACAACAGCCTTTGGGCTCTAATGTGTTCGTGTGCGTGCGTACATTCGTGTGTGCGTTCGTGTGTGTGTGTGTGTGTGTGTATCATTCTGTGGCTATTGTCTTATGAGCCACACCCAGGACACTTAAACAAAAAAAAACTCCAGTTTACAGCGCAACCTCATGTACAGAACAAACAAGACCTGCCATATCTGAACAAATCCCGTCTTCTCATCTGTATATCTGTCTCTGTTGTCTTTTTCTCACTTTTGTGTGCGTGCATGTGCATGCATCTGTAAGTGGAGCTGCGGATTGTCTTTGTGATTTCTGATCTATTGTACACAACGCATTTGTGCGAAACCCTCTAAAGCCATAGGAGTGCGTCTGCGCACACTCTCCGTTTTTGAGACCTCAGATTCTGATTGGTTTATTTTCATCTGAATGTTGTAAGTTGGTGAAAGCCACACTACTGAAAGGGACAAGGGCTTTTTTTGTGAGATTACGAGGACTGAATATCTAACACACACTAAACAAATGACTGATAACACAAATGCAGTGTAGTTGCATCAAGTGAGATTGAACAAATTACGCTATTTTTTCCCCACAACACTAGGATTTTTGTTTCCTGCCGAATGAATATGAAGCCAATAATTTGTAGATTCTAAAACTTTTCTTATGTCAGACTGTCTGTGTGTGTGTGTGTGTGTGTGTACATATGTGAGTGTTTGCACAGATGTAAATATACAATAACAGACCCCAGTATTTACTGCTTTTGTAACATATTGTAAATTATTGTCTTTTGGATTTATTTATTGATAACTCACTGAGACAGTGTTTTTTGTTTAACCTGCCAGATCCAGGCATTTAGGAGCTCCTCTCCGCTGTTTTAAAGACTTCTGTGTTGTTAAAGGGGGTTTTAATCCCAATGTGTATAAATAGAGCTACAACAAATCCTTTTGTGTCTGTCAGTGTTATTTTAGTATCATTGAGATATAGTTTTTATTAATATTTTTACATTTTAAATCATTTTTGTCATTTTTAAAATGTCAATGTAGTTCTTATTTTCTTAATGTTTAGTTTATTTCCGTACATAAACTTAAACTAAATGAAAGTAAGAAAAGTTGCCTTTGCAAATATTTTGAACAAGTTTAAGTTGTTTTAAATATATATTTTTTATGTTCATTTTATTTCAGGTAACGAGATATATATTCATCTTATTTCAAATAGTTGCAAAGGCGACATTCCTCATTTTCATGTACTTTATGTATTGAAACACACCTAAACTAAATGAAACTATACGTATATATATATACACACACACACGCGACTGAATATATATATATAAACTGTGTGTATATACATATATTTGTGTATATACACACAATATATATATATTTTATTTTTTTTATTTTTGCTGGATTCTGTAGAGGGCGTGATAGCTTCGTCCCATCGGAATGTTATTGGACAGCCGAAATCACGTGATAGTGTTGATTTCCGGTTTCTCCATTCAGTCATATGGGTCTTAGTTTACGGAAGGTAATGTGTTATTATTCCTACCAGTTTATTTTATGTTTGCGAAACAATACATGCAGATACAGCGGTCTTAGAAATACGGATTATTAGATATATTAAGACTGTTTCGGTTGCATAATGCAATATTGAAGATAGTTGTTGTGGATTAATTAATGTAACGTTACTATACATCAGTGATAATTACTCTGCATAATATTACAGTGTATTTTGAACTAATTTTGTTTTTATATTTCAGCTTTCATTTTAGTTTAAAAATATTAGTAATTTCATGTTTGTCATTTTATTTTATTTTTTAAATAATTTAAAATATTTAATTGTTCATCATATTTTTATTTCAATTAAATTTATTACATTTATTTAAATAAAAAAATTTAATGTGTAAGGTATAAGTATTTTATGTGCTTAACTGGTCACCTTTTTTAGGTTTTCACCATTTTAACATTTTTTTATTTTTAAAATACAAATATTTTATTTATGTCTAAACGTGTGGTATAAAAGAGTTATACCGATCATATACAATAAAACAATTTCATGTTTGTCTTCAAAATATTGTCTCCTACGTAAACAGCATGTAAAAAAAATAGCCACATTAAAGTTCAATGGTGTTTTCACAAAATGCTGCCATGTTACATTTAGATAAAGTTTTAATATATGTGAATTAATATATGCATATGTGTACAGTCACATGGAGCGTGTGTTCGGTTTAGGCGTTGGGCCACTAGCAGCTGGGACTGTGGGGCTGCTGATTTTGCTGAAAGTGATCCAGAGATTGAGACACAAGCAGAGTGTACAGGATAAAGTGGTGGTGATCACTGGAGCCAGTTCAGGCCTGGGCAAAGGTTACATGAACATAAACTCACTTATAATGCTGATCATAATGTCTTATCAATGGCATTTGGCTCTAGATATTACATCATTAATATTCTCAATCTGTCTTTTTGTGCCTCAGATTGTGCGCGGGTCTTCCATGCGGCGGGGGCCCGACTGATCCTGTGCGGACGGGACCAGAAGAGACTACAGGAGGTCGTGGAGGAGCTGGGAAACAAAACCAGTGGAAAGATACTGGTGAGAACATGCACTCAAAGTTATGTTATATACACTAGGCAAATATATGCAAGCATACATATGTCCAGTCTCTTAACTAGGTTTATTTATGGCTTTCTTTTTCAGACTTACACTCCCTGCACTGTCACCTTTGACCTCTCCAACACATCTGTGGTTTCCAGCGCCGCCGAGGAGATTTTGAAGTGCCACGGTCATGTCGATGTCCTCATCAACAATGCAGGCATTAGTTACCGTGGCAACATCCTGGACACCCATGTATCAGTACAGCAAGATGTCATGGAGACTAACTACTTCGGTCCTGTTGCTCTTACACAAGGTTAGTGGAGACGAGTCTCAGAAAGAGATCAGCGGAATAATTACATATATCTGCTTATACAGTAACTTACCAAGGCTGCATTTATTTGATTTAAAATACAGTTAAAACTGTAATATTGTGAAATATTATTACAATTTAAAATAACTGTTTTCTATTTGCATATATTTTAAATAGTAATTTATTCCTGTGATGCAAAGCTGAATTTTCAGCATCATTACTCCAGTTTTCAGTGTGATGCTTCAGAAATCAGTCTGATATGCCCGATTTGCAGCTTAATAATAGTTTCTTAGTATTATATCAGTGCTGAAAACAGCTTAATATTTTTGTGGAAACCGAGATACTTTTTTTTCAGGATACTACGCTTGATAGAGAGTTAAAAACCAGCATTTGAAAAATAAATATTTTGTAACATTTTCTTTACTGTCACTTTTGAGCAATTTCATGTGTCATTGCTGAATATTATTTAAAAATAAATAAAAAAATAACTTACTGGTTATTTGACCAAGTTTTAAACCATAGTGTATGTGGGTCAAAGATGTTAAGATGTCTGCATCAAAAGAAATTTACAAAAGTGATTTTATTAAGGCCCGGTTTCACAGAGCGAGCTTAGACTAAGCCAGGATTAGGCCATTGTTCAATTAGAACATTTGAGTCATTTTTATTAACATGCTTAGAAAAAAACATTACTGGTGTGCATCTTGAGACAAAACAAAGGCACTGATATCTTTTAAGACCAGTCAGTTTCTTTCAGTTAAAACAGCTCACACACTTTAGTCTGGGACTATGCTTAAGCCTTGTCTGTGAAACTGAGAGTAAATGTAAGTAAAGTGTCTACTTTTAAGGTTTCAACTAAGTTTTTGGAGAATAAAATGTCAAAATTTGGTTGAAATAATGTTACATTGTCATTCAGTGTAACACAATATTTATGTAAAAATTCAAACCACATGCTTATTCTGACTCCTACATATTAAAATATATAAAGGAATAAGGGAGCATATAAAATTTTATTGTTTTAAATGAATTATTACTGAAAAATGGGCAAAACCTAGGATAGTGGCAAATTTAAAAAATGTAAAATTATAACTAATTAGTATTTGGAGTCTTTTAATATGTCATAAATTGATTTTTGTTGTAAATATGCCTGACAAAATTGTTACACCGAATGACATTTTAGTGGGTGTCTTCTGTAAATCAGGGAACAATGTATGATATTTATTTTTGCTCAGAAAAACAAAAACAATTGCAATTAAATTTAACAGAAAACTTTTTTTTTTAATTTTGGGGGAAAACAACAACAATTTAAAGCAGTATTACACTTATTGTTTTTATGCTTAAACCCTTTTTCGTCTTTGACCCATGTATATTATTGTAAAAAATAATATTAAATGTGAAAAAAATACAAAATTATAGACTTGTATAATGTGCTGTAAATTATATAATTTAGTATGTATCACATTATACACAGTCAAACCAAAATTTATTCAGACACCTTCAACATTTCTCACATTATCAGTTTATTAGCTATATTTTAGAAAATGGTAATAAAATATGACAAGAACTCCGAGTTAAACTGTGTCAGAACAATAACTTTGATAGAAAGGTATGTAATGAATTAGGTTGAATAGCTGTCAGCTGTTAAATTTAAGTACACAATTAGATAATACCAATTTAGGTCAACAAATTACCAAGCAAAGCTTACATGTTTTCAGCCCTTGGTGTTTTACTGTATGAAGAATTTTTGGGTATAATGTCACATTTTACTTTATTGTAAACTTTCCACATAAATTAACTGTAGTGTCCTGCACCCACTAGTAAAAAAAAAAAAATCCAAAATAATATCTGGTGTCTGAATAATTTTTGGTTTGACTGTATGACATTGTTAAAACATTTTTTTTATTCCATCCAGCCATTCTGCCTTCGATGGTGGATAGACGCAACGGACATATTGTAGTCATCAGCAGCGTGCAGGGAAAGATCTCCATACCGTACAGATCTGCATGTGAGTATACGTTCACAAAAGAAGGTATTTCGAGGGAATTCAAAGATTTTTCTTCATTAATAAAAACAGTATTACATGTGATCCTGTACCTTGCTTGCATATCTGAAATGTTTTCTGTCAGATTCTGCATCTAAGCATGCGACGCAGGCCTACTTTGACTGTTTGAGGGCAGAGGTGGACCGGTTCGGCCTGCAGGTGTCAGTCATCAGCCCTGGTTACATCAGAACCAACCTGTCCATTAATGCAGTCACGGGGGACGGCTCCAAATATGGAGGTGAGAGCATGATGTTCGTGTCAGCAATCTGAGTTATAAAAGATGTTTTGGAAAATTAATACACAAATTTTAATATTATTCATACGTTTCTTTGTGTGTGTGTGTGTGTTCTTTTGGATCTGAAGTAATGGACAAAACCACAGCGAGGGGGTCGGATCCGGTGGACGTGGCACATGCTGTTCTGAGAGCGGTCTGTCACAAACAGAAAGACGTTGTATTGGCTGGGCTGCTGCCTACTGCAGCCATCTATCTGCGCACCCTGTGGCCCGCTCTCTACTTCAGACTGATGGCTTCACGTGCCATAAAAGAGCACAGAGTGAAGGAAGAATAAGAGAAAACAGTGTCTTTGCGTCTTTCTTCTCAAGATTTCATAGTCTAATTTTTATGCCTAAAGGTTAATGCTCATGGAATGTATTTAATAAATATAAAAAAATGGATTCAGTTGCTCGAATCATTCCTGATCTTTGAAAAACACACCAGTCCTTAGATAAGCAAAACACACATTCATCACACAAGAACCAGATTACATCTATTTAATCACATTTCTGCTGGTCTTAAACCATTTTAAACTTCCACAAATTAAGGCCTTAAATTCATAAAGATGCAAAATGAAGATATGAAGTCTTGATTTTTAATAAAATGAACAAAATTGAGAGTTCATCTTAAAAAAAAAATGGGTATGACTTCTTGTCAGTTTTGAATCTATCTTGATTTTTGTTTGTGTAAAATTATTTGGTAATGGAGATTTTAGATTTCATTTTCCAAATTTGAAGTGCTGCTATAATTCATCCTTCATTTTTTTCCCCAATAGGTCTTAAAATGTCTTGCCTTCATAAAAGTCACAGAAGGTCCATTATATTGTCCTGTATTGATTACTTATTAACCCTAATTTATTATTAACTGACGTTTCCACTCCATACACCCTATTAGACTTGGCGCATTTTCATTTCACCTTTTGCCTACAGTTATAAATCAAATCGCATGTCTGTTTGTACTTCCCTTTTGGTTATCACTGATTATCATCGCAATGTTCAGGTGGTCCTTATTACAACAGGAAGTTGAAATAATCTGAACGTTTAATGATTTATGTTTTAATAAAGTTCTCACATGCCTTCTGCCCTAATTATATATTACTTGAAACATTTCCATAGCGACAAAAACAATAAGAACAGATGTGGAGCATCACTGCAAGGACCTCCTGATAATCTGGTTATGACAGATGCTTATGACTCTGGTTTTTTTTTTTTGGTTGAGATGCGCCACACATATGCAGCTATGATCTTCTTCAAAATTAAAGCTGTCCATTTGCAACATTTTAGTACTGAAAAAAACCCAAAAAACTATGGACTTTGCAATGCCAACCAGGTGATTTTTGTCTCCAAATAAGGTTGATACTGGAAACTCAGCAGACATTTCTGTCACAACAATGTTATTTAAATGGCGTTCAAACAGTCAGTCTAAACACAACGAAAATGACTGCCTCGTTCAGTCCTTCGATTCCACATACAGCTCTAAACTCCCAGATATAAAAAAGTGTCCATGTGCATGAAATATGTGGTATTTTGCCCGATTCTTCTTCCACAAGTTTACCTTTAAAATGCCTTAAAACTGAGAATGTGAAACTCATCTTAAGCCTAGTTTCCTTTTAAACCCAGTAAAGCATTAACACCATTTTAGAGTTAAACGCCTCTGGACTGAAAAACCCAATTCCAGTCCCCTTAAAACCCTGCTGAATTTGATCTGCATATTTGATCAACATATGGACTCACCTTCTGACCTGAGATCATCACAATCATGAACTATGGAAGAATTTCCTCACATAACCTAGACATGAACTTAGCCTTTGTGTTCAGCACTAATCTTGAATCAATTTTACCTTAATTTATCTTAATTCCTAATTAATCTTGAATTAAGCATTATTTCTTTAAGTAGTGACACCTTTTAGGACATTCTAAAACGTGGTTTTGATGAACCTGAACAATGTTTTAAATGGCCAAAAAATGCCATCTTTATGAATCACTGACAAACCATGCATCTGACGTCAAAACTACAACAATTAAGACTTTTCTGTCTGGCTCCTGAATGTGAAGTGTTGACCAACTGCAGACAAGAGGACTGTTTGAAAAACATCAGTTTTGCAACTCTAGGTAGCAGAAAATTACACAAACACTTTAAGGGACAGTTGACCCAAAAATGAAAATTCTGTCATTAATTACTCACGCTCATGTCGTTCCAAACCTGTAAGGCCTTTGTTCATCTTCAGAACACAAATTAAGAAATTTTTGATGAAATCCGAGAGCTTTCTGATCCTGCATAGACCGCAACGCAACTGACACATTCAAGGCCCAGAAAGGTAGTAAGGACATTATTAAAATAGTCCATGTGACATCTTTGGTTCAACCATAATTTTACAAAGCTGAAATATGTGATTTGGAGAAGAATGTTTTAGTTTTTTTTGCACACAAAAATTATTCTTGTAGCTCTGGTATTTAATTACAAATATCTTAATTTGTGTTCTGAAGATGAAAGGTCTTACGGGTTTGGAATGACATGAGGGTCTGGAACATAAGTAAATGATAAAACACTAATATATGAGTGAACTATGCATTTCAGATATGTTCCCATTTACTGCTCATCTTTTATATTTAACTTCATAAGAAGAGCTGGATTTACACTAATCCATTTACTGCCACATTCAGTCCTCTCCGATTAAATCTCTCTGATTTGAAGAGGTGTCCATGTGCATTAAATGCTATTTTGTCCAATTATTTTCCCACAAGTTTAGCCTTCAGATTTCTTAAGACGAGTTACGCATTTCCATTTTGACCTCTAGTTTCCAGCATATATGGGTCTAGATCATCACAAATGACTAAATTTTAGGGGTGAAGTGAACTATCCATTTCAGATGAGTTCCCCTTTTCTGCTCACCTTTTATATTTACTTTTCATAACTTCATACGAAGAACCGGATTCAAACTGATCCATTACAAACCACGGCTTGTAAATCAAACCTGCCCATGAGCTCTGCGTGAAGGCTAAAACTCAGATGTGCGCCAAGAAAGAATTTGAGCCCTTGAAGGTCAAATAAAGGTGGTCAGAGATGCCAGTGAAGTTAAATCTCCAATTTGAGCCCTTGAGGGTCAAATAAAGGTGGTCAGAGAAGCCAGTGAAGTTAAATCTCCTACTGTTTAATGAAAAGGTGATGCACCAAAGGCAGGGTACAGTAAAACTACACAGAGGGAGAAAAGAGAGGATTCAAAGGTCATTCTTAAAACATGATCCGTCCGTCTGTCCACCACACGTTCAGTCCGACAGGTCGCTGCCCGGGTGCGGAAGCTCCGTGTGGGTGGCAGGTGACGTTTGGGGAGGGCCTCCGGGATGAAGAAGGGGCTGAACAGACGCAGGGAAGGAGCAGGAAGGGGGGTTCAAGTGCACTGGTGATATCACTTTTAAAGTACAGCAAAAAGGGGAAGATTCATTCAGAACTACAAGCTCCCCCCCAACCCTTCCTCTCATCCATCCATCCATTCACCCACCCATCTGTCCAATCTTTAACCGATTGAAAGCAAAACGCTGAAAAAGCGTAACAAAGAGCGCCGCCTCCTTTTATTTTCCCATCACTCTGTCCGTCGGTCCATCCATATGTTTTGTTTGGTGTGTGTGTATCTGCCAGTGTCGGGTGTTTAGTAATGCTTCTCACCTCCCTGCTGCGTGTTTGTGTGTGTACGCATATATCAGTATCTGTATGCATGTGTGTGCATGTGCCATAGCGCTCATACGGCATACAGTTCATAGATCTTCTTGGCACAGTACGCCAGGGCCGCCAACGCTATTGTGTTGTGCAGTCTCTTTCTGTGCATGTCGTCCCGCCGAACCAGAACCACCGGCGAGGAGGAGGTGAGCGTGTGCAGCGGCAGCCGCGAGAGCTTCTGACTGTCGTACTCCACCTGGTATTTGCAGCAGGGGTCGAACTGCCAGGAGATGCCGTAGAGCGCGGCGCAGGCGAGGCTCAGAGCGCCAGCGGGGAGCGCCACGTAACGGGAGTAGTCGACGGGAAGGGCGAGCGGCGTCAGGAGACATGTGGCCCCTGCCAGAACGGCGGTTTTGTGCAGGCAGTTTCCCACGGCCACCCAGCGGGCCGTCTCGTCTCCGATGCGCGTGGGTTCGATTACGATGTAGCGGTACTGCGCCTCCAGAGCCTGCTCCAGCTCGTACTCGAACTGCTCCTGTGCATTCTCGCCGTTGTAGATCTCGTGGACGATGTAACACTCCGTGGCCGCCATCACTCCCCTGAAGAGAGCGATAGAAAGTGAGAATTCGTCAATCTGAATTAATCCAATCCAGATTCTGAAAGTTCTGTTTATGAACCCTAAACGTTGCAATCTGATTCACATATTCTTTACATGCATCAAACGTAATCTAAACAAAACCCAGTTGGCGCAGTGAGAATTGGAGAAAACCAACCTGATATTGTCACAGGAGCTACGGTGAGTATTTTATTAAGCAAAAAAAGCTGCCCAGTTTGTAAGATGTAAATAAAAAACGCACACGTTTATAAGATGTAAAACATATATGAACAGATGCATCACGGCACTGTGCACGAGGTATTTTTGAATGTGATTGAGAAAACTGTTGTATCAAAGCATTTACTTGTATCCTGTTTATCGGATTATTTCAGATCTACATCAAAAACCAGCGTAATAATGTCAATGGAGCTACCAGGAGTTGTTGTTTTTGCATGTCAGAGGAGCTTTTTAGCTAATATTCAGTAAATATTTTGTCTCCAGTTTGTAGGACACAAGTAAACATGCTCATGTTCGTCAGACATATTAAGGCATTACTGAATCAGACTGAGAAAATAGATTCAATGCTTCATATTAATCATTTAGCATTTCATTATTAGTTCAGGTCTACACCACCCCTACCAAACTGAAATCAACAGGGGCATTTACATGAAGCCTTTTCAGTCCATAGTTGTATTTATTTAGTTGCATGTAAATTTAACTACTAAGATTTACTGTGTGGAAAAAAAGTATAACTGACTACAAAAAATTGATTTTTGAGACCAGCCAACATCTCTTAAAATGGGATGGCATGTTTTTGTTTTTTGTTGAGCGGAATTTTTCAAAAAGCATTTTAAAATGACTATAAAATCCAAAATGACCGTGTATTCTGGTCTTTATTAGACACGACCTGTCTAGTGTTATCTAAATCAGCCAGGCCATCTGCGGCCTGAGTTCACAGTCAGACAAGACACTTTTGAGCTATGTTATGATGTTATGTTACGTGTACGATGAAAGACATTTTGCTCAAAATATTTCAAAATGCCCATTATTTCAGTAAATACTGAGCTGCTAAATAAATCGACAGAGACAAGTGAGAGCGGTCCGTCTTTTACAACGGTTAAATTAACGCATATTGTCAGTTTAACAAGCAGTGCATTAAACAACCATATTATTAGGAGGAAAAATACAATTTCCTCCAGTTGTCAAGACATTTGCGGCAAACACGAAAGTTGGTATAAAGACTATAACCCCCTGCTAACTGTACACATCTCCTTGAAACCCGCTGTCATGGCTATGAAGCGCTATTTTAACTTGTTCCTCTCGTGTCAATATGGGTAACACATACTGCAAAAAAACATGAGTGATCAATGTCGAGACTTCAGCCATAAAAACACATTTTTGCCGGTCTGTGCGCTGCTAATCAGCTGAGGCACCCCAGAGTCAGTAAGCTAATCAAAACAACACATGCGCTCTATTCAAACAATATTTATTAGTGTTTGCGGCTCTACAAAACTACAAAAGTCTTAGTATTTTAAGGATACTAAACTAGCTTAAATTCTGCATGAAGCCTGAAAATTTCACGTCAAGTTTTATGAAATAATGACAGGTTTTAGTCTAACTGACCTCTCCCTGTTGACTGGGACACCGCGCCTCCTTCCCAGCGACGCCATCTTGAAAATGCAACGGACTAGACTTGACGCAAAACCTGTCGCGGTGCACTGTGGGTAATGTAGTTCTACGCTCCTCCTCTGTTGATAGTGTTTAACGTTATCGAAAACTTCATAGAGACTACAAATCCCGTGAACCAGTTTAGTAGAGGACCCTACCACCTGAACAGAATGTGTAACGATATTAATATTTGCATTGTTTTATTAAAGACAGTTGTTTTTAATATATGAAACACATTCTTTCGTGCAACAGACTAGTAACTGATTTTGATTATGGTTTAATCCGTCAGGCTAAATAATTTAGGCTTGTGTTTTTGAATAGCGGAGGTGACCAATCGAAAGCAAGGACAACACTATGGGGCTTTTAGTAGGACAAACCATTTCCCAAAGCGAATGCAAACGTTGCACAAAGAATGTGGTCTGATAAAACGACTTAGTCTTTCGGTCATGTTGTGAACGTGGACGCGATCAACAAGGCACTCACCCATAATGTGGTCGGTTCTCGTTTATGCGGTGAGTCCCGTCCTCGTACGGCGCTCACGGAGCAGGTGCATCAGGGGGTGGAGGGGAGCCGTGTTATAACAACTACACAGTGCTCGGTAACACGTGCAGGCTTCGCGCTCTCTGTCTCCCCCAATAGTGATGGATTGCATAACAATCTAACTTGATATCGGCATGCATTAATATAAGTGAGGAAACAAAGTGAAATAAATTAAACATATTTTTAAGAGAGAGAACCGTGGTAATTATAGTCAACCACAAACTTAGTGTTACTTGAAATAAAATGTAAATTAAAAAACTTATTTTATCTAACCTGTAGTTGGCAAGACGTTTTTACTTGATGTATTTAAAAAAAAACTGAAATAAAAAAACAAAAAACAATTATAATAAAAAGATATAAACATTTTTTAAATGACAAAAACAATAAAATAACTAAAACTTAAAATATAAAATATAGCTATAATTATATCTCTATATGATACTTAAATTAAACTGAAGGGAACTAAAACAAAGCTTTCCTAAACTTTTAATGTGTTCACCTTCCTTTGGAATAAATTGAAAAAAACACTGAATATTCATGGTAAAACATTTTTTATAAAAATAGTATTAATTACAAAGTCACTGTAACTGTACTAGAAAAACCCAAATTGAGTACAATTCACTGTTCAGCTATTTACAGGGACTCACTCTCATGTCATTTAAACCTGTATGACTTTTAACTGTGCAAGAAACATCTCATGGATGCACTGGGACGTATCCTCAGTGATGTATCCTGGGGTCACTGGGTGTTTTGGGTCTCGCAACATCATACACCCTCGCCCAGGCGACCCAGCTGGGGTTGATTAAGCCCCAATTTGCGTCCCAGTAGCAGTCCACGGATCAGCTCTCTTAATCCAAAACCACCTTGTGGCCTTCTCTGCGGGTTCGGTCGCGGATTGAATGGCTCTCTTCTTGGCCACCCCATCCCAAACGACTGAGGACTTTGCAAAGTGAACGTCCTGCAAAGCCTCTACAGCCGACTTCTCCAGCCTCTCTCCCTGCACTCCTCCACCAGTTCCTGGTACTTAGCGCATTTCCTCTCATTGGCTTCCTCAATACGCTCTTCCCAGGGCACCGTACGTTCCAGCATGATCAGCTGTTTTGAAACCTCGGAGGTAACTATCATGTCTGGGCGGAGACTTGTTGTTGCAATGTGCTGAGGGAACCTCAGCTGTTATCCCAGGTCGACCTGCAGCTGCCAGTCCGAGGCTTTGTGGAGGAGGCCTGTTGTTAATTGTGGATGCGCCCGGGGTTTCTCTCCAGCTTTAATGAAGGGAACTGCCTTTTTTGGAGCATGATGGTACTTGCTGGTGCTGATGGCTGAGGCTCTTCCTGGAGTAGATGGTGTCTTTCCTTGCCGCGGGCCTGGCCAACCAGGGTTTTTGGCATGTAGCCCAAGACCACTCTGCCTGTCGCCACGGTGCCCACCAGTGCCTTTTGTCTCAGGCGTGACTCTGCCACCTCCACTGCTTTCCCAGCCTTCCATTTCCTTCCTGTCCTCACCTCAATGCCGGCTGATGACACCTTGCAGTCTCTGGAGTCCCTGTACTGTAGAGCTTCTTGTTAAGACTGCACCATACAGCCAGCTCCTTACCCTCCGAGTCTGTAAGCAGACTCGTCACCGTCCTGAATGAGGCCAATCAGTGTGGTGTCTTCTGCAAACTTCAGGAGCTTGACAGAGGGGTCTTTAGATGTGCAGTCGTTGGTGTAGAGGGAGAAGAGCAGTGGGGAGAGAACGCAGCCCTGAGGAGCTCCAGTGCCGATGGCACGAGTGCTGGATGTGAATTTACCAAGCTTTACTAACTGCTGTCTAACTGCGGTTCTGTCTGTCAGGAAGCTGTTGATCCACTGACAGACAGAGGTGGGGATGGAGAGCTGTGTCAGTTTATTCTTAAGGGTGTTCGGGATGATGGTGTTAAAAGCAGAGCTGAAGTCCACAAACAGGGTCCTCACAAAAGTCCCTGGTCTGTCCAGATGCTGCAGGATGAAGTGCAGTCCCATATTGACTGCATCATCCACAGACCTGTTTGCTCTGAAGGTAAACTGCAGGGAGTCCAATAAGGGTCCAGTGATGTCCTTCAGATAAGCCAAACGCAGTCTTTCAAATGATTTCATGGCCACAGACGTTAGAGCCACAGGTCTGTAGTCATTACGTCCAGTCATTTTGGGTTTCTTTGGGACGGGGATGATGGTGGAGCGTTTGAAGCATGAGGGAACTTCGCACAGCTCCAGTGATCCGTTGAAGATCTCTGTGAAGATGGGGGCCAGCTGGTCAGCACAGGTTTTTAGGCAGGCTGGTGACACACCGTCTGGGCCTGGTGCTTTCCTTCTTTTGCTCTTTCTGAAGACCTGGCACACGTCATCTTCACTGATTTGAAGTAGTTAGGTGTGGGGGAGAGGGGGGTTGCTGGAGGTGTTAATGGTTGTGTGGAGAGGTGTTCAGGGCAGGTGTGGGTTGTTTTTTCAAACCTACAGTAAAAGTCATTCAAATCGTCTGTCAGTTGTTGATTCTCCAGAGCGCTGGGGGATGGTGTCTTGTAACTGGTGATATCTTTCATACCTTTCCACACTGAAGCAGGATCACTGGAAGATAATTTATTCCTTAACTTGTCAGAATAATTCCTCTTTGCCACTCTGATCTCCTTTTCCAGTGTGTATTTGGCCTGTTTATACAAGACTTTATCCCCTTTTCTGTGAGCATCTTCTTTGGCCTGACGGAGCTGTCTGAGTTTTGCAGTGAACCATGGTTTGTAATTGTTGTAGGTTAAATGAGTCCTGGTAGGAATGCACATATCCTCACAGAAACTGATATATGATGTTACAGTCTCTGTGAGCTCGTCCAGATCGTTGGCAGCATTTTCAAAAACTGTCCAACCAGTGAGAGAGAAACAGGCTTGTAAATCCCGCTCTGTAATATAAAAGGGATGTCTTAGAGAGGCAGAGTCTCTCAGAAGTAAAGATGGGCTGAGGCTCTCCAATCTGTGAAAGAGTCCATAAAAAGATTGTGGAATACTTTAAAAACAACGTTCCTCAACGTCAAATGGCAAAGGCTTTGCAAATCTCATCATATACAGTGAATAACATCATCAAAAGTTTCAGAGAAACTGGAGAAATCTCTGTGCGTAAGGGACAAGGCCGAAGACCTTTGTTGGATGTCCGTGGTCTTCGGGCCCTCAGACGACACTGTATCACTCATCAGCATGATTCTGTCATTGACATTACAAAATGGGCCCAGGAATACTTCCAGAAATACTTCGGTAAACACATCCTATTCAGCCAATATTTTATTCAATATTGTGAATAAAATATTGGCTCATGTGATTTGAAATTCTTTTAGTTTTCATTTTATTCAAATTTAAAAATTTCCCAACATTTACGAAATTTGGGTTGTGTTTATATGGATGTATACATACAATGATAATGCAAAAATTATGACAATGATAACTCGTGGACATAAACACTCAAACTAAGTTTTATCTTAAAATTTTATTCAAAACCATGGAGAGTAATATTAAGTACATAAGTGTAAAAACAGATGAATTTCAGGCATCTTTAGTCTGTATTGCATCACAAGTTGACATAACAGAACCCAGTTGCTTTATTTTAAAAAAAGATAGCCTTCATTATCATCACCAGGTATATTATGGTCATCAATGGTGTCAGCACAGAACATGGCATGATGGTCTGCTTTGTGCGCTGCCTACCCTGCAAACCAGCGATCTTGCTCAAGGCAGTTCATCAACTGACTTTTAATAGGACCCCTAGGAATTTTGGGAGTAACTAACACATACTGACATTCATACGCTCATATTCGGTTATTCAACGCACACACACACGCATCCAACCACATGTAACAGAATCCCCTATGAAGAGGTGCTTTATTGTTTTTATAAAGTGTGCATCCTGAGAGGTTCAGCCCTGCGAATATATGGGCAGGCGATTGTCTCCAGAGTCTGGGCTCCTCACTGGCCATAGTATACACAGATACACACATGTAAAAGCACAAGATCAGCCTAGAACATGCACAGAAGAAAATAGTCGTTCCTGACAGGACGGTTAGATTGTGATGTCCCTAAAACTCCACGCCAGGTTGAGTGTGCACGTTCTGTGCATGTGGGAACACAAGTACACATGTATCTCTCTCGTGAGCACCACTAAATCTGAAGGTGTAATGCCAGAGAGGCATATGGAGTCTAACGTCACTTATGATCATATCAAACAGTTGATCTTTTGAGTTCATAACGGGTGTCATAATCCTCTCACTCCTCTGGATTGGCTTGAAAGTCCGCTTGAGACACTGGGAAACTAGCCCACCTCAAAGTCCACACTCTTATCTGTCCTAAGAAAATGTTTCGTATTTGCAGATCTCTCCCCTTCTTAAAAATCGCACTCACTCACATAAAAAACAAAAACAAAAAAATCTCTTTCTTTTGTGGAGTTTCAAGACCAGTCAGACAGATTAGGGAATCCCAAAAGATACCCATCCCACCCAATCCCAAATCATCCTAGTAGAATGGAGATCGTGCCCATCTCTGGCTCTCAGTGAAGGATGTGCTCCAGGTAATGGGGGTGAGGGTTTTCTTTGACGTATTTCTGGATATACCAGCAGGTTAAATGGGCTTTCAGGTCTTCCTCTACCACAAAATCCATTGCAGCCTAGCAAAAACAATCACAAACTATGTTATATAATGCACACCAACGAACAGGATAACGTAATATTATCATGTACAAACCAGTTCACAATGATCTCGAGTAACCTTCTACAACCTTGGCAAGGTGTTTGGCGATCTCTCGTCCTCGGTAAGCCTCAGGAACCTCAGTGTGCTGCAGATCCACGGTCTTCTTCCCCACATATTCATACAGCAGAACAGCCCTGTCATGGGAACCTTCAATACAGATGCATACATTAGACAGCGCACAGTAAACAAAGTTATTCGTGACCATGAAGAACTGCTCAGTCAGACAGGATGCATGTCTGTGCTTTGTTTTTCATTTCCACACGACCGCTTTCCGGGGAAATAGTCGTGGGGGCTGGGTTTGTGTCTCTATGTTACCGTCATTTTCGTGAATGCAAACCCTTTATTTTCATGTGAAACCCCGCAAGTAATAAACGCAAGTCTGTTCCTGTTCCTCCGCTGTTGCTACAGAATGACATAAACGTAGCGAGTTTGCTTTGTACCGAGATAAAGACGATGGAACAGGAAGTAGCCTAAAACAAAGTCTGGATGGGATGGCTAGCGGGTAAGCTAGCAACTTAGTTACTGATTCAGACAGAGAAGAAAACAAAGCTTGCGTTAGAGAAACTGGTGACAGGCGAGATTTACTGCAGCTCAAAACAAAACTAATAATTGCTGCATGAATCCGACTCATAAGCGCTTGCTAAAAGACCTACAACCCAGAAATATAAAGAATAAGCTGATGGCGGAAAAAAAAACAGTTCCATTCGTTCCAGCAAAACAACTAGTTAATAACTAGTCATATTGCATTAACTACTGGCCAGGGATCAAAGCATATGCGTACTACTATATAAGTAGGGCGGATTTTATTAGATAACGTGCTTAGCATGTTGAGAAGCGAAATGTAATCAACAAAAGGCATATTTTGCAGGCGGAGCGCACGGTGGTTTGTTTGTCCTCCTCCCCCCGCGACCACCATCTCGTTATATCTGACGCATTAGTACTGACCGTTCAGTCGGATGCTGAATTGTCGTCTTTTCTTGTCGTGCTCCACTCGGAGAGGAGTGCTGATGTCCAGGACGCTCATCTGTGCAGCCTGGGCCATAACGACTGTGGGTCTGCTGTGTCAGTGAGCCACGGCTGATCCGACGGCGATGAGAGGCGCATTCATGCCTCGCCGAGGTGAAGACGAGCATCTGATCCTGCGAAAACACACCATCCGCGGAAATCAGCTGTGAAGTCACGTGCTCGCCGCCGGCCAATCAGGACAGGCGGGTTGTTTTGACACGCGCGGTCTCTTTAAAAAGAGCGTGCTGCGCGGCCGCCAGGTGGAGATAAATGTTTGCTGTTCAGTTTTATTAGCGGTGTTTTATAAGGCATGTTTGGATAAACGAATACATTATATTACAAAGGTATTTTAGAGAAAAAACTTTTTTAATATTTTTGTGTACTGCCTAACCAAAATCATAATATGTGATCCTGGACCACAAAACCAGTCTTAAGTCATTGGGGTATATTTGTAGCAATAGCCAAAAATACATTTTATGGGTCAAAAAAATGTCCTACTGTAAATATATAAAAACTTAATTTTTGATTAGTAATATGCATTCCTAAGAACTTTATTTGGACAACTTTAAAGGTGATTTTCTCAGTATTTAGATTTTTTTGCACCCTCAGATTTCAGATTTTCAAATAGTTGTATCTCAGCCAAATATTGTCTAACAAACCATACATCAATGGAAAGCGTATTTATGCAACTTTCATATGATTGAGATAAATCTCAATAAAAAAAATGACCCTTATGACTAGTTTTGTGGTCCAGGGTCACATATGGTGATGCATTTAGTTCATTTCTTTTTAGCTGGACTTTAGCCTTAAACAGGTCTAATATAAGAGTGATATAAATGCTCATTTAAAATTAAATAATAAATTAGTTTAATCTCCCATCTCAAGATGTTGTGATGATATTACTGTTAAAGTTTCGTCTCTCTTTCTCTCTTCAGTGGTGAGTGTTACATGGTATTATAGCAGTTAATGCTTTTATTTCAGTCTTAAATCCAATTGTGCAAGATAAATGTCCTTTTTGTACTGACAGAGAGACAGTGTTTCACTGTTTTATGCATTGTGAGAGACTGAGATCTGTTTACAATGATTGTTCAGTTTTGGATTTAAGTATTATAAAAACAAAAAGAGGAAAGGACGAGGAAAAAGAGGAAGGCTTGTTAAACTTTTTAGAATTTTAGAACAAGCAAAAATGGCTATATATATTAGTAGAAGGGACAAAATCCTCTGTTACATATTGTCAAGTTGAACTGGTTTTTAAAGGGCATATAAAAGCAAGGGTAAGGCATTAGTTTGAAGACATTTGCTGTGTTGGGTTGAAAATTATGTATTGTCTTTTGCTGTGAATTTTGTGTAATCTAATGAGGTGTTTTGTATGGAATGTGAGTTTTCTTGGAATTTCATATTAAATAAAGGTGTTATAAATCTTGTGTATACAGTGTATAGTGCCCTCCAAAAGTATTGGAGCAGTAAAGACAAAATTGCTCTGTTGGCTGTGGAGTCAAGACATTTACAAATATGATTAAAAAATTAATATGATACAAAACTACAGAATGTCACATTTTATTATTGGGTGATTCAACACATAGATGTTTTACCAGCTAAGAAGTTCAGCACTTTTAGAGTTTCATCCCTCGATATCTGATGTGAGCATAAGTATTGGGACAGTTGCTTCACAGGTCTTTCTAAGTGATCAGCTGTGTCCTGTTGCATTAATTCTTCAGATATTAAAAGCAGGGAATGTGTCGTATCAGTTATATACTTGTGTATTCTCAATCTTGCATTCGATGATGACACACACAAACCAGGATGAAGACGAGGGAGCTGACTTTGAGAGAAAAGCAAGCAATTTGGATGCTAAAAGAAAAGAGGAAGTCAATTAGAGCTCTAGCAAAAACAAAGGGCATGGAGAAATCAAGAGTTTGGAAACCACCAGCAACCAACAACGACCTGATCAGCTGAGAAAACAACAGTAGTTGATGACAGAGAAATCATAAAAGCTGTGAAAATGAATCCTAAAAGACGTGTCTCTAAAATCACCAACAACTTCCAGAAAGCTGGGGTGATGCTCTGACAATTTACTGTCCTCAGGAGACTTTGACACAGAATTACAAACCTCTGACCAGCACCAAAAATAGAAAGGCAAGATTAGAGTTTGCAAAAAAGCACAAAGGTGAGCCAGAAGAGTTTTGGAACTGTGTTTATGGACCGATGAGACAAAGATTAACCTTTATCTAAGTGATGGGAAAGTAAAAATGTGGAGAAAAAATGGAACTGCAATTATCCCAAGCATACAGCCTCATCTGTAAAGCATGGTGGAGGTGGTGTCATGGCATGGGCATGCATGGCTGCCTCTGGAACAGGCCCTCTCAACTTTACTGATGACTTAATGTATGATGACAGTAGCAGAATGAATTTAGAAGGGTACAAAACCATCTTGCCTACCAATATTCAAGAAAATGCCACCAGATTCATTGGGAAGTGCTTCATATTGCATCAGGACAATGACCCAAAACACCCTGCCAGTTCAGTCAAGGAGTTTATAAGGGCAAAGAAATGGAAAGTCTTAGATTGCCCAAATCAATCCCCAGATATAAATCCAATTGAACATGAATTTCACCAGCTGAAGAGGAGAGTAAAGGCAGAAACTCCCCAAAACAAGCAACAATTGGAATTGGCTGCATTAAAGGCTGGGAGAAGTATTTCAAAGGACGAGACCAAGAGTCTGGTGATGTCTATGGGTCACAGACTCACTGCTGTGATTGTGCGCAAGGGATCTGCAACTAAATAATAGCTTTTAATCTTTTATATCTGCCTTATGTTCAACTGTCCCAATACTTATGCTCACATCAATGAGTGGGATGAACTCTAAAAGTGCTGTTCTTTTTATTTGGTAAAACATGTATGTGTTGAAACGGCTAATAATAAAATGTGACATTCTGTAGTTTTGTCTCATATTCATTTTTTAATCATATTTGCAAATGTCTGGACTCCACAGCCAACAGAGCAATTTTGTCTTTACTGTTCCAATACTTATGGAGGGGACTGTATATAGGTTCATATATATATATATATATATTTATGATATCCAAGTTTTCTTTATAGTGGTTAAAACTGTATTTCCCAAAGCTTTTTGTGTGTCAGGTAGTCAGATTCTGATTATACAAAACAACATGTACTGTAAAAAGTGCTACACAAGTCAACATGACTTAAGTTGATTCTGCTATTTGATCTCATTGTGTCTATAGATATCCTGAAAACCATGTAAGACACATGACAGGTGATGGGGTGTGGGGTCAAAACATACACAGGGTTGAGTAAATGGCTTTATATCCATGCTGGTGAGGTTCAGAGATTTCAGATCCATAGTCTCAAATCCAAAGTTCACAGACATTGCATAAAAGATAGGAACAAACACAAAACCAAACACAAATTCTTCAAATCACAAGTTAAAAAATACAGCACATCCTGCCAACAGAGGATGTGTTCAAGTTTACTAATAAAAACCATAACATACAATACACACGGTATTTCAACGGCAAATACTAACTATTGGAATTTATTTCTCATTAGTAAGATGATCATTTTAGTGAATCACTTTAGCATTTTTCACATAAATAATCACCTATAGCACCTCTCAGATTTGCATCTTTAAAACAACAAAAAAGGAACAATTACAATATTTGAATTTATGTGTAAATGACAACACAGAAACTGGTCCTATGCATGATAGTAATAATAATAATAATAACAATAATAACGCATTTAAGGATAGACACCACTTGCCAGTCTTAGTGTTAATGCAATCAAAATAAAAATAAAAAAATCTAAGAGGCTCAATCATACATACACACACATACACACATTATAAATTCATTCTTGTATGGATGTGTCTGCGTATTTAAATGTAAGTTTATAGCGGTGATATTTCAAATGTACGAACAATGCATCTTATTAAAAGACCCTTAACAGCCTGGCAGTTTCTAGACAGAACTAAGTTGATGCATATTTGGCAAAACCAAAAGAATGTAGTTTGGAATGTACTCTACACATTATTAGGGCATCATTTAGGTGTATGTATATATTTAGGGCCTCTCTAATATCTTCCTCAGGGTGTTGGTGACATCCTCTCCACTGTTCCAGGGCACCACACTGGCCTTGAATTCTCCAGGTTTGGCTTCCTCCATCTCTTGGATCAGTTTGTGCATGGGAAAGTCCCGGCGCGGGAATGCTATATCGCCCGGTGACAGTGTGAGTGATGGGCAAAAGTCATTGGCCCCATCGCCCACGTACAACACCTTCTGGTACGGCCGTCCACCCCTCTCTCGCACACGCTGGGCCACGTACTGCCTCACCACCACCGCTTTGCACATGTTCGCCGGGCATCGCTGGCACTCATGGGCGTGGAAGGGGCGAAGCTGCAGCTGCCCTTTATCATCAAAATGAGCAGGGTTGGTGAAAATGCGCAGAAACAGCGGGTGGAAGCCCAGGTGCTGCAGCCACGTCTCGATGAAGACTGAGTTGGCGTCTGACACACAAATGACTTCAAAGTCCCTTGAAGGCTGGGAGAGCAGGAAATGCATCAAAGTGGGGATGCCTGGGCAGGGAGGGAGTTTCTCCACTGTGCCTCGAATAGCTGCCGGGGTGACGCCCTGTTCGGCGAGGTAGGCCAGCACACGCTGCATGTACTCAGTGTAGCGGCCGGGATAGTACGTGTCCTTCAACCAGCCGGGCAGGACTCCACCAGGCGCCACAGTAACCATAGAGTCGTCGCTGCACTCGTCCACCAGGGTCTCGTCAAAGTCAAAGAATATAAGGAAACGCCTGTCGTTAGGGGGCTGAGCCTGAGCTCTGCTTCTGTGTTGGTGGGGCTCCTCCACTCCAATAGGAGGATGGGGTGGAGAAACACAGCAGTTGAAGACAGAGTCCCGCATCATGGATGGGAGGGAAGAACAGCACAAACGTCTTTTACGTCTCTGACTCTTTTTGCTCCTCCACTGCAAATGACAAGAGCAATCCAGTTATGGCAGAAATTCAAGCAGGCAAAAGAAGAAAAAAAAATTAGAAAAAGAAAATGAAATAAGATAAACAAGCAGAATGCGGTAGCAGAAGAAAAAACAAGACAATGAAACAGCTGTGAAGTAAATAAAACTTTAGCCCTAATATTGAACAATATTGAATATTTAAAAAGTCTTCATCAATTCATTGCAGTCTCGTGCATGCTCCTTCCATAAAAAAAAAAAAAATTTCCCCCCAGATACAAGGTCAAATATTTTAAATATTGACAAATGGCATTCACTTGACTGAATACATTGAGACTAAACTTAAACTGGGTTTCTATGTATGCAATTTTATTTTGAATTGTTTCGAAAGTTAGAAAATCTTGTTCACAGTGGTAAAATATTTTCTTTAAAAGATAAAGGTATCTTATAGTTGTGTTCTTCTTATATAAAATATATTTATTTTATATAAAACATTGATTTATTGTCTGAGGACTGAGTTTTGATTAAGTGATAATAAAAGGTTGTGGGACGTATTGTGTCATATATAAAACAATATCAGTAAGTCGATTCACAGAAGTAGTTTTTAACTTTCAGACTTGTTTAGCTAAATTTATGATGATGCAACTCACCTCTTTTCACCTTAAGCTCGCCGCTGCGCATGCAGTGTCAACCTACAACAGAAGAATACAGAGAAATATGACTTTACATTTACCAACCTACAGCCTACTCACTTACAAATATTTCCATTAAGCGAGAACAGTCTCGTTAACAGTGAGCGTTCACAACATGTGCTGTTAAACGATATAGCCGACTGAAACTGGAGTTAGATGACAGCGTGATTATTCATGTCTCGCTCTAATGGCTTGTAATCAAAAGCAGATCCGCAGCGTATTTCTATGACCTTGGTTTCACTTTACATGGATTACAGAACAGATGATGCAACAGAAGCACCTGGCTTTTCCTGCGCTTCGATACTCGGCGAGGTATAGTTGGCATAAATTAAGCAGAATAATTCAATTGCAAATTAATTTCAAATATGTGCAACAAAACGTATGTAATATATAAGGTAAATATACCAGAAAACCCACAGCATAAAAACAGACAAAAAAGACTGCGCATGGAATAATTGTCAGGTAAAACAGCAGAATAGCCTACCTTGAGCAGGACGTCCAGTTTAGATCGGCTTCTGCCTGGCTTCTCAAAAGTGCTGGAGATTTATGGTCCGAGCCTGTCTTATGGAGCCACAGTGACGCGCATCGGACGGGCCCCGCCTCTCATCCATCACCGCATCCACCAGAATCTCAGCGATGCGCTACAGAACATCATCTAGCCTACTGCTAAAGTACACAAGGCACGCTACTGATTAAATAAAGGTTAATAGATCGGTCAAAACTGGACTGACATGTCGCAATGTAGCCTATTTATTTGTACATTTCTATTGTACATCCAGTACTTCCATTAAGAGCGTGAGAATGGGATGACCTGGTTGGGAGTTAAAATATATTTTTGCGTAATTTGTGTACATTTATGCACTTTGTTGCATAAGTATATTTATTTACATGTCACTCGCGTTAATAAAATATATTAGCCTACAAAAGCACATTAAAAAAAATAAGGCAAAAGTGTGCCGCTAGCGCAGTGGGCCTATTGGACGGTTCATCAAACCAACAAACATACAAATAAATAAATGAATGCACATTCTGGTATTATTTTTGACTAAATTAAAACTGAGAATTTGAAATGGCTTTTAACGGGGGTATAATTTAAGGTGAGTGCAGTTTGTATCTTATGCAGGATTATTACCTTGTTTAGTCTTGTAAGAATTTACTTATAATTCCTTCTGTAGAGAAATGCTAATGACAGCCTGTTAGAAACGGATATTTTTGGGAAGAGTGGAAAAGGGAACTGGTTTGTCATTATCACCATCCCTAAACAGGAAAGTCTTGATAGCCTACTTGACGGGATTTATGTTAGTCTATAGGCCTATAGACTACTCTACATTAAATTGAACTCTTTCTGCAGCTCTATGTTGGGCAGAGGATACACAATGAGACTACTGATTTATTTCAAGAGGGCATCTATCAATGCAGTTGGAGATGTAACTCTACACAGATAACGACATCAACACTGAATGCAAATGTCCTTTGTTTAATTTTCATCACCAGAGTTCAATGAGTTCAGGGCACTCTAATCACGTGCTTCACTGATGTATTACTTCTGTATTCAAGACACACACACACACACACAAAATGGAGACATCCCATAGGCGTAATGGTTTTTATAATGTACAAACTGTATGTGCTATTGCCCTACACCTAAACATAGCCCTCACAGGAGACTTTCTGCATTTTTACAATTTCTAAATTTTTTTTAGTTTATTTTTAAACCCGTTTTACAAATGAGGACGTCCCCAAAGGGAGGTTTTGAAGATTTTGTCAGGTTTACCTCACTTTTGGGTACAAATTAGTCCCCAAAATATGGTTAAGTAGGTACACACACACACACACACACACACACAATTTAAATAAAAAGAGTATTTTTTTATATAAAGCTAAACTTCCTATATACACACACATATATATATATATATATGTGTGTGTGTGTGTGTGCGTTTATATACGCATGTATATATATATATATATATATATATATATATATAAAAATGTTTGTTTCGCATTTAAATTTGCTCGCCTAGTATATCAAGACTAAAACCAAAGGCACTTGCATGTAATTTTATCTAATCTTTACTAAACAAGGTCAAAGGTATAAAGAGATTGAGGTCATACTCACAAAACAGGCCCTTTCTAGTCATTAAAAATGCCCCACTTCCCATACTGCTTTTAGTCTCCCCCAAACACAATTACAAATGCACAAATACACAAATTCAGACAAGTGAGTTGTGCTTGTGGCTAATTCAATTTTACTTCTTTAAAGTTAGCAGAAAGTGTTAAATGAACGATATAAAAAAGGCCCAACATTAATGCAAGTCCATCATGGTGTCTCAAAAACAGGAAAACAATACAAAACAGAACTCAACCAAGATCAGATGTTTCCGTACCAGACACAAAGCTAAAAATAAAACACTGTTGAAGTCGAGAGGGTAGAGAAGTTGAAACAGACTAGCTGAGAAAAGATTTGAGTAAAAACACTTCACAAGAATAAACAATATTATGGTCTGCTTATTTTTCTTATCTAGCAAGGTTTTATTAGAAAGTGCATTCCATCAACTGATGGAGAATGGAGAGAATCAGACAACAAGTAGCCCAAAAAAAGCATATGATTGACAGCCACCTGAACCAATAAGAGTACTTCTCAGGTGAGGAGGGCGGGGCATAAAGGCAAAACACAGCTTCTTACGAGACAAACTACAGCTCTCTGACGTGTAACAAAAAATCCAAATCCCCTTGCGATTCTCCCCATTTTCCAACAGCCAGCCATCTTTCACACGTCAGACACATGATAAACAATTCTTTGTCAGTTGCGCAAACCTCTTACTTGGCAGTAAAGTGCAGAGGACAGATGCCTTTGTCTAATGAAAGAGAAAAATAATTCACAATCAATCAGCCGAGTCTGATTGACTCAAAACTTTTAATCACTTTATCTGTGCTGCTCCTATCATCACTATTTAACATATAAGCAACCATTTTAACACTCACTCACACACTAATCATCTGCATGATAAAGAATCATGTACCAGGAAAAGACAGAGAGCAACTAAAAAGCAGCTTTTGATACCAGCACCACAGACATAAGATCAGTCAAACACACACACACACACTCCACTCCTACATTCGGTTGAATACATGATTAGAAACAAACCCTTTCTGCATCTTCCAACCCATCAGACTCTCACAAGCACACATCTCAATTCAACATAGAAATCTGATTTCCTTTTTTAAAAAGTCTCACAGAGCATCTACTTTATACAAATAAAAATATTGGTTAAGTGAGTTAGGTTGTATAAAACATACAGTAAAACTAATAAATGATCTTGTTTCGCCTTTAATTGCAGTCTTCCTATGACACATCACAGCATTGGGTCTTCCTTAACAGTCTCAACCTCCGACTGGACACGCCGGAGAGCTACAGGCATTACCCAGTAAGCATATTTTTATGTTATTTTATTAAAAAAAAAAAAAAAAGGAAAGGAAAGACAACTCCAATATCTGAATAAAATCACTGACAACCACAATCAGGCAACAGAAAAGTTTCAGTCATTTAGACTACGCTGAGTTTACTGCTTAAGTGCTGTATACTATGTTTTGTGTAATGACTTGTATATGATTCATTAAGTAGAATAGGAATATTTTCCGTTGTCGGGAAGACCTGCATTTCTAAAGAGGTTACACTGCATTTTTTGAAATCTAGACCTTTAACCTGTGAACGTTTAAACCCGTAGAACCTTTGCAACAGCAGCTGAGTTGATAAAGAGTTAGAGAGAGAACCATGTTTGTGCCACTGAAATCCCAATGGCCTATTGTTTTGATCGTTGTGACAGAGTTTGAAGCGAGGTGAAGTGAATCAGAGTAATGCTTTAAGAAGTTTGCGCTTGTGTTCTTGAGATCAGTTCACAGAGATCAGTCCTGTTTGGTCACGAGTGCTTGTGGCAAGTTGGTTTGTAGTATCAGTTCTGTATCTCTCACACACACACACACACATACATACATACATAAACATTTCATTGCATTTCACGGAGTTCCAGCTTTCAGATTCCTGTGAGAATTAGATGCATGTGGTCCGTCTGTCTGTCCGCTCTGTTTTCCAGCGAGCACCTGATTTCACATTAGTGAGTTTGTGTAGAGACTGTGTTTCAGTGGTGTTGCGGAGCGGCGCCCTGTCGCAGGTACGCATCCTCATGTGCGCAGTGGTTTATTGGCTCGCTCTTAAACAGGGCGGGGGGAGGGGGCAGGACAGAAGGCTGCACTGAGATCTGCAGAGGGGTGTGGCTCGTCATGGGGGCATGTCCTGTGTGATGGACAGGAGTGTGAGTGTGTGCGGGGTGATGTTGCGCGGGCGCCGTCTGCATGTGCAAATGAGAGAAGCTGTGGGCGGTGACCATCCGTTGCGGTAGGGGCCCCGCCACTGCGGGACTGATCATTACGGGGCCCACGGGCGTTGACTGAGTGGGCTGGGTTGGGCTAGGGGTGTGGCTTGAAGAAGGCATGTGGCCGGTGAGGTGAATGGGAAGTGCCATGCTGGCAGGCTGAAGGGTCACCGGGCTGGTGACCCGGAAGCACTTCTCTCGGTGCGCCTTGAGCATGTTGGAAAAGCGGAAACGCTGGCCGCAGATTTCACAAGGGTATGGCTTTTCCCCCGTGTGCGTGCGCCGGTGCCGCTTCATGTTGGGCCGACTGGTAAAACTCTTTCCACAGATCTCACAGATGAACGGCTTCTCACCTGAAGAGAAAGATGGGAGAGAGAAATTAGATCTTGTTTCCGTCACTGGAAATAAAGCTACACGGGCAGCTGGACTTAAACATGTGGTGTCTGATGTTATTACAGAGAACGTCTGGGAGTGTTTAACCACAAGAGTTTAAATGCGTCCACTACAAGGTTAGACTTGAGGAACCAGCTGGACGATATGGGAAAAGAAAGAAAGTCTCTAAAATTAAACATATGGAACAACTAATACACTACAATAACAAATCTTCAATAAACCCAAATGAATCAAGGAAAACAAGGGCAAAAATTCTTAAAGTCTTTAGAATACTTCACCCAATTTTTTTTCCATTAATTATTCACTCTCATGTCTTTCCAAACCTGTATAAGTTTCTTTCTTATGTTGAACATAAAAGAAGATATTTTGAAGAACTAAACAGTTGCTGGTCCCCACTGACTTCAGTAGGAAAAGAAATACTATGGAAGACAATGGGAACCATCAACTGTTTGATTACCAGCGTTTTTTTAAATATCTTCTTTTATGGTCAACATAAGAAAGAAACACAAACAGGTTTGGAACGACATGAGGACAATGATGGGCAATTTTGATGACAAAAAAAAAACATTTTTAGGGTGAACTATCCCTTCAAGTCTTTTCAACACCACTAGATAAACAAATTAACCTTTTTGAACAGAACTGTATAAACCTTTTTTAGAATTAAACATATGTCTTAAAATATTTTACAACTGCTTTTAATTGATATGTTTTTGGCATACAAAAAAAACTATACTTACTATAACCATATTTTAATTTAGTAAAGCTAAATGGGTTTATGGTGTAAACAAATAAAACTCCAATACATTTCCAACATGTTTGTGTTGGTCTGGTGAAAGTTTAAAATGTTAGTATTTTTCTCACACACACTTCAGAAGACACTGATTCATCAACGGGGGTCATATGGATTACCGCTATGTTAGTTTTGTGTACTTTAACTTAAAAATTTAAGGGACCTATACACTTGCATTATATGGACTCGTAGAGATGGCTTATATTTCTAAATATCTCTGTTTGTGTTCCACAGAATAAAGTAAGATTGTTGTGAAATGTTCTGCTTGAAAAGTGTGCTTGTTCAATTTCATTTGAATTGTTATTTTATTATCTAAAGCAACAGCAATGCATTCAGATATATTTAAGTGTGTCCAAATGTTTTTGGGGGTCACTGTAAATTAGAATAATTATTATTATAGTAAAACTCCCAAATGTGTGTGAAAGATAACAAAATATACAATCTATTCATTCACCATGGGGGTCAACTCACCTGTGTGCGTCTTCATGTGCTCGTCGAAATACTGTTTCATGTTAAAGTCTTTGCCACACCACTGGCACATAAACTGCTTATGTCCTATATGGATGCTCATATGAGATCGCAGCTGGTATTTGTACTGGAACCTCTCGTCGCAGTTCTAGACACACACACACACACACACACACACACACAGAAATAGACAGCGTGTGGGTGAATGCTGTTTCAGCCTCACTTCAAATCAGGGCCAGACTGAAGCAATCCCAACTTTGTAAGACAACCATAATAACCTGTCATTATGGTTCATAAGCCTGTCATTGAAATACTATTTATAGGAATCAGACCAATCCCACTCATTCAAACTCTCTCACACTGCACGCTTAAGTGAAACCAATGAGCCCCACCCTGACCACCCTCACAGAGCGTTAACCCCCGATGCATTTCTAAGAAAAAGATGCCCCAACGAACAGTTGAGGGAAAAACCAAGAGAATATTAGAGATGCAAAATGAATCTGCACAGTGTGAACTGACTCAGACACTGGTCTTAACAGTGATGACGAGACAAGTTTCCACTGACAAGCAGTTCATCCATCCACACTAGAGCTGCTTTTTTCACTTAAATATTTGCAAAAATTGAATTACATTTGAATTCTAATAACAATTTCATTTAGAAGGAAAAGATCAGTGAACACAAGATTTCTAAACCAACAGTCCACAAGAGGGCACCATAAATATAAACTAAACAACAACGAATCATTGTTAGAACAGTTAAATTGATGAGTTAAAACTATTTTTGTATTTCGAAAAAAATATTCTTTAAATTTAGTCTATATTTTGTGACACCATATTCATTGTGAAGAAAATAACATTCATCTGGTTACAAAAATCATTTTTCTCCATTGATGACCTTAGCTGTGTATTTAATCAGCAAAACCATCACTGAAATAAATGGGAATGTTAACAGATAGTTTTCTATCCTAACACTGGTTAGGGCAGTGTCAAAACTACTGAGAAATAAGCGCTAAAAGAGTCATTCATGCTGAAATAACTGATATTTCCAATGCTAAAAGAAAAAAGTTTGCTTAAAAAAAATAAAAATAAATGCATTTTGTGTTGTGCATTTACACACATGCACACAGAGGTTTGGTTACTGACTGACAACCAGCACTTTCAGAATAGCTCTAGTCTAATGGGAACACTGGTGAAATAAATGAGCCAAAAGACGTCAGTAAACAAATGTAACAAACAAAATGCTATGAACAGTAATAAGCAAATCTTTATTCACTCCCTTATTCAAATATACAGAAATACAGTGTTGTTTGTGCATGTCAACATCCTGCCGTAGATGTGGCATCTTACAGCATTTGCCAAAAACAAATTTAAGCTGTAAATATGGACCGACTGGAAACGCGCACATTTTTGAATATAATTATCATTTTAATATTGTTTGCTTAATACTCTTTGACTTTTGGAATGTATTTTAGAGTTTCACATTAATATAGAGTCACTGATGTTTAAAACTACAGAAAACAGTCAAATCCACAAATAAATGGGGGTTCAATTTGGGGAAACCATGGCGCCAACAGAGGGGGATGTAAATACTGTACCAAATTCAACAGGTTAGACATGTGCCAATTTAAGAGAAAGGAGGACTTTCCACAGGAGGAAAAAGGATTTAAGTGGAGCAGTCCCTGCTGAAAAAAACAATAGAACCCTGCTCAAAACACAATAGAAAATGTAATGGATTTAATGGTTATAATGGGAATTGTATTGGTTTCAATATAATGGTGTCTACTGATATGTGATGGATTCTATTGGTGGGATGTTAAATCCTATTGGAAAAATGCCCAAAACATACTACAAAAAGGAATTTTGTAATGGTTTTACTGGAAAAAAGCTAATGGTTTATAATGGAAACCATTGGAATTTCTGTGATGGTTTCTATTGGAACTTTACACTGGACATCAAACAAGGATTCAACCTGTACCAACCTTGTAACCAGTATTATATCTTTCCTTTACCTTGTGTAATCAGTTTTTTTGTTTTATAATTTTGTAATTTATGGGTTTTAGGATAAGCATGTCACTTAATCAGTCTATGATCTGTATGTCTGTTAACATGAACACATCCCAAATGCATGATTTTATGTACTTTGCATCGTATTTTATGGAGTTCCCATTTATTCCCTTCTCTCAGTCACAATATCAAACCAGACCACTTTCGTATTGTGTCATATAATGTGTTCATACCTCACAACGGAAGGGCTTCTCTCCTGAATGCTGCAGTGAATGCACTTTCAGTGACATGCTGCGCTTAAAAGACTTTCCGCAGGTTTCACAGGTAAACGGCATGTCCTTTGTGTGAGCTAGAGACAAACAGAAGACCTGCTGTATTAGGCATACAAATGTTTGATATGCATTTTGTGGATGTATAGACATTTAAAAAGATATCATGATATGGTTTAAAGGTTTCACTCGTGCAGTGCTGAAGTGTGTCTTGTGCACATTTACTGTACGTACCGACCATGTGCTTACGGACATGAGCCATGGTGTAGAATTTCTTCTCACAAATCTCACAGGCAAATTTCTTCTCGGCAAAGCCATGGACAATCTTAATATGCTCGTGGAGGGACCACAGCTTTTTAAAGGACTTACTACATGACACACACTTGGGCACAAAAAACAGAGACACACTGTTATACAGTACAAGAATAACATATTTAGTGGTATATCTACTCTCAGACCCTTTTTTCTGAGTCTCAATGGCTCTTCAAACATGAATGAAGTCTCCCTCTGCTGGTCAGGACCGATTTTAACATTCCTAACCTTTAATGCATTTCATATTTCAAATCAGATCTAAGATGTATGCCTCAGTTATCAATTTATTTGAGAATTATCTCAGCTGGATGATATTGGACAATTAATTGCACGTTAGTTTCTCTAATTTTTACCTTTGCCATCACCAAACAAATACCTTTGCCACTGAAAACACTAATCATTTAATAATACCACTGCTAAAAGTAATCTTTAGCAAATGAAATCATTTTGAAAATTAATATGCATCCTTCATACTGTACATTATAAAGTTGTAATGCCTAAATTCAATGTTTAATTTTATTATTATTTTTTTTAAATGTACACTTTCTGCATTTAGCAGACAATTTTATCCAAAGCGACAAACAATAAAGGAGCAATATACTGCTTTGTCAGTATTTTACTTTACATAATTTAAATATTGGTCATTTATCAGCCATAACATGAAATCAATTATTGGCATAAGCAAGAATTTTAATATCAGTGCATCCATAATTACAATAATCACTATTGAAGTACAAAGTCATATACTTTTCATTTTACTTAAGCATTTAATATGGAAAAGAAAAAGAAATCTTTTGCAACTTTGGCTTTTAAGCTGTATTATATTTATATTATATTAAGCTGCATTTAATATTATATTTTGTGTCACACAGACACTATCATTCACATGTTTGGGGTTGGTAAGATTTTTTTAATGCTTTTGAAAAAAAAGAGTCTTATGCTCACCATGGCTACATTTATTTGACCAAAAATACTTTAAAAACATTAATACTGTGAAATATTATTACAATTTGAAAACATCAATTTATTCTTGTGATGACAACACTGAAATTGAAGCCTTTCAACAACAACAACAAAAAAAAGATCGAACAAAAGTTGTATCTTGTAGCAGCAACATGGACTCACTCTGTCCCTCACAGCCTCATTTCCAATTGAGTCACATTAAAGGGGTCATGAACTGAGCGGTACTATAAAAACAACCCGTAAATTTCAGAACTCAAAACTTTCTCATTAGTCTAAAAACAGCTTTATATTGAAGCCAATCTGCCAAAACGACAGCTTGTGGAATGTTCTACTCTATGACATAATAGTGTGGATAAGCACCGCCTCCGCAGAAGATCATCAACACCTGCTTCTACATCGCTGCCTGTTTAGGCCCGCCCACCGATTCATGCATGTAGCGTTTATGAGAGGCGAACACAGGTCTATACAGAAGGCAAACGATAAAATTTATTTGATGGACTTTATTTTTATTGAAGTTCCAAACTGCATCAGTACGAACTTTTGTTCACTTTATTTTACCGTGGATTTGTTTACAAACAAGGCACAAGTCAACAATGGATTTTCAGAAACACAATGCTGTGCCGACTATACTGGATCCAACAGATGAACTGTTTTCATTACGTGATCAATATTGCTTTGTCTGTTATTATAGATCGTTTGACATATATTGAGGTATTTATGCTTTTTGACCTAAAATCACAGCAGTGTCCATCTATGACGAATGTACGCTGTCAAACACAACACACAATACACATTTGAATTCAATACACAACTATTAGCCTATCACAGCAGTGGGCGTTTACTTCCGAGTATACAATCCGCCATGCCTACTCAAACAGCGTTCTGATGAGGGGGGTTAAAAACAGGATAGAAAATTACTTTTAAATGATGTTTTTGATGTAAATATCTTGATAACATTATAGAGAACAGTACAAAATAATAAAAAAGGCAGTTTTTGACCCCTTTAAATAGGTCCTCTGCTTGGACTAATGTCTATTAACAATACATGTACTTCACCAAGCATGTGGCGTTTCAATACAAGCTTGGGAAGATGCTCTCACCTGGATGTTCTTCTCACAGTCTGTCTGCTGGTGAAGAGCCAGTTCACTCTCCAGCACGAACTTCTTCCCGCACTTGTCGCAGATCTGCATGCGTCTGTGCGTCACATTCATGTGCTTCTCCAGGTACCAGCGGGTGTTGAACACACGTGGACATTTTTCACATGCTAGCGTCTCTTTCTCCTCACCCTCTGCCTTGGCCCGCCCTCCTCCCGCTACTGTTGCTCCTGAGGTGGAGGAGGCAGAGCTTTTGGGCTCCTTGGCAGGTCTACGCTTTTGGGGCAGGCCCTCTGCATTCTTCCTCCGCCCCCTGGTTGTAACGCCGGCAGTCGCAATGGTTACGCTCCCAGTTGATGAAGCAGCTACTCGGCGACTCTTTCGCCGTGGTGGAGCAGCGGCTCGACCCCTGAGCGTCTGTTGCACTCTTGTTCGCCGACTGTTGTTTTCCTCTTCCTCATCATCTTGATCCTCCTCATCCAGATCCTCCTCTGCGCTGTAGTCATCTTCAATGCTGTCATCTTCTTCCTCCTCCTCCTCTTCATCATCTTCATCTTCCTCCTCCTCTTCTTCCTCCTCCTCACTATTGCTCTTGTTGTCTCCCGCAGTGTTTGCATTTGCTGCATCGTCTCCTTTGGACACGTGCAGGGTCTGGTTATTGAGGTTAACCTCAACAATGATCTGTCCTCGTTTGAATTCGTCCTCTGCCCCGGCTCCCTCTTCGGCTTCAGAATCTTCCGACGTCCCACAGTTTCCGCTTTTCGTCTCAGCTGCTCCGGACTCTTCCCGGTAAAACGGTTGAGTCGGGGCAGGATGGGGATTTAGGTCTGAGGGCATCTGTGACTCGGGCCTCGTAGCCATCGTGTTGTCAGTGATCAAAGAGTACGGCTTGGCCGCAGATTCTCGCTTGTACAGCTTTGCTGACAGCTCGGCATCAGGAGCAGAGGTGTTGTGGAAGTACTTTTGGGAGGGTTGAGTCATTTGCCCCTCCTCTTGAGACATCGTCTCCGGGCCGGTCACCTCCTCCTTCAGTGTCTGGCAGGACTTCATCAGCAGCCAATCGCTGGGTTAAATCAGAGTGTTTCCCTCTTTATGTTTGAGAATAACCCCTGTTTTCTGTCAAGGGCGATACAGGAGGCAATGTACCCCTCCTCTCGAAAGAATGAGAGGAGGGCAAGAGAGCGTAAAGGAGGAGAGATGAGGAGAGACACCTTAGCCTAGCCCAAACCGAGCCTCCATTACTTTCACTAGGGCATGAAATAGAAAGAAAAATTTATGAGAAAAGGAAGACAAAGAAAATGAATAAGACAAATGTTTTAGAGCTGCATTATTAATGGAACTAAAACCAAAGTTGCGATATGGCTTAATGTGATTATCAAATTACAAAGGCAAATTTATCTTAATTTAATGCTGTATATTGAGCAGTGGATGATGTTAAATCCATTTACGAGACACATATCTGAATGCATAGCTGGTCTGCACTTTTCCCCATTCAAAACTATATGAGTGACACGTCTTCGGTATTCTACAGTCTTTGGTATAATTCAGTTTAGACAGTTTGCAAGAATGTTTAGTGTCTGTGGTCTAAACATGATCACTGCGAGACACCGGGGGAGTGAACCAGTAAAGAAAGCTGTGAGTGAGGGCGCGCGCACAGCCTCCGTGTTGCCAGATCCAGCTATTATAAGCGTTTTTGGTCTTTTTAACTTAATTTGACACTTCAGAAAGTTAATAAAGTAGGACATTGCAGTTAAGGGGCAACGATATCTTTATCTTATCTTAATTGTAAAAGATTTTAAATAATTTTGGTTTATTTTTATTTGTTTTAATCGCAATATCTGGCAACACTGAGTCGGCACTTAAAGTGACAGTAATCAAAAAAGCCCATGGACAGGTTTTTGCATTCGGTAAGGCAAACGCAAAATAAATAAATAAAATCATGATATTATCTTTTAAAGACCTTATCAACGCTGTCAAAAACAGTATTATTTAACACTACTACACAGATCTTTAGAACAAGTAGGTTACAGAATGAAATGAAATACACAAACACTAGCCATGAAGAAGTCTATGCTGTCATTCAGTATAGGCTAGTAGTTAAATTTTCACAAATCATGCTAAAAATATTCATAAGAGCATTAGACAGTGTTATCAGCTATATAGCAATGGTTATTAATAAAAATTATAACAGTAATATGTATTGTTGCATGAATAATAAACAGTTGATAAAATTATCCACCCCTAACTATAGTAAAGTATTAACAAATTTTGATGCAATAGGGTATGACCATCCCTCCAAAACAGAGAAAACATCTTTTAATGTGCATTAGAAAACACTGTATACACTAATAATCTTTCCAAACTTGTAATAAAAAGAGCTTATAAAGTGGTTTCCGTCAACAAAAAAAGAGAAGCTTTATTTGCTGCTTACAGTTTTCCACCAAGATAAAAGCTTGCTGGTTTAACATTCAAAAAATAAGAAATTAAGATATTATTGTAATATTACAGTTGTACTGAAAATAATTATCAACATTTTCTTAACTCTTTCCCCGCCAAACACAGCGTTTCAGCGTTCTCGCTGTTATACGCTAGGGGGCACTATTACACATCTAGAAAGTGCCGATCAAAAACACAGACAAGGAAGATGCAGAAACAAGAAATCTCATATGTAAGCATATGCATGTGAAAAATAATGTGATCATCAACACTAACAACACATAAATGAAAATTGCCTAATGCAGTTCCTGGAGGGCCACAGCCCTGCAGAGTTTAGTTCCAACCCTGCTCCAACACACAAACCATCTAGTTTTCAAATAAGCCTGAATGACTTAATTAGCTGCATCAGGTGTGTTTAATTAGGCTTGCATCTAAACTCTGCAGGGCTCCAGCCCTCCAGGAACGGAGTTGGACACCCCTGGCCTAATGTTACAGAGTGAAATGTTGATCCAGGAAGAGGTCTGTGCAAGCTTCAGAAGTGCTGATGGAAGCCATCTACTGCATCTTTGCTTTGAAAATATTACTGAATATGATCCAGATGTAGTATTTGATAAAAATGTAATCCTCAGCTTTTTGCTCAATATGTTTCTTTTTTTTTTATGAAACCTACCTATATTCAAGTGTTGATGAAAAAACCTATGCTTGAAGCTAGAATAAAACTTTTTTTTTGAAAGTAGAGAGTTTGATCTTTATTTTGATGTATTGCATGTTCAGATATTCATACAACAAAATATTCTGGGGGCCAAGAAATTTTTGTGAAAATCAGCAAAAACGCTGGCGGGGAAAGAGTTAAAGGGAAAGTGAAAATGAAAATTCTGTCATTAATTACTCTCCCTCAAGTAATAAAAAAGAAAAGAAAAGAAAAACAATGATTTTATTCACAATTTCTTCTCTTCTGTGTCAGTGTTCAATACGTGTTCACGACAGTACCATGACTCATGCGTGTGCATTTCTCTGCTTGCAAACAAGATGCAGCATATCCGGTTTCTACGGCAGAACACCGGCTCCTGCATCAGCAGCTCCACATGCATGCGTGGTTCTCTCGTGAACGCGTGTCGTAGACTGACCGGGAAGAGAAGAATTTGTTGATTTAAAGTTATTTTTGTTTTCTGTGCGCACAAAATGTATTCTTGTAGCTTCATAAAATTACAGTTGAATCACTGATGTCACATGGACTATTTTAACAATGTCCTTACTACCTTTCTGGGCCTTGAACGTGTCAGTTGCATTGCTGTCTATGGAGCATCAGAAAGCTCTTGGATTTCATCAAAAAAATGTTCATTTGTGTTCTAAACATGAACGAAGGTCTTATGGGTTTGGAACAACATGAAGTTGAGTAATTAACAGAATTTCCACTATCCCTTTAAATACTATAAATCTGAAATACTTATTAATATAATAATATATAAAAAATAACTAATAATTATTATTGTTACTGTAATTTTTTAATGGTCACATTGATATGTTAATTATATTTTTTGTCTACAAATTGAACAGCCTTAAAAACAAGAACGGCAAACCTTTAGCCAACTCATGTAGTCTTAAAAGTACTTACATCCAAATGAAGCTCGTCTTGGCTTTAGATCCAAACTTCAGTCTCTCAACAGCATCTCGGTTTCACTTGGAAAGGCAATAGCTGCACCTCATCTGCAAATCTCTGCTGATTCAGACACAAAAGCCGCCTCCTCTCTGTCAAAGATGTGGCGGCGTCTCCGCGCCGTTAAACTCAGCGCTTAGATCGCGCAGTCATTACCAACTGCTCCGAATCAACACCCTGCAGCCAGATGTTACCTGAAAGACAGCAAGAAACAGGTTGCGAAAGGAGTCACCCAAGACATCACATTTAATTCAGTACCTCAAAGCAGGTAAATGAACCACAACTACCATTGAAACAAGAGCAGTGTGTCATCAAACGCAGATATTCAAGAATGAACACAACAGCGCTCCATACCTCAACAACACCTCTGAAATTATAGTCAGTGCAATGACTGTTACCTGGTAAAACCTTCTGGTCTTCTAATCAGGTGCCATACATTCTTTATATGTAAGTGTGTGTGTGTGTGTGTGTGTGTGAGAAAGAAGCAAGCAAGTGAATAAGAGAGGGAAAAAGAAAGAGAAACGAAACTGCAGCCTGGTTAAGGTGTAGACATCTAGAATCTCACTACTAATCAGATACACACACCAAACCGCAACCGTTTCGTTTTTCAGTGTAAGTGTGTGTGAGCAGCTCAAAATTAAACCACAAGAAGTTATGTACAGAAAACACGCTAACACAATGGGGAAGAAAACCTCACATATTTTCATATTCTGTACATATCTTTTTTTAATATTGACAAATACTGGACAGTCTCACACACTTCATTACTGCCACCTAACATGTTAACAGCAACTCGCCCCGTGCTTTAGTAGCCAGCACGAGTGTTGCTTATTTGCCTAGTAGGCCTGTAGTGATTATTTAATCTGATCATGAATGTTTAACTGCGATTATTGTGCACTTTAAATTCCAGTCCCATACTCCAACCCACCAGTTGAACAAATATTGAAGCACAAATGAGCATTTTTATGCTTCTATTTCTGGTGCAGTAGTGCATAACAAGGGCGCATGAAAGTGAATATTTTAGGACAGAAATATGTTATTATTGCATGAAATAATATTCGATTCCACTTTAAAACAGACATATTTGCACCTCAATCGATAAGTCTTTTCACTGCCTCTGAGATTGTCATTTCTAACATGTCATGGCTTTGATATGATACAGTGGTATTGACATTTAGACTATATTGGATGGATGCTGTGAATATGACATTGATGGATTCTTGTTGTTATAGAGATGGCAGCTATATTGCAGATGCATAGATTATATAACATGTTATTTTGTTTAAATAAATGACCATTACTGTTTCTCTCATATACTGTACACCTAGAGAATTTTCCATTTGTCTTTTATGCCAAAAATCATTACGATATTAAGTAAAGATCATGTTCCATGAAGATATTTTGTAAATTTCTTAGCGTAAATATCAAAACTTTATTTTTGATTAGCCATATGCAGAGCTAAGAACTTCATTTGGACAACTTTTTTCTCAATATTTAGATTTTTTTGCACCCTCAGATCCCAGATTTTCAAATAGTTGTATCTCGGCCAAATATTGTCCGATCCTCACAAACCATACATCATTGGAAAGCTTATTTATTTTATTAATTTAGTAAAATTGACACTTAAGACTGGTTTTGTGGTCCAGGGTCACATATAATTATAAAAAGATATATAAATAAATATAAATTAACAAAAAATTATTACATACAATCAACTAAGTGATTGAGTTATTTGTCTTTGATCTGTATGGCATTCACTCAACAGAGAGACAGATTCAACCGAAAATTGAGACAGTTACACACTGATGAACCAAAACGAGACCACAAGTTTCAGTGTGAGTGATTTGAAACGGTTGCGGGGAGGGAGTGTGTGCGCTCAAGGAATGATTTTCATCAATCAATAGCTCCTTTATATGGCAATATGCTAAGAAATCAAATATCAGAGTGACTCTGTTAATTCACCAAGATCAAAACACAAGACTCTACCTTACACGCTGAGTCATCACAATCAAAAACACCACCACCTATACAAGTAAACAGCAGCCACAAACAGGAAAAATAGCTCTGTTTTTGTGTTTTACTCTTAACGGCTTCGACCTTGACTTCCTGGCTCTCTGTGAACATCTCTGTTCTGTTTGAGTGCATGTGTGCCAGTCATCATCTGCGTGAGCTGAACAGACATTTCTGTGAAACATACATGGCTCTTCAGAACAATACTGCATTGTAAAGCACTGGCTGTGTACAACATGCATTACATGATAAAATCTAAAGTCTTGTGACTAGCAAGATAATTAACGTCTAGTCAGTTTGCTGCATGCTGCATCTGTGAGAAGACCAACAGCGTGACTCACATTAACCCACCTCTTTAAGCCATGGTGGGAGAATATACCTACAATTTTTCAAAGAATTTAATTTGAGTCAACTATGTTTTTTTTTTTTTGTAAAATTTGCTGCAAAGTTGCAAATGTCAAATTTTATAATGAGAAAGTTACAGATATTTTCATGTGTCACAAACCCTTTGACTCATCAAGGTGTGTGTGAGCATCTAGAAAAGAAAATGAGTTCATTCAATCCCGTGACATACAGTGAGCTATACTGTGAATGTATGCAAGGCTTGAAAGGTCATGACTATCGTGTTTCTGAGGGTGGGGAAGCATTGTTTGAATGATGAAAAGCGAAAAACGTAACAGTTAGGGCAGTTAGAACAGACATGTGAAGATAGAATAGAAAGTTCATAACGTTTAACGTATACAGTTCACCTTTGAGTCACCTTTAGGACAGATGAGCCTACTTTACGACAAAGTGATAGTTAACGCAATGAATGAAAATTCTGACTTCATTTCATCAACTTCATGTCATGCTAAACTTGTGTTAAAAATGTTTAATCTATTTTTATACATAAAATGAAACATTTAATTTCAAATGTTGTTTTAGACCCCATTGATTTTCACTGTACAGACAAAAAAAAAAGAAAAAAAGTTTTTTTTTTTTTTTAATGCGTCACAGAAGCAGGGGTGGGCGATATGACCAAAATCTTGTATCACAATTTGAGTAATTTTATTTCATAGAAATGGTATATATCACAATGTAGTTATTTTTGTTTTAAAAAAGGTCTTTATGATCAGTTTTGATCCCGCATAAATTTCATAATTCTTCAAAATCACAAAAAACTAACACTAGCCTAAACTTAAAAAAACAAACAAACCTCAAGCTCACTGAAGACATGTGAACAGTCAGCGATTAAATAAGAATAAGAAACTAATTGCAAGCAACAGGACAAAAAAACTACAGTAGAACAAATAAATGAGAAATGCTACATAAAGTAATCAAATGTATAAAAACACTGCTTATTCTTCACTGTGGGAATTAAATGTATATATCTAAATTTACAAAAGTGATTTAGTCATGAGCATTGAGAGATTTTCTCTTTTGTTGTTTAATTACCATAAATGCCAGACAACAGGAAAATTAGACTGCTGTCACTTTAAGAGCTGCCCACATGACCACTTAGCACATTGTGCATGTAACCGTGATAGAGACAACAGTCCAAAATCTCTTCAGGTTGACAAATTTCTACCGGTTAATCGTGTCTCCTAGTATATCACCCACCCCAACACAGAAGAAAGAAAGTCACAAGTTTGAACAACATTAAGGTGAGTTGAACGGTCCCTTTGAGGCCCATATTTTCATATTCACTTATTAAAATATTAAAATAACATACCGATAATAAACATCATAAATGGATTCAACTGGCCCTAATTCAAATCGATGACTTATGAACCGTTACGTTTTTTATGATCTCATGTTATGATCTTACATTTTTTATGATCTTTTTTCATGAATCAGGTGAATGCTTGTTTTTGCATGCATCCATGAAGACATCACCATAGAATTTTTATGTGTGTAGGAATATTGTATTATTTTTGTAAGTAATGCAGCAAACTAATAGCTCAGGTATCAATGTCTTCAGCTTTAGATTCAACATAGCAGTAGGCTATATGATTCCTGCTTGTGTTTTGTTTACAGTAACACAGTGGAGCAAAACCTAGAAAAACAGTTTTAGACACAATTGAGTTAAAAACAATTCGACTCCGTTTCAAACCTTGCATGGTATCTACTGAGGGTGACGTCATTCGCCCGAATCATGCAGCTCTCCTGCAGCGACAGTTTACATTGCTGGAACGGCCACACATACATGCATAAACCTACCCACACAAATAAAACCATATACACATAAACAAACGCCTACACGTATACAATTATACACACACACACAAACACATACCCACACAGATACAGCCATATACACACACCTCCACCTTTCTTCCTGTGCGCTTTGAAACTTTCTGAGAATTGGAGAGCGCAGTGTATGTGACCACATGATGGGTGCATAAGGGGTCACACATCTCAGAGAGTGTGCATTGGAGTCACAGGAAAGTAGCCGGCATATAACACACATATTACTGTAGGTGTATTTCAAAGACTGGCCCGGCACACTTTTCACTGTGTGTAAATTCTGTTGTGTGTTTTAAATAAGATTGAAATCGTCACTTAAAATACCAAACGATGCTCTGCATTCAGACTTGCAAAATTGAAGATCTCCGAAGAGCCAGTGACTCTTGACTTGAGTGCACCCATCAGAAGAACGCCAGAAATGCAGCACCCGGAGGAGCGTGAGAATCTGCAACACAGCGTCTACAACACATCTGAGGAGGAAATGAAGGAAAAAGCTCTACTTATTTACACAAGAATGCAAGATGCATGTGTTTGCATCTACACATCTGTTGATGTCTGCAGCCACTAACAGGTCTAGAGTTTGCATGCTCTGGTGCAATACAGAAGAAGAAAAGCAGAGTGAAATTCAGTGTGAAGACAATATCAATGTTTTCATTTTTCTTGCTTCAAGAACAAGTGCAACTGAAGTTTTGCAACACCTCAGCCCGCTCCTCTCATCATCGTGAGCAAGTAGGTGGATGATAACCGTGAATAATCCCGGACACATGAAAAAATGCAAGCTGCTTTGATGTGGGTGACAATCACACAATCAGAATCTCTACGACCAATGAAATTACTCATCTTTTAGCTTATATATTTTGATCATTTCTCCAAGCACTGAGGATCAAGCCCACCTCATCTCGTCCATTCAACCATGAACAAATTTTTCTCATTCAATCACCAGAACCACTTTAATCTCTTTAACTGACATTGCAGACAAAACAACCTTTCGTGCTCTGATCTTAAGGTGGGTTTAGTACACAGGAAATGTTTTTTAGTAGCTACACCAATGACTTCAGAATTGATTTATGCAGGTTTTAATGATTGAAAGCGAAACTTCCAACTGCTAGAAATAAAAAATGCACAGGTTTTTTTTTTTTTTTTGCTCTTCAATTTTCCCCCATCTCCAACATCTCTGACCTGCTGGCCTTGTGCTGAACTCCAACAGCAGCAGATCTCTGATAATCTGACTAATTATTTAATCACGGGAGGTCAACCATGACAGTACTCCACAATCTGACTTTCACTCAGAAGGGGTCGCCGGGTTCTTTGAGTGCTGTTATGCAACTGTATTAACCACAAGCAAGCTGAGTCACTCTATTCTTTTCAGATGCTCTTAAACTAACCCACAAACTGAAGGCCTTTAATACAGGTCACTCTACAGCAGCCCAGGGAGAGCACAGAAAGGATGTCAGAAACGAGCGACATCTTCAAGTCTGAATGAAATGAAAATGAACCCTATTTACAATCTAAATGCATGTTATAGATCTTATTGTGAATGATTCACCCATGTATTTTATTCATTTAAAAAAAAAAAAATCTTTAATCATTCAGTCTGCTTAAACACTGCAAGATCAAATTCGTCTGTTTTACATTTTTGAGTGCAACATCCACATCTCAAAACCCAAGTTCCCGCCCTACATCTTTTCATTAATCCATTAAACTCGAAGGTATGCCACAATACATACAGGATGTCGCTACTTCAGTTACATCACTACTTTAAAATTGAAGTGCATATTTCTTCAACATCTGCCATTGGTTGGATAAACTAAGCCCCACCCCAAATTCACACCATTGGTCAGAAAATTCATACGTAACAGTGGGTCCCTCCCATTCATTAATTATTGCATAGATTTGGTATTTCTACACAAAGAAGAACTTCTCACGAAAGCAGCGAACGCACATGAATTCTGAATTCATGAATTTGGAGTATTCCAAGTAAGTCTTTGCATAAAATACGGCCAAACCAGGCTTTCTGCACAACCTTTTCTTTACAGCCCTTTTGTCACTCTCAGAAAACATCCTGGTGTTGTTACACACACAGAAACCTCACGGCTGGAACTGTAACAAAGCTTCGCTTTCACTATTTATTATGAAATACATTTGCGATGAAATATATGAAATATCATCTTTTTTGCATGTCATTTTTGCATATGTGGTTCTAGTTTAAAAGTAGTTTTGTAAGTTTAAAATAAAATGCATTATGAAAATTATTGGTGAATCATGATTTCTTTATAAAAAACATTTGTATGCAGATTTTTACATTCAATTTTGTGCATGCACACTAAGTAAATAAAACACTTTTTTTAGTGGCACAACAGATTTAACTCTGCATACTAGGCTGGAATAAAAAAGTATTTCAACAAAAAAACAACACACTTCACCTTTAACAAGTTCAGATTTTTTCACAGCAGGAGAGCATCCTCACAGATGTGCTAAAGACACAGGCGCTTTGAAGCATAAAATACTGCCTATCTAAAAACTATATCAGTTTATATCAAGTCTTTTTGATCATCACTTTATAAAGACCTTTATATACAAAATCTTTCCATTTAAGAGGGGATTCGTGCAGTTTAAATTCTTTATCTTATAAAAATAATACGTTTTGTAGCAGATGGGCCCTGAATAATATTTATATTCCCATGATACTCACACACTGCAGCCTGAATGTGTCAATGATATGTTATGAAGACAGCATTATGAAAATGTTTAGCAGACTAAGTTAAGGTAAAAACAAGGTAGAAAAACTAATATTTGATATTTAACTGAAATGCTTCTTCAGATTCATGTTTCTGAAACACCTTGCTTTGTGGGTGTCATAGGACATTGTGAATTACACCAGCTCTGGAGAAAATCTGTGCCTACTAAATTGGTGAGACTTCATAGCAGCTTGGGAACTGGATAAAGGGAAGCGGGGGAAAACCTCACAAAATTATGAGCTAATCAAATCTTTTTGGCTTGTCAGGCACACAGATGCATCGTTGCAGTTCCAAACTACGTTCAACAAAGAAAGAGACCAAAATAATAAGAATAAAAAAAGAGGTAAAACAAAATTCCTTCGCCCCCTACTCCTAAAATCCGCGCTAGCAGCTCGAGCTAACGCCGCAGTTTGAGAAGGGCCTAGCGCGCGCATCCACAACACACCTCCAAACTGCAACACGTCCACTCCAATAAACGAGGATAAATACTGACATACAGCGCGGATGGGCCAGACTATCCTGTCGGAACAGTTAGAAAAGCAGCAAAGGGTGTACGGCAACTCATTGGCAAAGAGTAACTTTTTTGGGAAAGCGATGCAAAGAAAGGGTTAAACAGAAGGAAACATTGGTTGGTTGGGACGGCAGGCGTGCAGGCCGATCGGCTAGCACAGCTAACATCCCGAGTGCATGTACATACAGCTGTGTGCACTGGACTCCAGCTACGGCAGGACCTGCTTTTGCAAAATTGCTAAACGCGATTGCAAAAAACCTCAACCGAGGTGATTTCAATCGACCTGCTTTGAAAAGCGCGTGCAACGGGAATACGACTATTTAACCCTGTGGCTCATAGCAAGCTAACATCATCGTCGTGGACGACTTTCACTTCTTGCACCCCCAAACCGCCCAGATTTATACTCCTTCAGAGATTTTTCTCTTTCATATTGACGAGCACTCGCGGTCTGCGAGCAGCTAGCTGCAGGAGACTCTCGATGCATTTGCATGCAAAACAGCATTAGGCAAGAAAACAATAACAATTTTGACGATTCCTGCTCTTTCCGAACAAAAACCTGCAGATCGACCGGTGAAAATAAGTCGTGTCGTGCATTGACAGCATCGTACCTTGACAGATGTCCGAGGGACGGTTTCTATGCATGCGGCAAACAACTGTCATCACTGTAAATAAATGCAAAAGCAGAAATTAACTTGTAGCAAAGACTACTCACCCGAGACACGAGCGCCCTCTCCCTCATATCGTCCACCTCAAGTTGTGTAGCGATCCGATAAAACACAGATCCACAAAAAAACGACTTGCTTCAGATAAACTATTCCTCGCGGACACTGTGAGTTTTGGCGAGCAGCGTGAAGTCGCATGTAAAAGCGGACAAACTATCACAAATCGCTCTGGTTTGCCTCTAGACTGAACGAGCCCACCGCTGCTCCGGTTTACAAGCCATCGCTACGTGGCTGGCCTAGGTCTCGCGCATCAACCATCCTCCGAGGCGCTGGAGCTGCCGCTGTCTGCACTGGAGAAAGCGCGCGTGGCGTCGGGGTTTTTTTTCTTCCCGTAATCAAAGAGCGAGACCAGACAGCGTTCAGTGCGCGCGCGCCCGTCTTCGTCCCTGTGGTGAACCACCTCGATAAAAGTGACTTTTCACTTGATGGACCGTTTGCCAAACAAGACGAGATATTGCCGCTGCCTGTTCAATATTGTGAGAAAGCGCCAACGATTTTGGGAGCTTTGTTTTCTAAACCATCACCACATCGCTCCAGTCTTATGCTGTCAGTTGTACATTAAAATCCAATAAAAAGTAATTTATTGGCATTTATGCTTCCATGAAAAACCTTTCACATCCTTTGAATCTTTCCAATGCACAAAAGGTTCATCAGATGTTCTTCACACTAATAATGAAAATGCCTCTTTGGCATTACTGAGAAAATTTGTTTATAAACCTTTATTTAAAGAATGTAGACAATTGTGTTTTTAATTCACTGTGCAATGAAATAGCGTGGCTGCTGCTATCTCGCTTAGATTGCTAATACTCTATTCACACACATTACCATTGTTTCACTGTTACTTGCTTAAATGGCGGATTTGTGTCTACCATTGAGTGCAGGTGAGGACACATTCGAGCTGCATTCGGTGCAGCTGGAGCTGGAGGCCGTGGAGAAGCAGATCCGCGACCTGGTGGAGAAGCAGGCTCAGCTGAGAGAGCGGAGAGCTGCGCTGGAAACATCCCGAGCTGACGCTCACAAATCCAGGGTAAGTATACAGCACGCTGCTAACACTCCCACCACCTCTACTCCGTGTGTTTCTCTGCACAGACCCTGTGCACCCAGGACGCGATCTTCCCAGATGTCCTTCACTCCGGCGCCGGGACGCCACGGACCCTGGGTGCACCAGCAGCGGAAGACGCGAGCCAGGCCCCGGGCGACGACCTCTCCCCCTCTGCCGCCTCCGGTCTTCGAGATCTCCACCCAGAACCGCTTCGCTCCCCTCCGCGAGACGGAACGCGATGCTGTGATCGTCGGAGACTCCATCGTCCGGCACATCCGTGCTACATTAGCTGAAGGTAAAGTGCACACTCACTGTTTCCCCGGTGCTCGTGTTCTCGATGTTTTTGCACAGATACCCGCGATCCTGAAGGGCGACGAGAGCATCAGTGCTGTCGTGCTGCACGCGGGGGTTAACGACACCAAGCTGCAGCAGACGGAGACACTGAAGAGGGACTTCAGGAGCCTGATCGAGACGGTACGCAGCACATCGCCCGCAACGACTATCATCGTGTCAGGACCGCTTCCCACGTATCGACGAGAACACGAAAGGTTCAGTAGACTTTTTGCTTTAAACGAATGGTTATTGTCATGGTGTAAAGAATAGAAACTGATCTTTGTTAATAATTGGAATATTTTCTGGGAGCGTCCTAGGCTTTTTCGTGCTGATGGCCTGCACCCCAGCAGAGTCGGAGCGGAACGCCTGTCGGACAACATCTCCAGGACGCTACGCTCCATCTGACTAGTAAGCCAATTCTCAAATAACTACTATGATGACTTTTGTTCTACCCACTTAAAATATATAAGTACTTGCGTTGTCCAATCTATACAGACTGTGTCTGTTCCCCGAATAGCGAGGTCAAAATATAAATTTAATGCAGGATCTAGAAAAAATCCGATCGTGATTAAACCAGAAAAACGCAAAATAAATGAACAAAAAACATTTTTAAATCTTGGGCTCCTAAACATTAGATCACTCGCACCCAAAGCAGTTATTGTAAATGAAATGATCACAGATAATAATTTTGATGTACTCTGCCTGACTGAAACCTGGCTTAAACCAAATGAATATTTTGGTCTAAATGAGTCTACTCCACCAAGCTACTGTTATAAACATGAGCCCCGTCAGACTGGTCGTGGCGGCAGTGTTGCAACAATATATAGTGATATTCTCAATGTTACTCAGAAAACAGGATACAAGAGGTTTAACTCATTCGAAATACTTCTGCTTAATGTTACACTGTCAGATATGTAAAAGAAATCTCTCCCGTCTCTTGCTCTGGCTACTGTGTATAGACCGTCAGGGCCAGATACAGATTTCCTAAAAGAATTAGCAGATTTCCTCTCAGATCTATTGGTCAGTGTTGATAAACTGCTAATTGTCGGAGATTTTAACATTCATGTTGATAATACAAATGATGCATTAGGACTTGCGTTTACTGACCTAATAAACTCTTTTGGAGTCAAGCAAAATGTCACTGGGCCCACTCATCGTTTTAATCATACGCTAGATTTAATTATATCGCATGGAATTGATCTTACTGATATAGATATCGTACCTCAAAGTGATGATGTTACTGATCATTTCCTTGTATCGTGCATGCTGCGTATTACTGTTATTAATTATATGGCTCCGCATTATCGTCCGGGCAGAACTATTGTACCAGCCACCAAAGACAGATTCACAAATAACCTGCCTGATTTATCTCAACTCCTCTGTGTACCCATAAATACACGTGAACTAGACGAAATGAAAAATACATGTGAACAAGACCAGATGAAACTTCTAAACTAATAGATTATGTAAAAAATGTCAAAGATTGGATGACCAATAATTTCCTCCTATTAAATTCAGATAAGACGGAGATATTACTTATTGGACCAAAAAACAGTACACAAAATCTCTTGTATTACAATTTGCAACTAGACTGTTACGTCCTCTAAAGTAAAAAATCTGGGTGTTATATTAGACAGCAACTTGTCCTTTGAAAATCATATTTCCCATGTTACAAAAACAGCATTCTTCCATCTTAGAATCATTGCCAAGCTTCGAAACACGCTACCTGTTTCTGATGCAGAAAAGCTAGTTCATGCATTCATGACCTCTAGACTGGACTATTGTAATGCACTGCTAGGTGGTTGTCCTTCATCTTCAATAAACAAGCTACAGGTAGTCCAAAATGCAGCGGCTAGAGTTCTTACCAGGTCAAGAAAATATGATCATATTACCCCAATTTTACAGTCTCTGTACTGGCTACCTATTCAGTTCCGTATCATTTACAAAATATTATTACTTGCCTATAAGGCCCTAAATGGTTCAGCTCCTGCGTACCTAACCAGTCTTCTACCACGCTACAATCCAACCCGCTCCCTAAGGTCGCAAAACTCTGGACTTTTGGTAGTACCTAGGATAGCAAAGTCCACTTTTTCACATTTGGCTCCTAAACTCTGGAATAGCCTTCCTGATAACGTTCGGTGTTCAGATACACTTTCTCCGTTTAAATCTAGATTAAAGACACATCTCTTTAGCCAAGCATTCACATAATGCATCTTATAATTTTGTACTGCAGTCATATATGATCAAATGTACATTATTATTCTTTAGCTTGGGTTGTACAAATCATTTTTGCTTAAATGGAACAGCAGCTACGCTAATTATGTCTCTATTTGTGATTAACATCCCGTGGTAACTAGGAATTACAGAAGCTTCAGTCTGCATCCAACCCTTTAATGATCTGAGATGACCAAACACCTGAGAAAAGATGATGCCAACCCCTCAGAGGACCTCAGAGGATGCCAACGCTCAGACAACATACAGAATTACCAAATTTTGCCATAAGTTAAATGTATTAAGGTTCTGCACTATATAAATATATTGTGGAAACTTAATTTCCTGTAGAGCTGCTTTGGAATGATTTGTATCGTAAAAATCGCTATACAAATAAACTTGAACTTGAAATAAAGGCATTTACTTTGTTGTACTGTTTAGACACTTTTAGATGTTTTTATAAGTCTTATGTTTATAAGACAGTACTAATGCACTAGGCTGAATCCAGTAAAAAAGTGATGTTATATGATTTCAAAGCTCTCCATGGCCTAGCACCAGAGTATATTTCTGATGTAGTTTACATAAATTTTTGAGATTTCTTTGCTCATATGATCAGCTGAGTCTGACGGTTTCTTGATTATTAATGTAAAGGTCATAGAGCTTTTTAGGTGGCCGCTTAGACTTTGGAATGAGTTTTCATTGCTCTTAAAAACCTCATTTGTGACCCTGGACCACAAAACCAGTCATAACTGTAATAGCACAAGTATAATTTTAGCAATAGCCAAAAATACATTGTGTGGGTCAAAATTATTGATTTTTCTTTTATACCAAAAATCATTAGGACAAGTGCCCCTATTATGCCTTTTCGAATATGACCTTTCATGCAGTGTGTCATGTAGCAGTATGTGAACATAAACTTTCTGCAAAGTTGTGAAGCCGAAAGTGCACAATATATAAAGTTATTGTCTATCAAATAAAAAAAGAGTCGACTCGCAATCGCCTAAACGAGTCTTCGGCTGCGCGCTGTACGCGGTAGACCAATCACAAAGGACTTGCGCCATCTGACCAATCAGCAGCGAGGGATCACGGGAAGGAGGGGTTTAGAGAGACTGATTCTTCGAGTCATTTAGGACTTAAAGCTATTTTTTTGAGAAAACTAAACTGTTTTTTTGACCTTGAATGCATGTAAACCTGTTTTAGGAGACTCATAAAACAATAATAGCAACCTTAAAAATGGCATAATAGGGGCACTTAAAGTAAAGATCATGTTCCATGAAGATATTTAGTAAATTTCTTACCGTAAATATTTCAAAACTTAATTTTTGATAAGTATTATGCATTGCTAAGAACTTAATTTGGACAACTTGTAAGGCGATTTTCTCAGTATTGAGTTTTTTTTTGCACCTTCAGATTCCAGATATTCAAATAGTTGTATTTTTGAAAAATTGCCACTTAAGACTGGTTTTGTGGTCCAGGGTCACATTTATATTCTTTAGCTTTTAGCAGTGTATTGTAAATTGTATGGATTTTTTGTTGAATTTTGGCTTCATATGTGATTGCTTTTGTATGGCTCTTTTTGAAATAAACTTAAGCATTGAGTTGAGTTGAGTTGAGTTGAGTTGAGCATGGATTTGATAGGTTAGACTTAAGAATGCAGGAACTGATAAAACGTATACGTTGTATGCAGTGTGAGTCGCTTTGGATAAAAGCATCTGCTAAATGCATGAATGTCATAAATCTAGTTCTGCTCCTTATTTGATTGGCTAAACAGCATCTAAAGAGCTGATTTAGTATAAAATGTGTCTGTTCACAGTGTTTCAGAATTCTGTAAGTGGTGCAGAATAAAAGGGAAGCTGGCTTTTTACAAATGTCTCAATCACTTTCCTACAAAAACAGGAATGTTTTTTGCACTAATGCAACAAAGAGTAAAGGATGAACATTACATGCGTAATTGATTCATTATCTGTATTTTATCATTCATGTGCTTCCATAAATAAATTACACAAGGCTGTCTCCTCATAAATGAGCTAAATTATATTTTCTGGCCGGTTTTATTATTCTTCCTCATCAAGAGAGCACAGCCTGTGTACAAACTAAACTGTATGTCAATACTCACAATTACAGCTATTACCACCAATTTGCTACTGCCATTAATTGACACGCCCCCAAATCCAAAGTCAAGACTTGAAGGGATACCCCCCCCCCCCAAAAAAAATCTGTCACCCACAAGACTTTAGTTCTTCTTTGAAACACAAACAAATACAAGACATTTTTATGAGAGACTTCTGTCCCTAAAAGTGTTCTATGCATGTGTCTATCAATGTTGTGTGAATAAAAGCCTAAATTAAATCAGTCCATCATATAGACAAGTTTCCCGGGCACTTCCGGTTTACTTCCTGTTTCTGCCAAGAACTTCCGGCGCAGGCTGAGTAGTGGTGTAAAAATGTCTTTGGAATGGCAACATTCGACCGAAGCTCTTGTTAAAAACGGTGTTTTGACCATTCCGCATCCAAGTAAGGTAACATCATGGGCGGACAACATGTCGATATGGCCCAGCATCACAACATCCAAGATCTTTTCTTATTTTATTGATTCCATGGCGGTGGATGGGAATGCAATTAATAACCTGAAAAGCTCAGATGCGTTTCAGTACCTCCATTCCGACAAAGTGGGCTGTGTACTTTTACACGATATGGGCAGTTTAATTTACCTCAAGGCCGATGTTCAACCAAGCCAGTCCGTTAACAATTCAGCGCATAACGCCTGGGTTTTGGTTACCAAGACGGGAGATGTGGAGACTGCAGGCTGTACCTGTATCGCCGGACCCGGACGTTCCTGTAGCCATGCAGCCGCCGTGCTTTGGAAGGTACGTTAGCCCATCTTATGCTTGTATTAAGATGTTTGTATGTATCCGTGTGTTAATCTATAACAGAACACGAAGAGTAATAAAAATAAAAAGTAATCCCCTCTAGCCTGCCTGCCTAGCATTTAAAATGCTCGTTGATCGGCGCTGATAGGAAGAGAGACACTTTGCATACATTGCAAGTATTTGCGTATAATTCTTCTGTACCACCTTTTGAAGTCAGTCAAATTGTAACCAGTATTTGAAACACGAGCAAACCACGATCTTCTTTTTGCATTGTTTACTTAAACATAAAATTAAATATAATCAGATCTAAACATTACTAAATATGCATTTTAAACCAAAAAAATTCTTATGAATTTTCATGAAATATGTTCTTAATATTTTTACAAAATTATTATTTCAGATGAACTAATCCCCATGTGGCTCTTACACCATTATTTAAAAAGTGTGTGATTTTTGTTTCTATCTGTCTGCAGGTAGAAAATGCTGTGAGGCAAGGGAAGACAGGGCTTGCCTGCACTGATGTGCAGAATTGCTGGAATGCCGGGACAAAAAGCAATACTGGGCAGCAAAAAATCAGAGATGTGTCTTTCCGAAGACACAGCAGAAATAATCTATACCAACCAGCATCACAGGCATCCTCCTCCAGCATAGTCTCTACATCTAGTCGCAAGGTAAAAGTCCATGAGACACTGGAAGAATGGCAAAATTACTGTCTCTCCACACCAATAGCGGCACTTTTTACTGCACCTGGCAGTGGACTAATGCAGCTCACTTTTAACACCAGCCTCCCTGCTCAGTCTGCCGAGACATCAAAAGCTCCACTGCCCCTACATCATGGTGATCACAACACACAACTTGAATGTGAGAAATGTAGGGCATTCTACACCACATACATTGACATGACCACAACCCAATTTATGTACATTGAGCAGCACACAAAAGAACAGAGCAAGGAACAACTGTGGCATGACATGCGACGGGTACGGATAACAGCAAGCACAGCCAAGAATGTGCCAGTTCGGGCTACCACAGCACCAGACAAATTCTTGTCTGAACACCTCCATCCTACCTTTCACGGTAACGCGGCAACCCGGCAAGGAGCAGAGGGTGAAGAGCACGCCAGGCAATACCTGCAAGACCAAGGTCATGACATCGATGTGAAAGGTTTGGTGGTTTGCCCGAGTGAGCCATGGCTTGCTGCGAGTCCGGATGGTGTCATGAACAGAGACACACTACTGGAGATCAAGTGCCCTGTCTTAGTCAAAAACCAGTCCCTTACTGAAGCACTTGCTGCTAAAAGCAGTGAGATCAAACGCATGCCCACAGGGGACTTCCATCTGTCCTTCAATGGGCCAAAGGGATATTACATGCAGGTGCAACTGGGCATGCACTGCACAGGGCTACGGCAAGCCTGGTTGGTGATTTGGAGTAACACTGAATGTCTGCAGCTCAACGTGCCCTACAACCAAACCTTTGTTGAGGGACATATCTCAAGGCTACACTCCTTCTATTTCACCCACATGTTGCCAAAAGTTGTCGATGACTTTGATGATGGAAGGCTGGAGTTGTGCTCCAGATACATGAATGTTGTAAAATCAGCATGACCTGCTTATGTGTACTGGGGTAATTAGTCATTACTTTTTTAACCCCTTGTCCCCTGTTGTCACATTTGTGACAAATCCTTTCTAGCTCAAAAAATCAAACTGATTTATTGTATTTATTTTCTTTTACTTACTCTTATTTATTTTTATATCAGTCACTTATCTTTTATTTATTCATTTTATTTATTTAATATTTTATTTTATTCCAGCCTTTTTCTTTTTGTAATATTTTGAGATTTTTTCCTGTATTTACTTTGTTTTTATTTAATTATAAAAAAATTCAGCCATTAAGGAGTTAATGAAATTGTCCCTTTTGTTATGGAATAGGATCAATAAAAATGTATTCATTTCTTCTCAAAAAACAAATTGTTTATTGTCATGTCAATATTTACAATACAAGAAAAAGAATAGCACTCACACAAGTTTTTCTTAGTTAAAACTGTTTTGTCTTATCAATAATCACAACACCAGAAAGGGAACAATAACAATACATTTACACAGGTTTTTCTAGCTGTAATTTTTATTTATATATATATATATATATATATATATATATATAAAATTAAAAAAAGGAATATGTACAATTAAAAAAAACAAAAAAACAACTGCAGGTAACCCAGGTTTTACTTTTCATAGGGACTTACACCTCATGTGGCAGTCGGATGAGTCTGGACCTCATGTTTGCTAAAGCAGCACATATGATAAGAATCTTGTCCAACCTCGGGGTCATGGAGATGGGGACAGTTTGGGACAGAATTTTGAAGACTTTAAGTCTTCGGATTGCCCTCTCCACATGTATACGGACATTGGCCACTCGTCTAGTGCGCGTTACCTCCTCATTGGTCAATTGACCACGCTTGTGGGTAAAGGCCGTTACCTCCTCATTGGTCAATTGACCACGCTTGTGGGTAAAGGCAGGAATATTCAATTTCACCTTCCTTTCATGTAGTACATCTCGAATCGTGAAACCCCTGTCAGCCATTACCTCATCACCAGGCCTTAGGGCCTCCAGAAACCCACTGTTTATAGTGATGAACTTATCACTGCTTTTACCAGCATAGGCCTCTGATATAAACATTATCAGCCCATGAGGTGACACAGCAACAAGATATTTGGCAGTATTGGTTCCCTTGTAATGACTGAAAGTGGCACTCCTACAGTTAAGGTTTGTAGCTCTCTGAATAGCCGTTTCAGCACAATCGATGATGCAAGTGGTCTGGGGGTGGTTCTTTTTAAAGGATGGTGGCATGTTAGCACGAATAACACTTCTTGGCAACCAGGCAACCATGGGTTCAAGCTGCTCACCCAATGTATCAATCCAGTGAGCAATCACCTTACTTACTTCACCTTTAGACACTTTAAAGCGCTTTGCCACATCCCCTAACACAAGGTTCAGTTTCAGTTTCATGAGGGTCATCAGTATTTGGTCAACAACAGGAATACTACATGATGGTTTACTAAATGGCAACATCGTTTTCACCAAAGTAAAAAAATATAACAGACGCAGTCCTGTGTACAGCAGCGAGGTATCATCATCCAGGAGCATATCATCAGCCACAGTCTGACCCCCAGTCTGCGTCGATTTGTTCACGTGGTCCAACTGTGCCGCGTAGCTGTGGTCAGTTTTTGTTAGGTCCTCCCATTGTGTTGCAGCATCTTTAAACTTCGGCTCGATGCACACTTCTAAAAGACAAACAGCATCAACTATAAATGTATATACCCTACTAACACAGGACAGAGACACATATATCAACAGTCGAACTTATGCTGCAAACTTTAGCTAACCAGAAAAATATCAAGATACACTTACCATCCGATTGCGTGTCACTTGTGTTTCTGTCGAGTTTACGTCTCTTTTGCTGGGGAGGTCGCTCGTATCCCAACCAAAGTTCCGGGAAAGGGTTTTCTTCTGTGGGCTTTTTATCAATGAAGTGATAAGAACAAACAAACAATCTTTTGGGCGGATTCTTCAACTTCAAAGCAGCTAGCCACTTCCGAGATTCAACATCTGTTTTTGGTTTCTCATACAACGCATACGGGGGAGCACATCCACATTGGCGCCTTGTAGATGGTTGATGGTCGAAACATTCTCCTTCCGACCAAACATTCAGCAATCGCCACGAGTTGTTGCAACCGCGAACAGCACAATATGTCCCGGAGCCGTGTCGGCGTGTAACACCATCCATAGTTTACTTTTTCTGCACGCTAACCAAAGACAGTAAAAGACGCTAACTCGCTAACCGGAAGTGCTTGGCAGACACAACCGGAAGTCGTTGGCAGAGTGTAAGGCTAATGGCGGCCCGCCTATTTCACTCAGGAAACTTGTCTATACAGCAATCATGTCTTTTCAGAAAACTTGGATTTAAACCACTCAGTTAATGGCTAGGGTCTCAAATTTAGGCCCTGGACCGAGACACTCAGGCCCTAGTCCGGCCAATGTCCGAGAGCCCAAGTCCGTCCCGACCCCGTCTTTTTTGTGTTGTTTCCACCAGCGCAGCAGTTTTTTTCATCACTGATGGATGTCTAAAATATAAAAATAAGGAGAAGCCTAAAACAGGCCCGAGGCCCGGCCCCCGTCTGAACTATGACGTGAAAATTGGCCCGAAGTTCGGCCCTAGAGGTGTAAAAAAAGTCGGGGCCGGGCTGAAATGCAGGGCTCTAGCGTTCCCCTCGGTATAAATCACGTTTCCACCTTGGGGAGCCTCCTCCATCGTCAGGCCCTTAGAATCATCCTAACTTTCCCCCTCCCTTACGGCGCCCCTGTGTACGGTGGCCGAGAGAGCTCAATGAGCTGCAACTTCAGCAAACACATGCAAATAGAAAAAGCACTTAATTTGCAGGTGTTTTTTCTATTTGCAGTGCATTGAGCTCTCTCGGCCACCATAATATGCATTTAAAGTTGTAAATATAGGAGGTATATTTCAGAGTCATTCATATGTGCCAAACTTCCTGCTGCCAGCTGGTGGCGCTATAATTATAACAACATATTGGCATGTAGATGTTTTCAAGCCAGGACTTTGATCAAACATATGAAGTTTGGTGCAGATTGAACATGGTATCTTTGAGTGAAGTGTAAAACATGACATATCCTGTTGCCAGCAGGTGGCGCTATGATTATAACTGAATATTGGCCTTTAGATGTCTTCAGGCTAGGACTCTTACCAAACAAGTGAAGTTTGGGGCAGAGTGTTACAACAACTTCATATTTCAAGGCGAAACATCAAAGTCTGTCAGGCCGCAACAGACAATGAAAATGAAACTGAAATGTCGACGAAAATGTCTTCACAATTTAACATCACAAAGGCTTTAGATTACACTGACCAAATTTGGTGTATATCTGTTTAAATATCTAGGAGGAGAAGAAGAAGAAACTGAGCAATTCCAATAGGGTCCTCGCACCATTGGTGCATGTGCTAAGGCCCTAATTAGGGCCCGAGCACCGATGGTGCATCAGTTTCTTGTTCTTCTTCTCCCAAATGAATTGCATTTTTGAGGGCCTAAACATGCTCGAAAACCAGAAGTGTGTGGCTCGATAGCGCCACCTATAAAATTTCAATAAAGTGCCCCTCAAGCTACGTTTCACATACATGCACAAAATTTGGTAAATACATGTAATACACCAATACCTGCAAAAAAAAGTCCCCCCGGTACGAAACCCCACAGGAAGTCTGTTATTTTGAATGTTCTCTGCAAGTTTTGTGCCATTTTTGCCATTTTCAGGCTTTGTAGTTAAATGAACTCCTCCTAGAGATTTAAACATATCAACACCAAATTTGGTCAGTCTAATCTAAAGCCCTTTGTGATGTTAAATTGCAAAGATCTTGAGTTTTCGTTGAAGGGCGTGTCCGTGGCTGCCTGAGAAACTTCTATGTTTCGCCATGAAATATGAAGTTGTTATAATTCAGGCAGACAATGTCCGATCTGTCCCAAACTTCACGTTTGATAAGAGTCCTGTCCTGAACACATGGCCAAGCCATGTGTTCTGTTATAGTCATAGCGCCACCTGCTGGCAACAGGAAGTGGCATGTTTTACACTCTAATGAACTCCTCTTTCAGATTGAATGAAATCAGCAGTCCTGGCCTGAAGACATCCAAATACCACAACTCAGTTATTATCATAGCGCCACCTGATGACAACAGGAAATTTCATGTTTTACACTAATTAAAACATGCAATGTCCAATCTGCCCCAATTTTTTTGTTTAATAAGATTCCTGGCCTGAAGACTTCTAAAGGCCAATATTTAGTTATAATCATACCACCACCTCCTGGCAACAGGAAATGTCATGTTTTACACTCACTCAAACATGTTCAGTCTGCAACAAACTTTACATGTTTGATAAAAGTTCTGGCCTAAAGATATCTACACGTCAATATACAGTTATAGCGCCACCAACTGTCAGCAGGAAGTTTGGCACATATAAATGTCTTTGACACATTTCTTCTATATTAATCATTTTAAAAACATATTTTAGCTTTTCCTAAAGCCACCAGCCAATTGTTATTGTGTTAATGTACTGATGTTTTGTTGTTTTTTGTTTATTCTTCTTGAAATTTTAAAGGGTTCTTCTTGCCAAAGGACTGCAGTTGAAAATTAGCCAGCTGGCTAACACTGGCACATTTACAGAAATGTTGATTAATGTGTGTTGAACTTATAAATAAAATAAATAAAAAAGGTTCATTAAGCATTTATTTTTGGTTTAACTAACAACCCTTCAAAGGAAGTAACAAGTTTTGGCATTCACATGCCGTAATCTCATAAATACAATATTTCCAGCATGACATAACTCACATACACTGTTCCAGACTTTCAGCAAAGCCACTTTACCTCTAAGAAACGGCACATTTATACTGGTTTAGTATTGAATATCAGCATGGCTATTATTACCTGTGAGACAAGGCCATTCTGATATTCAGTAACTGCACTCCATGAGCTTACTTAAATATCATATTCAAATGTGGCAAACATGTCTGAGAGAGCAGCTGCTGTTTGAATTCATTTATCACTACGCTGATGCAGAGATTTTATCAGTGACTCTCATCACACTATTCACTCTGAGCACAGAAGGACGTGAGGGAATCAATGATATTTGACTATATTGAACATCTGAATTCTCCGAATAGAATAAGTTTATAGCAAATTAATTATTCAACAAAAGTACATTGTAAGGCTGTACAATTTATTCAAACGCCAAATCATTTGAAACATTTCAAAGATAAACATTTGTGTTGTAGGTGCCCACAAATGTGTTTTGAGCACAAGTGTAAAACAGGAAAGAAACATCAACATCCTGTGTGTGAAGACTGTTCGGTCTGTGAAATCTAAAATAGTAAATAGTATGATTTGCACACTTAACTTCTCTGTTTAATGTGCTTCTCTTTTTATTTTAGTATGCAGTATCATACAACAGGAATGTAGACCTAACAACAGAATTACTCATTCCTGTGTCTACAGTACTCCTGCTGTGAAGTTAACGTCTGACAAAAGACTACGAGGAGAAGAGAAAATAACAGGCGTGTAAATTGTTACAAAATATAAAGAAAATCTCTGAAAAGAAACCAACTCATATATTTGGCCTTTAAAATGTGAAAATGAGAAAGGCAAAATTAATTAGGTAATGTTTATATTTTCCAATGAAGAAAATCTGTATATTAATGACAATTAATGGTTCCAATTGAATTACTGCATTAAATATTTAATAATTTTTTCTTCATGCATTTCATGGTCTGACGTAGTGAGCAGCTTTTCTTGTTTTTCTTTCCAGAAATAAGCACTGATGTCCTCTAGTGGACACTAGAAGGCATATTTGCCCTCTGAAGTGTGCTTCACAACCAGCGAGGAACAGTGGTCTGTATAACATTAAAAAAAAAGCTGTGTCTAATGGATAATGGATCTCTATAACAATGAGAGGCATTCAACTGTATTTTGATTTAGTATAAATGAATAATTGTTTATTGATCATTTTATCCATTCACCAATTGTTAAACAAGGGCATTCTCTCTGCCACATACTACAACAAAAACACATTCAAACCAAAAAAACAACAGTCCTTCTTGCAGGAGCAGAGGGTGAGACTGATGTCAATCATCCAGCACTCACTACTCATGAATGTATCATTTAATTTAGCTTTACATGGTATTTAGATACATTTCTACGTATGGATTTCAAACAATATCGACTCACATTTAGCTATGGAAAACATTTCCAAAAGCAAATATATGCACCCGGAGCACATTTATATACACACCACACAGACTCTTCCCATGGGTTCCCCTTCACTCTTTCCAAATGCTGAAACCACCTTGTGGCAGTCTATACTTTTAGAATTAGAGGAAGAAAACTCTTGGACTAAAGAGAAAAACACTGGATATTTTTGTCTCTTTAAAGTTTGCCTATAGGCTGACCAGATAGTTTCATGGGTTCTACAGACATCATAATTTCCAAAAGCAGCCAAGCTTAGAGCAGAAGAAGTGAAGTGAGTGTGTCTCTAGTTTCCCTATCACTGTGGTAACTGAAGGAGCGTTCCCTGTCCAGACGGGAGGTAGGTAACATTGCGAGAGCGGCTGAGCTGGAAGGCGATGTCCTCTGCTGCCTCCAGCTTTCTCAGCTCCACCAGGCCATCACCAGCTACTTCCAGAGAATCAGCGATCAACAGCGCAGCCTGGGAGTCTCCCTCCGCTGATATAACGGCTGCCTGCTTCTGCTGCTCTGCCTGGGAGACAAATACAGAGAGAACGTTAAATCACCTGTTGCTTGTGGACAAATAAAACAGTATTTTTCAGTCTTATATGTTAGAAAAAAAGTGCATGTTAATATTCATTAAAATTAGGGGTGGGCGATATGACCAAAATCTTATAATCACGATAGGCAAGACAAGGCAAGTTTATTTATATAGCACATTTCATACATTTCAAAGTGCTTTACATGAAAGAAAGTAAAATAGTCATTACATTTTTTTATAATAATATTGATCACAGCAATAAAAATTGTAATAAAAACAAGAAACTTAAAAACAAATATTCTCAAGCTTTGTTCAATCTCTTCCGCTCTAAGTGAGCAGGAAAAAAAACCCTTCCAAAACACCTAACTATTCCACTACTTCACTCCCTACTTACTTTGACCATCATATCTGACCTATTCGCTAAAACTCGGGGCATGCCCGTCTGTAATGGTAGGAATTTAGAGTTGGTAGAGCGATTCACGACTAGAGCCTCGCTTCTAGCGTCTCACATTCTCTCTTTATTTATACCTTCAAATGCACTAATTGCCTCTAGGGCTCCTTAGAGAATGCATTTTGTCCCTCCCGGACTGTGCATGTCTCAATCTATAGATGTGCATTCGTACACCTTTACACTTACAGGTGTACCTAAATTATGACACCAGTTTTCTTCTGCTGGTGTCCCTCACTCACATCTGAGTGAGCCCATCGCTCTCCCCCTCCCACACTACCTCCGCTTACAGACAGTCCATAACCAGAAACCAAACAAATAAAACTTAGGCGGTCCTACTTTAAACTGATTAACCAACACACTTGTCTTTCTTTGCCCACATTCTCTTTACCATCACAGCACTTACTTTAGCCTTCAGTTTAAACTTTTAAATGATATAAAATTGATTTAAAACAGTTAAGAATAGAAAATGATTATCACAACAAGGAATAATAAATCACAACAATAAAAACAAGGAAAATTATATAAAATGAAAGTACAGTGCAATCAGTTTGGACGTAGCACAGTGCTCATTCAACAAATGCACAGCTAAACGGATGAGTTTTGAGTCTGGATTTAAATGTGGCTAATGTTTTAGCACATCTGATCTCTTCTGGAAGCTGGTTCCAACTGTGCATGGCATAATAGCTAAAAGCGGACTCCCTTTGTTTTGTGTGAACCCTTCTAACTGACTCAATCCTAATGATCTGAGTGGTCTGTTAGGTTTATATTCAGTGAGCATATCTGCAATGTATTTGGGTCCTAGGCCATTTAGTGATTTATAAACGAGTAAAAGAACTTTAAAATCAATCCTAAATGTAACTGGAAGCCAGTGTAAGGACCTGAGGACTGGTGTGATATGCTCAGATTTTCTGGTTCTAGTCAGAATCCTGGCAGCAGCGTTCTGGATGAGCTGCAGTTGTCTAATGGTCTTCTTGGGAAGGCCGGTGAGGAGACCATTACAGTAATCCACCCTGCTGGTGATAAAGGCATGAACAAGTTTCTCCAAGTCTTGACTGGAAACAAAACATCTAATTCTTGCAATGTTTTTGAGATATAGTATGCTGATTTAGTTACTGCTTTGACATGACTACTGAAACTAAGGTCTGTTTATAAGGTTTGAGAAGAAAGTCTGTCTAGCTGTGGCTAGTTCCACATTGAAAGCATGAAGGCTGTTTTTATAGATGCTATAGTGAATTGGGTTTTGTCTTCCGCCACATCCGCTCAGCTTTTCTGCATTGTCTTTTCATACTCTGAACTGCTGTTGATTTTTGTCTGCCATTCTTCTTGCAGATTTTCACGGGGGCAATATCAATAACATTCTTAACTTTTGAGTTAAAGTAATCAAGGAGAAGATCAACAGAGTCTGCAGAAATGCTTGGTGTTCAAGATATAGCCTCCATAAATAGCACACTAGTGTTCTCGTTAATGCATCACTTTCTGACAGAGACGGATCTAGATTCAGTGTTAACAGAGATGAATATATAAAAGAAAATACAGAAGTGATCAGATAGTGCTACAATAACACTATTGTAGCACTATTGTATAACAATAGCTGTTAATAACAATGAATTGTTTAGACCTCTACTGATGAGTAAATCTAGAGTGTGTCCACGATTGTGTGTGGGTCCATGCACATGCTGACTCAGGTCAAACGTGTTTAAAGCAGTTATAATTTATTTTGTAGTTTTGATTTCTGCATTATCTGTGTGAATATTGAAATCCCCTGCAATAGCAAAACAGTCAAACTCTGAGGAAATCATTGATAACAGTTCTGTGAAATCATCAACAAAGGCTGGAGAGTATTTTGGAGGCCTGTAAATAACGATAAACAGAATACGTGGAGCACCTTTCAGCACAATACCTAGACATTCAAAAGACAAGTACTGACCAAATGATGCTTGCATTGATAGACATCTTTAAAAAAGAGCAGCAACACCTCCACCTCTCCTAACAGTCCCTCGAACAGGAAAGGAACGGAACTCAACTTAAAGAAAATAATCAAACAATTCTTCCTAATGCTGCTGGAAACTGGTTGCATTCATCTTTAAGTGTAAAGATAGTAAAGTTCCTTGCTTGTGACTCCCTCAGGTTGAAGTTAGAGCATTCTTGAAAACGAGCATTAGAACCTTAAACTCTCTTCAGATCAAAACAATTCATTGAAATGTGTGTGTTACGTATTCTGTGTTATGTTAGCTTAGTAGTGTGTAGAGTAGTAAATAAACTTTGAATTTATTAATAAATCTTTGTCTGGTGCTGTGCAATTTCTTAAAAATATACAAATATATATATATATATATATATATATATATATATATATATATATATATATATATATATATATATATATATATATATATATATATATATATATATATATATATATATATATATATATATATATATATATAATTTCTTAATTTTTCCAAAGATCGTGTTACCTATGCTCAAAATGTACCTAATCAATTCTGTGTTATTACGGTGGCCACTGGGAATAAAACTGAATTGTTAAGAGATAACGTACTGATTTTAATGCTTGCTGGACAAGTCGTTAATGAGGTATTGTTAACAAGGTATAAGTTGGACGTTTTGATTAATATCGATTAATCATGTAAATATCAATATTGAATCTTAAAAATAGATTCCCCAAAACTAAATTAAAATAAGGGCTAATCCTTTACAGCAGTAAGCAAGAGCGTCCGAAAAGTAGAGAACCCGGAAGCAAACGATATGACTCATTTTATATCACGATAAAGATATATCACAAGTTATTTTTTTCCTTTTAAAAAGATTTTTATGATATTAAAATCTTTGATACCATAGAATTTCCATAATCTTTGTCACCAATGTTAATATCAAACTAATACAAGCCTAAAGAGGCAAAAAAAAAAAAGAAAAAGCTCGATGAAGATAAATAAACAGTCAGTGATGAAATAAGGATAAGAATCTAATTGCAAGCAGTAGGACAAAAAAACCCTACAATAAATAAGAAACGCTACATACCTTGTGTCTTCACTGTTAATTATATCTATCTATCTATCTATCTATAGATGGATGGATAGATATAATTAACACGCATATTATGTATAGATTCTATACATATATAAATATATCAGACTTATTTTATTTCTTCTTATTAAAATGACAAAAGTGGTTTAGTCAAGAGCAGTGAGAGATTTTCTCTCACTATTGTTTAATATGAATGGCAGACAGGACGAACATTGGACAGCTTCGCCCTTTTAAGACTGAAGTCTGTATCCAATATAGCCTACTGTTACATATGCGTTTTCTTTTTCAGTTGTTTACTCTCTTAAGACCTAAATCGCTGTGTTTATGAGAATACTTGCAAAGACGAGGATTCTGACATATAAGTGTGTTTATGTAATTGTTCATGGTTCAAAGCGGCAAATAAAATGTGCGGTCCTCTCACACAGAAATGGCGCTCTGTTTTTTGTTTCAACGGCTTAAAATCGGTTGTTTTAAAACTGCAGTGCTTATAAACACGTGTCCATGCTACAGATCTAGTCCCTCGTTTAGGAATGAGCTCCTTGTTTTGTCCTGGCTGGTCGTTCTCCTCCTGGTTCCATCTCCCCTTCACGCCCCGTGGTGGCGTGTAAAGATCGCAGTCATTCACATTATGAAAACGTATTACCGGAAACTATGTATTTTGCAACACCACGAAATAAACGATAGAGCATAATATGAAACGATAGACTTTATTTCGTCCATCCGATATATATATCGTCATATCGCACAGCCCTAATTGAAATCAATTTTAATTTTTCAAAAAAAAAAAAAAAAAAAAGATGCATTCTATGCATCACTTACAACACCAAGAGTCAGATTATTATTCTTACAATTCTCCTTGAACCATATAAATATTGCTGCACCAAATAGGTTTGGAATCAAACTGCAGAGTAAGTAAATTTTAATTACTAATCTCATTTTACTCGGATTTGGGGAATGTTCTCTTTGGCACGGTTACATTTTGAGGCTCTTACCTTTTCTACAACAAACCTGGCTCTCTCAGCCTCCTGCTGTGCAACCTGCTTCATCTCAACAGCCTCTGTGAACTCCTTGCCAAACGTCAGATGTGTCTGAGGGGAGGGAATATGTTAAGGTGAGGCACGGCAGTAAAGAAAAACAGAAACAGAGAAAAGCAGAGGTCTTTACCAGGGAGACGTCATCTAGAATGAGGCCGAAGGTGGATGCTCTTTCTGTCAGATCCTCACTGACCTGCCTGGACACCAGCTCTCTTTGAGTGATGAGCTCACCGGCATCAAAACGGGCCTGTGGAAAAATTCATACACATTAATACTCCATTTCATCCAAGTTTTCCATTTCATCTCCGTTCAAAAATCTAGTGTCAGTAAGATACATACATTTATGTATGCTTTTGAAAGAACTCATCAAGGCTGCATTTATTTGATCAAAAACAGTTAAATTGTGAAATATGATTACAATTTAAATGAACTGTTTTGTATTTCAATACAATTTAAAATGTAATTTATTCCCTTGATGATAAATCTGAATTTTCAGCATCATTACTCCAGTGCCACACAATTCCTGCTGAAATATGCTGACTTGCTGCTCAGTACATTAAAGTCCTCCTGGGAAGTTTGCGCTTACGCATTGCAAAGTTTTAATTACGACATCAGGGGCCTGTTTCATACAACAAGTTTATTGTCAGTTGATTTGGTTCAAAATAAATCAGACTAACTGAAATAAACCTGGCTTATTTGGTAAACATGTTTTATGAAACAGGCCCCAGGTGTGTTTAAATCAGAGCAAAATGGCAACATACTTCTATATAAAATTCTTTTAAACTTTTTTTTTTTTTTATCTTTACATTTTTTAAAGTTTACATCTAAAACATGAAAAAAATGTGTGCTTCACTTTTAGTTTTTTTTCAATTTATTAAAGGAACAGGCTCATTTTACCAGTCCCCTGGAGTTAAACAGTTGAGTTTTACCGTTTTTGAATCCATTCCACCGATCTCCGGGTCTGGCGGTAACACTTATAGCGTAGCTTATATAGATCATTGAATCTGATTAGACCGTTAGCATCTCACTCAAAAATGACCAAAGAGTTTCGATAACTTTCCCATTTAAAGCTGGACCCTTCTGTAGTTACATCGTGTACCAAGACTGATGGAAAATGAAAAGTTGCGATTTTCTAGGCCGATATGGCTAGGAACTATTCTCTCGTTCCGGCGTAATAATCAAGGAATTTGCTGCCGTACCATGAGTGCAGCAGGTGCAGTGATATTACACAGCGCCTGAAAGTAGTCCCCAGCTAGGTAACTAGTTATGATATAGCTGGGGACTACTTTCAGGGGAATAATTTCAATCATTTAACAAGCTTACCATCAATACAGAGCTGCATTAATTGCGCTCCAACATTTGCACACTGACATGCCCCCAACTTTGAGTATCCCACTTATAATTACAGTTTTATGGTGGCATTCATATGCATTCAATTCATAAATATGATCTAATGAATGTATTATTATTATTATTATCATCTATGTAAGTGGCACTGCTTAATATTTGTGTGGAAAGTGATACAAAAATGTTCAGGATCCTTTGAACAGAAAGTTCAAAAGAACAGCATTTATTTGAAATAGAAGTATTTTGTAACATCATAAATTTTACAATTTAATCCATCCTTGCTGAATAAAAGTATTAATTTCTTTATAAAAAAAAAGTTACTGAGCCTTTTTTGATAGCACTATACATGTTTTCACAGCGTTCTGTATGACACTCACCACTACAGCCTTCAGAACCTCAGTGGTGATGGAGGGCAGCACTCTCTCGTCATAGTCCTCTCCGAGGCTGGTGAAAATCCGCGGCAGCTGTGCAAAGACCGGCCGGAAGAGGATCCTCAGCGTGATGTTGACATTCTGCAAATCTGAGAGGAACAAAGACAGACCATTGTGCAGTTTCCAAAGTTTTATTAGTAAAAGCAAAAGAATAAATTAGTGCTGTCAAACGATTAATCGTATCCAAAATAAAAGTTTTATTATGTATATATATAAATGCATGTATATTTTTAAGAAAATTATACATTATATTTATATATTAAATATGTTTGTTTATAATAAGAATATGAATATATAAATGTATAAACATGTAAATATTTTCAAAAAATTTACTGTGTGTGTATTTATATATACAGAAATATACATAAATAAGAATAAATGAAGAACAGAAGCTAGACAGAAACAGTAAGAGAAATAAAGGCTAAGTAATGATGTACCTTTGCTACCAGTGATGACAGGTACATTGCGTGGACGGGACCTGCAGTCAAAGATGATTGGCTTCTGCACCCAGGGAATTAGGAAGTGTGTGCCCTCCCCAACGACAGAATCCTGAACACCTCGAAACCTGTCGAAGATGACCGCCCTGTGTCCCGCATCCACTGCAATGAAAAACCCCACAGAGTTAGACAACAGCTCTTCACATATAAATTCAAACCTAGCAAAGGAACACTTTGCTTGATATAATAATTGTATAAACTCAAAATAAATATGCCACTGTTTTATTAGGTACATCACAAAGCAATTTAGCACTGAACTTACCATTGAAAAGTGCAGAGTTTACAACACCTCCTCCTACAGCCAAGGCCAATCCCAGCTTTCCAATGGACTCAAAGAGCTTTGCCATGGCAGCAATGCAACAGTCCTGGGGAGAGAAGCATATTCATCTTAAGCATCTCATTATGGCATCTCTCCTGAATGTAAAAACCCTTCGATAATTAAACCATTGACACGAATGAAACGTGCTAACCTGGTTCAGACATGAAAAGCATTGATAAAACAACCTTACAATTATTAAACTGTCCTGGTAAAATAGGTATTCGCTAATACAATAAATTACATGAGGGAAAAACTAAAAGGGATTAAAATAATCCCGTTGTAGTAAAGTTTATTAATTAGCCTGCTACACGCTAATGCTGCAACTGACATGCAATCAAGTCCCGCTGCCTACTTTAACCACCAAGACGCGCTAATCATGCTTGTTTCTCTTTCAAAACGCCACATTATTATTATCAGCCTTTATGTCAAGTAAACAAACACCAAGCCCATAATTAAAATACCGCTAGTCTCTTACAACGTAACCACGCACTCACCAACTGCGCTGTTAGATCAGAGTGACCTCCACCGGAGCCTGCGTATTAAGAAACACATGAGACACATGACTTCTGAGCATGCGCGGAACCTTCAACATAAGAGTTCTCTGATTGGACAGAGGGACACAGAAGAGAACGCCCACGTGAGTAATGATAACTGTTATTGGTCGCCGTCTGCTCGTGGGTTTAAAGACTGAACAACAGTATGTGGGTGTTTCAACTATGGCACCTTTGGCACTGTTAACGTTTTGAAATTTAACTCCCCCAACAACGTCCATGTGTTGTGTCAGAATACGTTGTCTGTTTCAGTTGATCTTCACTGTTTTGTGATGTTTGCAATGTTTAAAAGGGGTCTTGAATTGCCATTTGTACTGTTCTCTGAGGTCCTCTTATAATGTTATCAAGATATTTACATCAAAAACATCATAATTTAGAGATCATGGGCTATTTTCTGTCCTGTTTTTAACCCTTTTCATTAGAACAGTGCTTCCCAAACCTGTCCTGGAGCTGGAGGACCCCCTGACCTGCACATTTTGTATGTCTCCCTAATCAGAGACACCCAATTTAGTTCTTGCAGTCTCTACAAACGAGTTGATGAGTGGAATCAGGTGTGTTAGATAAGGGAGACATACAAAAAGTGCAGTGCGGCCTCAAGGACAGGTTTGGGAAGCACTGCATTAGAACATAGGTGTGGCGGATTGTAGACTCAGAAGTAAATTCCCACTGCTATGATTGGCTAACAGTTGTTTGTACACATCTTTTGCCTTGACATCTTTTTCGGCAGCACCTGACCAGTTAATACTAGCACTTACCTATTCCATTCGTTTGGGTCTAATTTATTTAAAAACAACAACAACAACCTTGCTTTGTGTACTGTGCTAGACTAACTGAGACTTGTCACAGCACTTGTTGATCTGATCGCTTCTATTGCTCACCTCATTTGTAAGTCGCTTTGGATAAAAGCATCAGCTAAATGATTAAATGTTTGTAAATTAATCTGCGGTAAAATGAGGTGAACAAAGGACCAAGTTCTTACTGACGCGGTCTGCAACTTTATTAAAAATCAAATTCATCAAAATAAGTTTATAGTTTGGTTTCTAGACCTGCATTTGCTTCTCTCGTTATTTACACTACATGCTCGAATCGGTGGGTGGGGCTAAAGCAGCGATGTAGAAGCAGGCGTTGATCTTCTTCTGTGGAGGCGGTGCTTATCCACACTATTATGTCTTGTGATGCGTTCCAAATGGGATATATCGCCCTCCGAAGGGCATTTCGGAGTGAAAACAATCATGGCCGCCATATTGAAGTGTTGTTCCAAAACGAAGTGCGCAAAATTAGTCACTTCAAAGGGCCCTTCGGAATGAAGGATTTCGAAGGGTACAACTGATGGACACTTTGGGCACCCATGATCTTTTGCGCTGATTCGTTGGATGATGACGCCACCTCTGTATAATGACGCAGAAGGGCACTTCAAGAAACAGTTGTTTGGTCCCCTACACCCTTCAACCCTTTGAAGCTCTCACTCCGGAGGGTAAACCCTTTGGAGGGATTAGGGCATAGGGATGAGCCCTTCCGAATGGAACACAGGGATAGAGTGTCACATTCCTCAACCAGTCATTTTATTCAGCTGTTTTTAGACTAACAAGAAAGTTTTGTGTTCTGAAACTTACAGGATGATTTTATGGTAATGACCGCTTATGTCAAAAGATCAAGGGAATTTAGATTTTTCAGTTCATGACCCCTTTAAATAAAGCCATAAAATGTAACATAGTCAACGGTACAAGTAAAGTTATACTTTTTAAGTTTGTTTGATCTGTTACACCACCCTAACAAATCTAAATATTTCCAATGTACTGCTTGTAGCACATACACGTAACAGTCTACCACAAACTCAATAAAAACAGGAAGTTGTGTTTTCACAGAAATAGTGAATAGTGAAGTGACATTCAGCCAAGTATGGTGACCCATACTCGGAATTCGTGCTCTGCTTTTAACCCATCCAACGTGCACACACACAGCAGTGAACACACACACACCGTGAACACACACCCGGAGCAGTGGGCAGCCATTTATGCTGCGGCGCCCGGGGAGCAGTTGGGGGTTCAGTGCCTTGCTCAAGGGTCTCACCTCAGTCGTGGTATTGAGGGTGGAGAGAGTGCTGGACATTCACTCCCCCCACCTACAATCCCTGCCGGCCGGAGACTCGAACCCGCAACCTTTGGATCACGAGTCCAACTCTCTAACCATTAGGCCACGACTTCCCCCGAAAACTATGTATGTCAAATTTTTAAATTGTGTGTCATAAATCAACGTCTCAGGAAAATGTTATGAGGTTTCAAATCAAAATATGACCTTCTGTTACAAAACAGGAAGTTGATTTCAGACATGTCCTCATATGAAGACAACGGGACTAAAAGCATGTTTATTACACATTTCGGGAGACATGACAAATGAATAGGGAAAGAAATTATATTTCAATATTCCTATGAAATATTATATATTATTATGAAAATCTTGTCAATTATTACTCCCATTATTACACTTTTTTTTTTCATTACATGTTGCCCCAAAAACACATTAATATGCAATTAATTTAGTTTATAGATACATTGTATATAATGAGAAAACCTGTTTATGGCCATTGTACACACATTTTGCAGAAAGAAAAATTGTATATCAAATCACTCTGTTATAACATAGTTGAGAATCATCTTTATACAAAGTTTGGTAAAAAAAAAAATCTAAACTAAAAATGTATGGGCCTTTTATTTAAAAAAAAAAAATCGAGTCACTATGTTTTATATTATTATTATATATTTTTTTAACATTATTCTATATACTCTAAACTATTTAAAGACATGATAAAAAAAATCCTAAAACTTTTTTCTCGGGTTAAGAGAGGGAGCTACCACCCCCATACTGTTGATTAGCGCTTTAAAATAAAATAATTAACGTTATATATTTGCTGGAATAGGCCTACATCACAATCTAGGATTTATCTCTATACCCAGCTACAATAAAGCACATGATACGGTGACTCTTGCTCCGGGAAATCCCACTATGGGCCCCCTCCTCCTTGGGACGACACACCTCTTCCAGCTCGAGTTATTATAAACCATCGCACAGCATTCATGCAGTCATCTTAAACTGACGGATCCCACCTCGGACTGGCAGCTTTAAGGACGCATACTTATTAAACTGTGAGTCTCGTTTGTCTTGAAAGGATAAATTAGTACAACATTCATCTAACTTGTTTAGTTGTCATGATGAACGAATGAAAATGTAAAGCACGGAAGACGATGCATTTTTTTAAGCAACGCGGAACAGCGTTGCCTTTAAATGCAAAATATTGACAATCGTTGCCGTTTTCAGTCGTGGCAAACTGTCGCAGTCTATTTGGACTTTAATTTAATGTTTACACGCATATTATCAGATGAAGAAATCTAAATAAACAGTAGTTTAATTTGTGATATCGTTAATCGCAGGCTTTTACCGTTCTGTGTGCCAACCTTTAGTCAGTTCTTTCAGATGCTGCAGTTTTTATCATAACTAATGTAATAGATTGAATTGTGTCATTTCCGGGTTCATCCCTCCTGCTGACTTCTGGGCATGCGGAAGACGTCATTGAATTTGATTGATTGACTTGAGACAAATGTGTTTGTTTTACGGGTGTAGCTCAGGAAAATGTCCCAGGGAAAGCAAGACCTGATAAAATGTAAAATCTGTAACTTGAATGTAAGTCGCTTTGGATAAAAGCGTCTGCTAAATGCATAAATGTAAATATAACTTGTGTATGCGTAAATTACAAAATATGATATTTTTGGTACAAGATATGTTCCAGGGACAACAAGAATTTCTGTTCTGAATGCAGCCATAAATAATAAAACATCTGCTTATGGTGTTTTAATAGTTATTTCAAATGTTAATTTGATCACTGTCGGGCAAGGCCAGATAAAATGTGTAGGAGGATTATCTAGAAGTTTTGTAATAGTATGCAACATTAAAATATGAGAGAAATGTAGCCCTGAAATAATGATATTATGACCGTATAAGTCTCCAGTTCACACTGAAACAATACAAATATTATTGATAAAGTTCTAAGGTATAAATATAGTAGTTAAAATTATGCCATATGTGACCACAAAACCAGTCATAAGGGTCAATTTTACGAAATTGAGATTTATACACCATCTGAAAGCTGAATAAGTAAGTTTTTCATTGATGTATGGTTTGTTAGGATAGGATAATATTTGGATAATATTTGAAAATCTGTAATCTGAGGGTGCAAAAAAATCTAAATATTGAGTAAATCGCCTTTAAAATTGTCCAAATGAAGTTCTTAGCAATGCATATTACTAACCAAAAATTAAGTTTTGATATATTTACGGTAGGAAATTTACAAAATATCTTCATGGAACATCCCAGTTTAAAAAGACAACAAGCTAAGTGTTGTCATCTGACCCTTAGCAGCGCTATCATGAATTTGTCCCAAAGAGATAAGAAGCTGAGGTGTGTTCGCTCATGAAAACGAATTCTGCTGAACTTTATATTATTGGATTTTTCATGCGTAATACAAACTGACATAGACAGAGGTAGCTTTTTAAAGTATCGTGGAGCGAATGGAAGCCAGCATAAATGTTTAATCAGATTGTGGGAATAATATCACATGACCCTGAAGAAGTAGTCGCATGCACAGATTATCACTCTGTCATTTTACTGCATTTTGGTTACTAATCTCTACATTCCTCCAAATTAGAGTTTGTGAGGAGTACCAGTAGGAAGAAACATGGACGCTGATCAGCTGCTCGGGGCCTCAATCATCAGGATCCCACCTCACCACTACATCCATGTGTTGGATCAGAACACCAACATTGCACGGGTGGAGCTCGGCCCTCTCACCTATATACGCCAGGACAATGAGAGGTAACCTGGAAAACATCAGGTTAACTACTGTGTGATGCAACAGCCGTTGAAATACAGGTTCCCACTGGTTTGATCTGTTTTAGATTTAATGACAATAGATTTTTAATTTGAATATATACAAAGAAATTTTAGTGGCTAAACTGGGGCATTATATGTAGGCCATTTGTAAATTAGGAGCGTGTCCGGTTTCAAGCTGTGATGAATGAGAGAGTTGCTGGGATACATGGTGTGTAATCAAGCCTATTTCAAATCCTCCATTGCCCAGAATCCAAACAATAGCTGATATGAACTATTTATTAATAGTGTTTAAGTCAGTGTTCTGTTTCATAGATTTAGTTTTAGTCTATCAGTTTCTTTTTCACTCTTCTTTACAAAACTTCCAAAATTTATAAACACAAATCACCATTTCAGTTCAGAAGTTGGTGTTTATAGTTTAAATTTGTTAATGTTTTTGAAAGAAGCCTCTTATGCTCACCAAGGCTACATTTATATGATCAAAAATACAGTGAAAACTGTTATTTTTATTTTTTATACTTTTCAAGTGTCACATGATCCTTCAGAAATTATTCTAATATACTGATTTGCTTAAGAAACATTTCTTATTATTATCAATATTGAAAACTGTTGTGCTGCTTAATATTTTTGTGAAAATTGTTTTTTTTTTAAGATTAAGAATTTTTGATTAATAAAAATGTCAAGAGAGCAGCATTTATTAGAAATATTTTGTGTCTATACTCTGATATTTAATCAATTAAATGCATCCTTGCTGAATAAAAGTATAAAAGTACCAACCCCATCCTTTTGAATGAGAGTGCATATGTCCTGATATTACTTGAGTCACTGAAATCTTCCTCCTGTTTCCTCTCAGGGTTCTGTTTGCCCCTGTCCGCATGATCATGGTGCCGCCCAGGCACTATTGTGTTGTGGTCAACCCTGTTGCCCGTAATGAGGAACGCCAAGTTCAGTTTGATGCATCAGGTCAAGCTAAGCTCAGACATGCTGACCTGGAGATCCGCCTGACCCAGGACCCCTTCCCCCTCTACCCTGGTGAAGAGATTCAGAAGGTATGACGTTAAGAAACATGCTGCTTTGCAGCTTGTGGCTTAAGAGCTCAGACTTCTGGGTAGTTTCAACAGGTGGTGGTTTCCGCCTAAAAGTGGCAAATCTGTGTCACTCCTAAGTTTTTTCCATCAGCTCACATTGACTAGATCACAACGAGCACCATTTTGCAGCAGTTCTCTTATCATTAATTATTATTATAATTATTATTTCTATTAATTATTAATATATATTTTCTTATTATGAAATATTTGGTCTATTTCTCTGTCTCTCACAGGATGTGACGCCACTGCAGATTGTGTATCCGGACACAGCCCTGCGTCTGCAGGCCCTGCTGGACTTTGAAGAGGAGGGAGAAGAGAAGAGGGTAGCAGGAGACGAGTGGCTGTTTGAGGGGCCAGGTACCACTGCTGCACAACTAGCATTAGCTTTACAGAGTTTTGTGTGCCAGCCTGCTCAAAGCAAGTTCAGTAAAGTTGTTCCTCATGGGGCAATGCTACAGTACGTAGAAGAACGCTCTTCAGTTTTTTGTTTCCTACACATGATGAGTGAAGACCAAATAACTCTCAAGAAGGTTTTTCGTTTATTCAGTTTTGCCTGCATTGTGAAATCTGATAAGTTCAGAAAACTGAGAAACATTTAAGTAAACCAAATCAAAGATTAAGTTCATAGAAAAATAAATATGTACCACACAAACATGTTAATAACAGTTTAATTGAAATATTTATAACTAACTCATTGATAATATTGTTTGCCTATTTTGCTTTATGGTTAAGTACTTGTTATCAATGCTAACATAACTATCAAATAGACTATCACTATATACTTGCATGTATATGTTAAGCAACATGCAGTAAATATCGCCTTCGTGTTTTGAAGCCCTTCTGCAACCTAACCACAGGCTCTATTCTTCACCACAATGGTAATCCTACAAAACTTCAGAATAACAGAAGCATTAAACACTAACACAGTTTTGGTTCCTTGCCGCTGTCGCCTCTGGCTTGCTTAGTTGGGGACGCTTCATTTCCAGCGATATCGTTGACCTGATTGCAAAGACACTATTTAAACTTGTTGACACATTATTTTCCTTTTTTGATATTGTGCAGTGCTTTGTCACAATTTGCATTGTAAAAAGCGCTATATAAATATAGGTGACTTGACTTGACTTGACACAGCTCTCGCTGTATTAATTCACGATGGTCATGAAAGGGGAAGTGAATCTATTCAGAACCGTTTTTCAGATATTAACTACACTTTGCTAGAGGCAGTTAGCTGTTGAACAACTGATAGATTAATACTGAGGTCAACAAGAAATGCTGTTTGCAACACAACTTGCCTTCATAATATGACAACAGGATGCTTAATGAGAAAACAGTGAATTAGGATATTTCATGAGAATAAAAATGTGAGATTGGACTTGATTTTGATCATCAGGAAAGGAATTGATTGGATTGTGAAAAGTAGCTGTTACATACCTGAATGGAGCCAGTGAATGAAGACAAACATTTTCTGGAAAGGCATTCATAGATAAACCCATACACATGCAGTAAATAGGGGTCAAGCAGTAGCTTGTTCAAGAATTATGGAATAACTTTCTAGCCTGATAAAAATAATTCCACTTCTAATCTTATACCACAAAATGATTCATTTTCTATCACGGTAATGATACATATCACAATATAGAAATCGAATCTGTTTTGTAAAAAGCACAGTACAAATAAACTTGACATGACTTAAATTTGATTTTCATGTTGACTATGAATTGAAAAAAGTGTAAACTGTGAAAAGGGGGGATGCAAGTCACTCTCAATCACAGTAAAGTGCACTGCATCCATCGTAATGTTGTACATCATATTGTGTAAGATGTCTAACCTGGTGAGCGTTTTATTTCCGGCAGGGACGTACATTCCCAGGAAGGAGGTGGCGGTGCTTGAAGTCATAAAGGCCACGGTGATCAGAGAGAATCAGGCCATTCGCCTCCGAGCACGCAAAGAGGGCCTGGACCGCAGTGGAGTCCAAAGAGTTACTGGTTTGTGAGATACTTCACCCCAAAAAATCCAAATTTTCATTACTTACCCTCGTGTTGTTCCAAACCTGTATGACTTTTATCCTCCTGTGGAACACACACAAGATATTTTCTGTCTATACAATGGAAGTCTGTGCCCTTTTAGTGGCCAATTGCCTTTTATAGGCAAACATAGTTCATATTTTGCATGCATATTCAAATACATATGGCTGAATTTGTGGGTGTTTCAGGTGAGGAATGGCAGGTCAGTAAGGTGGGAGCTTATCTGCCTGGAGCTCACGAGGAGGTGGTGGATATCGTCAATGCTTTCATCCTCACGGACAAGGTACCCTCTTCTGTCCTTTCCCTGTAGTTCCCAGGAGCATGTTTTATTTCTCCATTCACGCTTAAAGTAGACAGGTAATAAGGGATTGGGGGGTTAATTGATTCAACAGAAAGGTTAACGTATAGCACATAGTGATTAAGGATGAAAGCTCTTCACTAATGAAGTCACAGCTTCAGAGCACAGTTTTGCTCCAAGCTTAATGATCAACGCCTGCTTGTCATTCCCCCTTGATTAGAAAGCTTTGCATGTGCGTGCTCTCCGTCCGTTTCGTGATGCTGGGGGCCAAGAGCGGCGCACCGGAGAAGAGTGGCTGGTGACCGTGGCAGACAGAGAGGCTCACATTCCCTCTGTGGCCGAGGAGGTTGTCGGGGTGGTGGACGTAACGACTCTGAACAGCAGGCAGTACTGTGTGGTTCTGGACCCCGTGGGGGCTGATGGGAAACCTCAGCTCGGGCAGAAGAGAGTGGTGAAGGTGAGAGAATCCTTCTGTGGTTTCAACACAGGAAAATTACAGCTTTTAGTGTTAAGTGCCTATTACTGAAACCCATCATTACATTGAAGGCTGATGCACTAGATAAACAGGGGCCTAATAAAGAACTTTAAGTCACATGTAAAAATATATGAATGAAACTAAATGAATGAAAATGGTATCTGTAAACATGCAAACTTTTTTACAATTTTTGGCAAAAGTAAATACAATGCAAAGGGTGCAAGATGTGAAATTTACAACATAATTATCATGAGCATGTGTAACAAAAGTTAAGACACTTTATTTTTTAATTTAACATAAAGGTAATATTGAAAAATATATTTTAAAATGTAATTTACTCTTGTGATGTCAAAGCTGAATTTTCAGCATCATTACTCCAGTCTTCAGTGTCACATGATCCTTCAGAAATCATTCAGGCATGCTGATTTGGTGGTCAAGAAACATTTCTTCTTATTTCTTAATATTTTTGTGGGAACTGTGATGCATTTTTTCAGGATTCTATGATACATATAAATAATTTATTTGAAATTGAAATGTTTTGTAATGTTTTTCTTAAAGTGTCTTATAGCTGTGAATTAATTTTGCATATTATAATCCAATGTGATGAAAAGCATAATGTTATGATCATGGCTAATGTATCCAGACATTTTTGCAGCCATTGCACTTTAAACTTAATCATAAAATACTAACTGACTAGAGAATCATCACTAGCTGTTTGTGACCTTGGACCACAAAACCAGTCATAAGTGTCAATTTTTCAAAAATTGAGATGTATACATTCATCTGAAGGCTGAATAAATAAACTTTCCATTGATGTATGGTTTTTTTAGGATCTGACAATATTTGGCTGAGATACAACTATTTGAAAATCTGGAATCTGAGGGTGCAAAAAAATCTAAATACTGAGAAAATCACCTTTAAAGTTGTCCAAATGAAGTTCTTAGCAATGCATATTACTAATCAGAAATTAAATTTTGATATATTTACAGTAGGAAATATACAAAATATCTTCATGGAACATGATCTTTACTTAATATCCAAATGATTTTTGGCATAAAAGAAAAATAAATAATTTTGACCCATAAAATGTATTTTTGGCTATTGCTACAAATATACCCCAGCGACTTAAGACTGGTTTTGTGCTCCAGAGTCACATTTAAGTTTTTATGTTGTATGTTGAAGCCACTGTAAATTCGGTAACACTTTAGTACTGGGACCAGTTCTCACTATTAACTAGTTGCTTATTACCATGCTTTTTATTCACATATTGGCTGTTTATTAGCACTTATAAAGCACAAATTCTGCATGACCATATTCTACATCCCTAATCCTACCCAATACGTAAACTTAACAACTTCCTTAATAACTCTTAATAAGCAGCAAATTAGGAGTTTGAGGCAAAAGTCGCATGGTTTGTTCATAGTGAGAATTGGACCTTAAAATAAAACGTGATACATTCTATAGAATAAATTGTAATAGAACCATACATATAGATTATACATTAGATTTGTAATTGAAAGTAACTTCCAAATTCAACATATAATAACTTGCATCCTATTTCTCACAGGGTGAGCGTTCGTTCTTCCTCCGGCCCGGAGAGCAGTTGGAGAATGGCATTCAGGATGTGTACGTGCTGTCAGAGGAGGAGGGGCTCGTGCTGCGTGCTGTCGAAGCCTTCATTGACACTGAGGGGGTAAAGGACATGCTTGATCATCCATAATGAATTACTAAAATCACTCATTTAGTACATAATTGACTAGAAAGTGAGCATATGTTAAGGTTGCTGCATGTGCAGGTTGAAGGTGTTCTGAACACCTGTGGTCTGCAGTAGAAAAATGAAGAGAGCTCTGATTCATTCAAACAGTATTCAAACAAAGAGAGAAATGCAGGGTGTAGCCCGACTAGGTTGTTGGAGATTTCAGAACAAAAGAAGACAAACAGAGAGTGGGTTTATTGTGTTAACAGGCGTTACCTGTTTCACAGGGTGCTGCTGTTGCGCCTTGTTCTCAGTGGATTATATGACTCTCTTATAGCATTCCTGAAATGTTTGTCTTTATGCTTATAAGATAAGACAAGAGAGTGCTTTTTCACCCACTTGGTTTTTTTGTTTGTGAACTAGGTCTCTTTAGAGCACTTTTAAAACTCATAAATCACCTTGTCATAAATTGTGTGAACGGAAAGAAATTGATTCTGGATCAATGAATATTTTGTGTGAATTGAAATCGTCATTTAACATTGACGTTTAGAGCACTAATATGGTAGAAAGCGGGGCAAATCACTTTCTTCATTAATTAATTCCCTTCTTCCCCATCCCTATTATGAATACTTTAATTCCCATCCTCATATTTGTTTTGATAAATATGATTTTTATGCATTCCCTTCATTTTTTCTTGTCGTTCACCTTGACTCATACACACAGTCTGATCATATGCCACTTGTGCAGTGTCCATCCCCACCTTACACTAATGTTTGCCATTGTTACTCCTTCCTCCTTCTTTCTTTCACCCCACCTCCCCACTCCTCAATGCTTCAGCAGGATGAGGTAGATGAAGAAGAAGGGGAAAGCCGAGCCAAAAAGAGGGGGATACAGCGGCGTCCAGGTGACCGTTGGATGCTGCGCGGCCCAATCGAATATGTGCCACCCGCCACCGTAGAGGTGTTGCTTAGACGAGATGCTATCCCGCTGGATGAGAATGAGGGCATATACGTCCGTGACATCAAAACTGGAAAGGCAAGATTTAAAGATTATAAAGAATCGATCGAGCACATGCATTTTTTACATTTCTACGATTTTCAGAAACATTCGAGTGTTTAAACTCTTTTAAGAATAGTCACATGGGAAAATTAGAGGATATTTTGAGACTAAGCCTGAGAGCATAGAGTGCAGTGTCAGTTAAAGCAATTGTTCAGGCAAAAATGAAATTTTGTCAAGCTTTACAGAGACTGAAATGTACAACTTAATTTGCTGTAAAGTGTGCATTAACATATATTTGATTATAAGCCACAGTGGAGGGGAAGATTTTTTGTGAATATTGCCTTAAATTTCAGATTATTCCACACACAAAGCTGTCGTAAGGCTTCAGAATATTAAAATAACAGATATACCATTAAAATAAATATTATTATTAATATTTAGGTTACACTTTATTTAAAGGTGTCCTTGTTACAGTGTAACTATACATTTAAGTACTGGGTAATATTAATTAACTACTATGTACTTACTATATGGTTAGGTGTTAGGATTAGGGTTTGGTTTAGGGTTACTTGCATGTAATTATGCATCATTTATTGTTATTATAATAGTAAGTACATGTAACGTGGAACAAGGACACCTTAAAATAAAGCGTTACCAATATTTATTTCATGAATAAATTGATTTGATTAATTTTCTCCTTTCAGTTTCATTTAAAGGAAAAGAGTAGCTAGGACAATTATCCAAAAATCCAACTTTTGTGTTAGACAGACGTAAAAATTATATGGGTTAGGAAAATTTTGAGGTGAAATATTCCTTTTATTTAAGTTTAGTAAATTTAGGAGATGTAACATAATAAGGCAGTCTCATGTTTCTTATTGGAGAAATAGAGTGAAACTTCAGTTTGATTAATTTAATTAATATTGATCAAACCAAACAAGGCAAGGCAAGGCAAGGCAAGTTTATTTATATAGCACATTTCATACACAGTGGTAATTCAAAGTGCTTTACATAAAAGAAAGTGAAATAGACATTAAAATCAATAAAAACATGGAAATAAGAATAATAAAAACAAGGAATTTTAAAATGATATAGAAAATGATTTAAAATAAATTTAAAGAAAATGATTATACATAAAATGTATTGCAGTCAGTTCGGACATACAGCACAGTGCTCATTCAAATGCACAGTTAAACAGGTGAGTTTTGAGTCTTGATTTAAATGTTGCTAATGTTTTAGCACATCTGATCTCTTCTGGAAGCTGGTTCCAGCTGCGGGCCGCATAATAGCTAAAAGCAGACTCCCCTTGTTTTGTGTGAACCCTTGGTATTTCTAACTGACTCGATCCTAATGATCTGAGTGGTCTGTTTGGTTTATATTCAGTGAGCATATCAGCAATATATTTAGGTCCTAGGCCATTGAGTGACTTATAAACGAGTAAAAGTACTTTAAAATCAATCCTAAATGTAACTGGAAGCCAGTGTAAGGACCTGAGGACTGGTGTGATATGCTCAGATTTTCTGGTTCTAGTCAGAATCCTGGCAGCAGCGTTCTGGATGAGCTGCAGTTGTCTAATGGTCTTCTTGGGAAGGCCGGTGAGGAGACCATTACAGTAATCCACCCTGCTGGTGATAAAGGCATGAACAAGTTTCTCCAAGTCTTGATTGGAGACAAAACATCTAATTCTTGCAATATTTTTGAGATGATAGTATGCTGATTTAGTTATTGCTTTGACATGACTACTGAAACTAAGGTCTGTCTCCAGAATCACCCCAAGATTTCTGACTTGATTTTTAGTTGTTTGACCCCTAGAGTCAAGGTATGCATTCACCTTGAGAACTTCATCTTTGTTTCCAAATGCAATGACTTCAGTTTTCTCCTTGTTTAACTGAAGAAAGTTCTGGCACATCCAACTGTTAATTTCATCAATGCATTGGCAGAGGGAGTCAATGGGGCTGTAGTCATTTGGAGATAAGGCTAGGTAAATCTGAGTATCATCAGCATAGCTGTGATAGGCAATTTGGTTCTTCCTCATTATCTGACTTAGTGGGAGCATATACAGGTTAAACAAGAGCGGTGCAAGAATTGAGCCTTGTGGGACTCCACATGTCATGGCCGTCCACTTAGACTTATGCTCTCCTATACTCACATAATAACCTCTCCCTTCTAAGTATGACCTGAACCATTTGAGTGCCATCCCAGAAAGCCCGACCCAGTTTTCCAGTCTCTCTAAAAGTATGTTATGATCGACAGTGTCAAACGCAGCACTAAGATCTAGTAGTACCAGCACTGATATTTTGCCAGAATCAGAATTGACGCGAATATCATTTATTATCTTAATGAGTGCTGTCTCTGTGCTGTGATGTGCTCGGAAACCAGACTGAAAATTGTCCAGGTATCCATTTGACTTTAAGTAGTTGTTCAGCTGATTAAAAACTACCTTTTCAATAATCTTACCTATGAAAGGAAGATTTGATATGGGTCTATAGTTGCTCAACATGGTGTTATCAAGATTGCGCTTTTTCAGAAGGGGCTTAACAACTGCAGTTTTGAGGGAGTTTGGAAAAGTCCCAGAAAGAAGTGAGGCATTCACCACTTCTAAGAGATCAGCCTCTAAACAGTTAAGCACATTTTTGAAAAAGGATGTGGGAAGTGTGTCAAGATAGCAGGTTGAAGATTTAAGGTGCTGTACTATTTCTTCCAAAATTTTGTTATCAATTTCTTTAAAAACACACATAGTCACTTCTTTTTGAAATTGCGGTCGAATCTGTGTGACCTCTGCATAACTTGAGGATGTGCCAATCGCCTTTCTGATATTATTGATCTTCTCAGAAAAGAAGGAAGCAAACTCATTGCATTTGCTGTCGGAGAGCATTTCACTGGGAATCTGACTTGGGGGGTTTGTCAGTCTCTCAACAGTCGCAAAAAGAGTGCGAGTGTTGTTTAAGTTACTGTTTATAAGGTTTGAAAAGAAAGTCTGTCTAGCTGTGGCTAGTTCCACATTGAAAGCATGAAGGCTGTCTTTATAGATGCTATAGCGAATTTCGAGTTTCGTCTTCCGCCACATCCGCTCAGCTTTTCTGCATTGTCTTTTCATGCTCTGAACTGCTGTTGATTTTCTCCAAATTGATTTCTGTTTCCCCGTCTTCTTGCTGACCTTTATCGGGGCAATATCATCAATAACATTCTTAATTTTTGAGTTAAATGACTCCAGGAGAAGATCAACAGAGTCTGCAGAAATGGTTGGTGTTAATGATATTGCCTCCATAAATAGCGCACTAGTGTTCTCGTTAATGCATCTCTTTCTGATAGAGACAGATCTAGATTCAGTGGTGACCGAGATCAATATATCAAAGAAAATACAGAAGTGATCAGATAGTGCTACATCCTTGATTACAATGGATGAGATGTTTAGACCTCTACTGATGAGTAAATCTAGGGTGTGTCCACGATTGTGTGTGGGTCCGTGCACATGCTGACTCAGGTCAAAAGTGTTTAAAACAGTTATAATTTCTTTTGTAGTTTTGATTTCTGCATTATCTATGTGAATATTAAAATCCCCTGCAATAGCAAAACAGTCAAACTCTGAGGAAATCATTGATAACAGTTCAGTGAAATCATCAACAAAGGCTGGAGAATATTTTGGAGGCCTGTAAATAATGATAAACAGGGTGCGTGGAGCACCTTTCAGCACAATACCTAGGTATTCAAAAGATGAATACTGACCAAATGACATTTGCTTGCACTGATAAACATTTTTAAACAGAGCAGCTACACCTCCACCTCCACCTCTCCTAACAGTCCTGCAGACACTTATAAAATTAAAGTTAGGAGGGGCTGTTTCATGAAGGACTGTTGCACTGCAGCTGTCTTCTAACCATGTTTCATTTAAAAACATAAAATCCAGGTTGTTTGTGGTTATTAAATCGTTGATCAGAAATGATTTATTTTTAAGTGAGCGAATGTTTAAAAATGCTAACTTGATGGAATTACATTTTGTCTCTACAGCAATCTTAGATTGATGCATTATAGGCCGCAGGTTAGATGGGTTAGCCGTACGGCTTGAGAAGGTCTTAGACTTTCTATTGCTTAATAAAACAGAGATAGAGGAGGCTACAGGCACACTGGGTTCCCGCTTGTTCTGTAAACATTTGTGAATGTTGCTGCTAATATAGCGGGGACCCAACACATATCACTGAGAGCTGTTATCAGTTGTTTTTGGTTCACCTACACCAGATGGAGAGGGGTTTGGGCCTTGACGTTGTGGCAGCGGCCGGAGAGCTCTCGCAGGAGGAGGAGGGTGAGCTGGGCCTGCAGTCTTTGGTGGTTGTGGGGCCCGCCGTTTTTTAGTTGATATCTGGGGGCTTGAAGCGAAAGAGTGGGAGAGTTTGGTCCCAGCATACACCAGTTCCTCCATTTTCTGTGAGAAGCTTAGAAGTGGAGATTCTGGGGAGAGTGATAGTGTATCTGGTGAGCAGGGCTCTGGCTCTGGTGTTTCCGCTGGCTGTGAGATGTCGTTCTGGCTTCCCTGGCTGTTTTCCAGAAGGTCGTCCTTGGGTGCTGAGTCTTGGAGCTGTTGTAGTACGTCACAGTCTGCATGTGATGAGCTCTGTGGGCAGGGCTCAGCTGGGATGTCCATGAGCAGTGCTTGTTGTGGCTGCGTGGTGTTATCATGTTGACTCAGAAGCTGACATGAAGTCCTGTGGTCACTCATATACTGTCCAGGTGTGTGTGTGCCATTCAGGCCGAGTAGATTGGCACACACCGCTGAAGGATGACGGAGGGAGAAATAGATATTGTCCTTAAGCACTCTTGCACCGAGTCTGTTTGGGTGGAGGCCATCTAGTTTAAACAGTTGTCTGTGGCCCCAGAAAAGGTTGAAGTTGTCGATGAAGTTGACTCCTTTTATACTGCAGGTTCTTTGTAGCCATGTATTCAGCCCAAGCAACCGTGAGAACATGTTAGTTCCCCTTGCTGGGAGTGGTCCACTGATGAACGACTGAACTTCAAGATTTTGAAGCGTTTCAAAGAGTTCACTGAAATCCTTCTTAAGGAGTTCTGACTGCTCCTTCCGAATATCATTCTTCCCCACATGGATGATGACTCGATTTGCAGTCTTGTGCTTCATCAGAATGTTCCGAAGTTCTTTGTTCACATCAGAGACATTTGCTTGAGGAAGGCAGTATGTAGTTGTAGTCCTGCTGCTGATGTTTCTGATAATAGCATCACCCACTATCAGAGTCCTGGGCTCGGCTGCGCTCTGAGCTGAAAGCCGCTGTCTGCTCGACCTTGAGCGCCTGTTAGTAGCGATGTTAGCTGCTGGCTGATTCGATCCGTGTTTAGTCACATTTGCAGATTTCTCACCCACATTCATTAATGCTTCAAATCTGTTCTCAAGATGTATAGGGGGTGGTAGAATGCCAGTGTTTACAAGTCTTGTCATAGCCGTATCTGGGGTAGAGGATGCTACAGCAGCAATACGAGATACTCGTGATAATCTGATGTCTCGATTGCCTTTGGGTCTCGCTCCCTGTTTGTGCCATCGATTTGTCTGTCGATCTGTTTCGGCTTTTTCCTCTACACTTTGTATAAACTTTTGAGATTCAGAGGACTCACCAGCTGTATGCTGAGGGGGTCCGTGATGACCGTCTGCTGTGTGTTCCGCCTGTTTTGGAAGTCCAGTAAGTAACTTTGTTTCAAGAACCGCAATCCTTTGTAGAAGTTTGTGGCAGTTCATGCAGCAAGTAGATTCCACGAGAGGCATTTTCTCTAGTCTGTTTGAATGTAGACAGCTGTGTTTTTCCGTCTCTGGAATGTAAACTGCTGGGAGAAAGTCTTAAGTTTCCCCAAAAAAAATGTGTTGTCTGAGCACTGTGCTGATCTGCTGAAGTTAAAGTTAAAATCTTGGAGAGATATGAGAAAAATGCAAAAATAGGGAGCAAAGCGGAGAGCAATAAGCAAGAGCGTCCGAACAGTAGCAAAGCCGGAAGTAGCTCAAGTGTAAACGCTAAAACCTCACAAACAACACAATGAAATTAAAGTGCTTTATATCCCAGCTGACCTTACGTCTGTTGTTCAGGTGCGTGCTGTGATTGGCCAGACCTACATGCTAACGCATGATGAGGAACTGTGGGAGAAAGAGCTTCCAGCCAATGTGGAGACTTTCCTGTCTCAATCCCTTGACCCGCTAGCTGACCGCTCGGATCGAGGAAGAAACTTTGCTCAAGCTGAGAGAGATAAAACCAGAGTGGTGTCTTATCGTGTCCCACACAATGCAGCCCTGCAGGTGTACGACTACAGAGAGAAGAGGGCCAGGTACGTAGTGATACTTACATTTACATTTATTCATTTAGCTGACGCTTTTATCCAAAGCGACTTACAATTGCTATATATGTCAGAGGTCGCACGCCTCTGGAGCAACTAGGGGGTTAAGTGTCTTGCTCAGGGACACATCGGTGTCTCACAGTGGATTCGAACCCGGGTCTCTCACACCAAAGGCATGTGTCTTATCCACTGCGCCATCACCACCCCATTGATACTTGTTTGAGCGACGGTCATATGATTATACGTTTTTATTTTTTTATTACTTATTTGTTTTAGTTAATTAATTAATTTATTTGTGTAGATAATTGTTACATTTACAAGTTAAAAACTTAAATTAGAACTCGGATTTCATCATTTGGACATTCTAAATCAGCTTGGCCATTCTCTTTCTCATTCTGTTTCTCTCACAGGGTGGTGTTTGGCCCTGAAATGGTGATGCTGGGTCCTGATGAACAGTTTACAGTGCTTTCCCTTTCCGGAGACAAACCCAAACGTCCTAATGTCATCAAAACCATTTGTCTCCTGCTTGGCCCAGACTTTTGCACGGACATCATCACCATCGAGACGGCCGATCACGCTCGCTTGCAGCTGCAGCTCTCTTACAACTGGTACGTTGTGTCTGTGTGTGCTCTTAAGCCTTATTAGAAAACGTCTCCAGGAGTAAAAATCAAGTGCAAATAAACAATAGTCTGATCAGAGGAGTGAGCTCACTTTCTTTCCCTCTGTGTCAGGCACTTTGATATCAAACAGCCCACTGAAGCGGCCAAGGCTACGGCTCTGTTCTCTGTGCCAGACTTTGTGGGTGACGCGTGCAAAGCCATCGCTTCCAGAATCAGAGGAGCGGTGGCCTCAGTGCAGTTTGATGATTTCCACAAGGTATGTGACACTCCTTTAGAGTTTTATTGCTCTGATACCGCTCTTTGTTTAGTGCTCTGGCTTTTGGCCATGATTGTAAGTGTGGCAATTAAAGTTAAACTTTGCACTACTTTTCAAAATTTCGGGGTCAGTAAGATATGTATTTTTTTTAATGAATTAATACAGCACATTTATTTAGTAAGGATGCAATGTTAATGTCTAAAGTTACACAAAAAAAATCTGCTTCAATTAAATGCTGTTCTTTTGACGTTTCTCTTCTTTAAAAAATCCTGAGAAAATGTATCAAGGTTTCCACAAAAATATTTAGCTGTTACAACATTCATGAGAAATATATAGAAGAAATATCTCTTTAGCAGCAAATCAGAAGACTAGAGTTATTGATGCTGAAAATTCAGTTTTCCCATCACTGGAATGAACTAGATTTAATATAGCAAACAGTTATTTTAAATTGTAATAATAATTCACAATATTACCGTTTTTACTGGTTAAAGAAATGCAGGTGAGCATATAATACTTATTTCAAAAACTTTAAAATTCTTACCCACCCCAAGCTTGAGAATAGTAATGTATATTGTTGTATTTTTCTATATTTGACCTGTGGGTCCATGTCTTACAAATTGCTTTGAAAAGTTTTGAAAATTTCTTAAATATTGCAGCTGCACTTGTTATTTACTGTAAAGCTTTTATGTTGTGTTTCTCTTGATTTGTTCATTTTCAATGCATGCTTAAGCCCCTAAAAGCAAAGAAATCAGCATAAAGACGTCAATTCAAGGATGTGATCAGGCTTGTTCGTCTTATGTCTTTGCATCCATTCCTTTTTCAGAACTCCATCAGGATCATCTGTTCGGCTGTCTTTGGTTTTGATGAGAAGCTTGCGGTGCGGTCCAGCCTGCGCTTTAATCAGAACGGGTTAGTTATCAGCAGCGTGGACATTCAGTCTGTAGAGCCGGTGGACCAGCGCACCCGTGACGCCCTACAGAAGAGTGTGCAACTAGCCATCGAAATCACCACCAATTCACAGGAGGCTACTGCACGGTACAAACCAAACACTTCATCTTACTGTCTTTTATAGTTAGTTTTTTTCTTTAAATCAATTATTTAAACATTACATGTAAACATTTAAATTCTTTAATTTACATATAATTGAAGTATAATTTAAATTAAAATCGTTAAATTCTTCATTTCTAATTTTACAGAACTCAACATTATTGTACATTTAAGATATCTTTTCACTTTCTCCAACAAACAACAGACTCATTTCCAGATTAATTTCCAATAAGAGTAGTGCAGGAGCTGCGTAATGTTACAATCAAATGCGTTTGCAGAATTTTTTGCATTGGAATATTTAAACCTTTTAGCTTTTCTAATCAGAACTATTAGATTAGTGAGAACCATAGTCAGAATTACCAGTATTTTTGCACTAAAATGTCAAATATGACAGTTTCTGTAAGATGGATGGTTATGAAATTTAAGCTAAATTTAAAGTAAATTTAAGGGTGGTCGGTCCTTCTCTTTTGTAGCACCCAGCCTGCCTTTAAATGTGAGGTCTGCTCCTTCATTAGCCAGTTTTATATCGGTTCTTAAATCTTATTTGTTTCCTCAGAGAACAAATTAAGATTAGTTTGTTGTTTTCTGATTGTATTCTATTTAATGTGTTTGTATTTTATATGCATATTTAAATGTGTGTGTGTCTTAATTATTTATACTAATTAGCCCTAGAAAACCACCTATGTGTTTTTCAGATGTATTGACAGTCATTGTTTTTTGTGTGGATACATATTTCTAAATTCATTATTTATTAATTTTCCCTGGTGAATAAGTGGAGGGTAGCTGTTCCTTCATAAAGAATTTGAAAGTTCTGTGCGACTGCCACTAGGGGGTAAAGTGTCAGCGATAGTAAAAAGCTTGATGGGTATTTTTTCTAAGTCTCTCTGAATCTCTCAATTTTCATAAACAATGGTTTCCTCTGATGTTTTATTTAAAGGCACACTATGTAACTTCAAATGTTCTTTTGCAAGACACATACAGTTTCATTTATTAACTGCTAGAGTGCCAAAAATTACACAGTGTACCTTTTAAAGAAGACTCAAACTTCTGTTATTCTACCAGCTTTCCCTATTTTTCCTATGTATTTGTTTGTCATGCTCATTTACACTGATTTTCCTTCTTTCAGACACGAGGCAGAGCGTCTGGAGCAGGAGGCTCGGGGTCGCCTGGAGAGGCAGAAGATCACAGACCAGGCCGAGGCAGAGAAAGCCAGGAAGGAGCTGTTAGAGCTGGAGGCTCAGAGGTAAGTTCACTGCAAGGGCCAATGCTATGCTAAAGTTTGTCTGCACGTTTAATGTTTTCATGGTCAATAATCAGTGTGTGTGTTTCTCAGTGCTGCAGTGGAGAGTACAGGAGCGGCGAAGGCTGAGGCACAATCTAAAGCTGAGGCGGCTCGTATACAGGGAGAGGCAGCGGTGGAAGAGGCCAAACTCAAAGCAGAGGCTCAGAAAATCGAAGCCGTATGTCATCCAGACTTTGCTAGTTCTCATTTTTTTTATTCTTAGCCTGTTATAATTTGACCATTTTCCTCTCCTCTGTGTGTCAGGACGCTGAGCTGGCCCGTCTGTGTAAGGCGCGTGAGCAGGAGCTGATTTACAAGAAGGAGATGGACCAACTGGAGATACAGAAGCGGCAGAAACTGGCAGAAATCGAGAGCCTGCGCTTCAAGCAGTTGATGGAGAACATGGGCACAGAAACCCTGAAGGAAATGGCCCGAGCCGGGCCCGAACTACAAGTAAGTCAGCATTGGGATAGCAAATTAACTTCTTTCTGTTGTGGCTTTGCATCACAAATGTTTTATGGATGGATGTAGATTCTGTCGTTTTAATATTTTGTCAGTGGGATAAATAACATAATAAAATAATTGGTCTGACATGTACCATGTTTTCTTCCAGGTGAAGCTCCTGCAGTCTTTGGGTCTGAAGTCTACTCTTATTACAGATGGCTCCTCTCCCATTAATCTCTTTACTACTGCCAATGGCCTTCTGGGGGCTCTGCAGGGCAAAGGACAGGATGAATAAATAAAAAAATAAGAGAGACAGAGGTTAAGAGGCCTTATACCACTTTATATGCATAAATAAAACTGTGATGCTGTACTGTGTTATTGTTTTCATTCCTAATAGCTATTACAGGAAAGCCCTGTAAGTGCAGTATTAGTGGTACCTTTGCTGTCTTAGTTGAACTAACACTCAGTTCATTGTAATAGATATGTTTTTGCTTTACTAACACGTATACATTTCATAGACTTTTAGTTTACGTGTCAAGCTGAAATGTGCCTATGGTGCCTTAAATAATTCAGTTCAACCAAAAAAGCTTTCTAGAATATACGTTTCTTTACTGAGCTTTGCTTTTTACAGCAATACAACAACATTTAGTGTCCAATAATATGTCAAATATCAAATAAAATAGTTTGCATTGCTCATCAGCGCTCTTCATTTATTTCATTTCATAAAATTATAGTTAGACTATTTATAGTTTCGATGCTATCTATCAGTCATCAACTGTGTGCCAAGCCCTGTGGTGTAGAGCAACTGCTTGGAACCACAGATTCATACAACAACATAAACATGTCCTGGGGCTGGACATCCAGTCAGAGTACTCAAAGTGTGTGTGTGTGTGTACTTGTTTATGCTACATTGTGTGTCCCCACAAGGATAGTAAAACCTGAAGGGAAAAAAATGATTAAAATTGTAGGTAGGTAAATATAGTCTAGGTGTATCCAAGATGGACACAAATCAGAAAGGCAAAGTAAAGCCCAAGAAATATTAACATAATAAACATTTGTTAATAAACTCAGGTTTTGAATGCTTGTAATTTAGATATGTGGCTACATATATGTAGTGTTTTTATTCATTTTACTCTCTTGTTTAATCTTCTACTTACAATGTTATATTTTAGACAGATTACCCATACGTGTTCAGTCTTTGCAAAATCTTTATCAAATTAGAGAGAAGATAAATATAAATTACTTCACCACTTAGAAGTAGTTAATTTGTAACGTGACATGCAATGAAATCGTTCATGAATAGGCATGAAAGTTGAGCTCACAACACTTCTGCGGGTTCAATAAATGTGATGGATGGCCTTGTGTGCGCATCTGTCAGCTTTGGTGAGACTTTACAGTTTTATGGCCTTTTACATATATTTGATACTTATTTGATCTTTGCACATTGTTACGCCTGCAGGTGCGACATTGCAAGGGATATTAAAGCAATGCTAATATTAAAGCATTGTTTAAACAACACAATCATTTTCTCTACTAAAAGACATCAGAGCAGATCGATTCCCTCTGTTTTTCATCTACTGTGCAAGAATTAACCTTAAATGCCACACACCCACTGGTGCCTGATGGAACCAAGCAAAAAGGAACACTGGATGAATCACGCGAATGAATCGTTTTATTCAACCGACTCAAAAGATTCGAGTCACTGAATCAAAAGCCTTAACACTACCCAGAGCTTTCTCTCTACGAGAAACCACCAAAAAAGAGAAACGCGGAGCACGCGCACAGGTTCAGGCAGTGAGGGAGAACAGAGTCATAAACGCAGTGGATCATATGCCGACAGATCACCTCACGTTTTTACACTGATACACTAGTATATGACAGGATAAAGACATTCTTTATTTTCATTCTTAATTCTGTGGCACCACATGAACTTCGATGTGCTACTGTTTATTTAAATTCAAAATGAGAAATATCCTAATGATTTTTGCTGTCATTTTGCATTAGACTAAGGTGAGTTCACTTTCGATCTGCATGCATGCTCCTCTGGTTTATTACCATCATTTCGGTCCTCGCATCAGTGCATCAGCCGTGGCTCGGGTGCTGTGGGTGTGTCTCTTTTCTTACTGCTGTTTTCTGTATGTATATATGTGCATGCACTGCTCCATTATTCTCACTGAATTATGATATAGCCATTTGGCAGGCGTAGAGGACCCAGTGTGTGACTGTGTCTGTTGTGTGCTAACATCTCTAGACAGGTATCTCTTTGAATTTCAAAGAGTGAGACAGATGAAAGGGAAAAGCCATTGATGTGAGATTGATTGCTTATTCAATTGATTTGAGGGTTATGTTAAAAGTGACATGGAGCAGTGTTCAGTTAGTATATATTGTCATAAATCATAAAATGTTTTATAGTTGCAGATATGGGTGTGTCAGTTGATGCTCTTTGTTTTCTCATAGATGTTGGTGTATAGGCTATATCTAAGGCTCAGTACAGCGTAATGAGTATATTACTTTGTTTCTATCTGAATACGATTAGGGTTCATTTTACATTGAATAGGTGTTTTTCTGAGATCTTGGGTGTGACAGCTTGTTTTAAAGACCATACACAGCATCAACATGTTGTGTAGTTTTGGGCAGTCTAGTCCTTTTGATGGCTGCAGCTCTCCCACAAAAATCTGTCATCTTTCAGATCTGTACGATGAGGCGGATGAGGATCGCACACAAACAAGGCTGTGGTCTTTATGTTTCATTTTTGTCCCTGCAGGGTCTCAGGAGAGATTCCTGCTCTGAGGGAGATTAAATGCAGGCAGGTGAACAGGTGCAGACTGAGATGTTGAAAAAAACAACATCTTTGGTTACACCTCACTTGACAAAATGATTTACCATACCTTGGTAAATTATGGAGTAAAGAACAGATAAAGTATAGTGAATTTGTTTACATATTATTATCTCCAAGTGATAGCAACTTAATGTAGATTTTATTTTGGTTTCTCCTGTTTCAGCAACAATAATTCAGCCATTTGATTTCCTCAAAAAGTGTGGACACTGCGGCTCTGTAGCACAATCAAAACATTGCTATGTATGTTTTAAATACTAGCTTTTTTGTTCAGTGTTTGGGGCATGACTATCTGTTTTTCAAACCAGAGGTACACAGGGGTAGTGTTTTTGGGAAGCTGGTTTGAAAACAGACCATTTTTCTTCAATTCTATTTGATGTAAAAATTACTTCACCTTTAAACAGGTAGATAAAGGGACAAGTTAGGTTTTACAAAAAAGCTCAAGTACTAGTAAGAAGAGTAGTTCAGCAATTTGTTACACATTTATACATGTTCATGTGTAAAGTGTAACTGCATAGTACAATTTATAGAATGTGATTTTAAGATAAGTTTGGGGTCTGATATATTTTCAAATAAAATGGAAAATGGAAACCATGATACATTTGTCAGGATTCTTTGATGAATATAAAGTTTAAAAGAACAGCATTTTTAAAATAAATCGTTGTAACTATATAAATTAGAAACATCTTTAGTGTCACTTTTGATCATCTTTGCTAAAAAAGTAATAATTTAGTTTTAAGAAATTATATATATATACACATATACACACAAGACTGAATGGTAGTGTAAATTATTGGCTTCATAATATAAACGCTTGTGAATAGGCATTGTACAATTTATATAATGTCTTAAATATTTTTATTGATTTTTACCCAACAGTTCTCAACCAATCAGAAACCCTAAATTTATACGGACATATAAGCTTGATTTTGCCACACATCAGTTGTCATAAACATCTTGAGAATGGATGCGAATGCTGAGGCCAGCATTCCCACTGCTGCTCCCGGTGCAGTGGAGGAAGAACAGCAACAGCAACAATCAGAGCAAGAGACCAGTCAGCAACCAGGTACAGAGTCGCACCTCACCGGCAACACCTCACAGCCAGTCAAGACCGAGCAACAAGATCCACCCCCCACCACAACACCTACCCCTGCTGAAAACCCCGCCCCCTCTCAGGATGCCCCACCCAGAGATCACCTGACAGTCATCGACGAGAATATGGAAACAAGTAAATAACTATTTAAAAATTATTTTAGTCATGCATTTTACTTTGTTTGTTTATTAAATAGTTTATAGAATGTTTTTCAATCTAAATTAATTTTAATTTTTACATTTAGGGTAGTAGATCCTAAATGTAAGGACCTGCGCATATCACCTGTCATCAGACCCCATGGCATCAAAATGAGAGTTTTGTGGCATTAAGTCCATGTCTGCTAGCTTTGAGGCCATCTGTATGCTAGCGTACACCTAAAAGCTTACAAAATTGACTTTTAGTAGATTCAAATTTATTAGAATCGTGACATTATCTTGCACTCACAGGCATATATATATATATATATATATATATATATATATATATATATATATATATATATATATTAGACAGCACTTCCCCTAATACCACTTGTCTCTGACTAGCAATATTAATTAGCAAATCTTGTAGCCCTTTGATATGACACCCCCTGCTTCCTGTTTCAATAGGAAACTTACAGCACTTTTCAAAATTTTGCGCTGAGATTTTTTTTTTTTTTACGTTTTTGAAAGAAGTCTCTTATGTCTACCATTGCTGCAATTATTTGATCAAAAATACAGTAAAACATTAATATTGTGATATATTACTACAATTGAATAACTGTTAATAACTATTATTAAATGTTTTCTGTCTTAATATATGTGACACTGGACCACAAAACCAGTGTTAAGTAGCACAGGTATATTTGTAGCAATAGCCAACAATATATTGTATGGGTCAAAATTATAAAAATAATTTATGCCAAAAATCATTAGGATATTAAATAAAGATGTTCCATAAAGATATTTTGTAAATTTCCAAAAAAAATATATCAAAACTTAGATATATACAAAACTTAGCATTGCTGAGGACTTCATTTGGACAACTTTAAAGGCAATTTTCTCAATATTTAGATTGTTTTGCACCTTCAGATTCCAGGTTTTCAAAAAGTTTTATCTTGGTCAAATATTGTCCGATCCTGACAAACCATACATCAATGGAAAGCTTATTTATTCAGCGTTCAGATTATGTAAAACTCCCATTATGTAAAAACCCCTCACATACAGCACACTCCCTCTTTGACCTGTTACCATCTGGTCGACGTTACAGAGCTCTGAGCACCAGAACGACCAGACACAGGAACAGTTTCTTCCCTCAGCCAATCCATCTCATGAACACTCAACAATAAATGTGGAACACACAACTATAATACACTATCCATTCACCACACTCACTTATATTATTTTTATTTTCCATTTCTAATTTGCACATACTTGACCTGAACATACATAGTTGTCTATATTATATATTGTGTTTTTGCTGTTTTGTACATTGCCAATTTGGATATTTGTATTATTCTTTATTATCTGTGTCCTGTCCTGTTACTGTCTTTCTGTTGCACTCTGGAGCTTCTGTCACTACAACAAATTCCTTGTATGTGTAAACATACTTGGCCAATAAAGCTCATTCTTATTCTGATTCTGATTTTCAAAAATTTAAACCTTATGACTGGTTTTGTGGTCCATGGTCACATATCTGAAAATGTAATTTATTTCTGTGATTTCAGCATCATTACTTCAGTCTCCAGTGTCACATGATCCTTCAGAATTCAGTCTAATATGCTGATTTGCTTAAGAAATATTTCTTATCATTATCAATGTTGAACAAAGGTAATACTTTTGTGGAAAACATGAAAACATTTTTTTTCCCAAAATTTCATTGATGAATAGAAAGTTCTATTTTTTTCTATTATATAAATGATCTCTTTAATGTCAGCTTTTAATAATTCAGTGCATCATTAATGAATGAAACCATTCATTTGCTTTTTAATTAATCATACTAACTTTTGAATTACAGTGCATTAATAAAGGAAAGAAAACAGCACTTGTCAAGGCATGGGGTCTTTAATAATCACCTTATAGTCCAACAGTGATGTACAAGCTGCTCCTTCTGTCCTTACAAGAAAAATTATCTCTTTTTTCTCAAATTCTTTGAGTGCTAATCTTAGACCAGGAGCCAGACTGATACAAAATGATTTACAACCTCGCTCTGCTTTCACTCCCTTTTCTTCTCAGCATTTGTACCATCCCCCGCTGTCTTTCTTGTCTGTTTTTCTCAACAAGTAGATGAGTCAGATGCAGTTCCCCTCTGCCAGTAAAGCCTGAGCAGGAGATATCAGTGCATTTAGTTTAGAAACAAACAAAAGAATCGCTTCTTTTAAAAACAGACACTCTGAAATGCAGGCCTCATGTGTTTCTCTCTTTCGCATCACTACAGGTAATGGTGTTTGCCCTGGTCCTATCGAAAGGTCTCCAAGCGCTGTTTCTCCTCCTCGTCAGCAGCATGCTAAGCCCAACCATGTGCACGCAAACGGGCGAGCCAGGCTGAGCAGCCGCTCCGGGTCAGTGAGTCACATGGGGTCACCTCGACCGTCACTCACCCGACAGCCCAGCGCAGCCACCGATGTTGGAGACGGATCCAAACCCAACGATTATCTCATTTGGGCGATTCTGGCCTGCCTCTGCCCTGTCTGGCCCATTAACATCGTCGGCTTGACCTTCTCAGTCATGGTGTGTGCTTGTGTGTTCATGGGGTGGGATTGCTGGGTACAGTTTCTGTCGAGTAAGGAGGGACTGCGATTTCACTTGTGTATGCAAGAATTATGCTACGCAGTGTACGAAAGTAACTTCTTTGCCTTTAGAGGTTCAATTGAAAACATTTCTTACCAGCCAAGAAACTGTATTTGGCATAATTCCTTCGGGTGATAATGGAATGAGTTGTTCTTTATGTAGATTTTTCCTCCTCTTCATTCAACTTCTCTTTCTACTCTCAGTCTCGAAACAGTCTGCAGCAGGGCAATATGGATGGTGCACGTCGTCTTGGCCAGAATGCAAAAATCCTGTCCATCGTGTCATTGGTGGGTGGGATTGTCATCATTATTATTACTATCGTCATCAACTGGGGTGGTGAGTATCCTTCCCATGAGGCCAGAGCATGTGAAATTGAATGCAAGCTTAGAGCTGACTTTGTGATTTACGTCAATGTCAAGTTGAAGCTTTAGCTCACGGTCAGGATTTGAATTAGATCTGATTACAGGTGAGATCAATCTTTGGCCTGTAACTAATGGATCTGATATTATATTTTAAAGGTTAGATTAAGATCTAATTTTTTGTCAGTTCAGGATCTGGAATGTGACATGCACCATTTCAAAGTTTGGGTCGGTAAAATTTTTTTATGTTTCTGAAAGAAGTCTCTTATACAAGGCTGCATTTATTTGATCAAAAATGTAGTTAAAAATAGTACTAATGTAAAATATTATTACAATATATAATAACCGTTTTTTATTTTTATATATTTTAACATGGCAAGCATCATTACATCAGTCTTCAGTGTCACATGATCCTTCAGAAATCATTCTAATATGCTGCTTTGCTGCTCAAGAAACATTTCTTACTATTATAAATGTAATTATTATCAATGTAACTGAAAGCAGTTGAGCTGATTAATATTTTTGTGGAAACTGTGTCTTTTCAGGATTCTGTAATGAACAGAAAGTTCTACAGGACAGCATTTATTTATTCTAAATGTCTTTACTGTCACTTTTGATCAATATAATTAATCCTTTCTGAATAAAATCATTAATTTATTACCAAAACATCTTACTGACCCCAAACGTTGTAGACACAAAAAGCTTAGGTGTTCATTTTTGAAGTAGGTGTTTTGTTTGTAATTCACTTTGCTTCATTCTTTCAACACCTCTTCTTCTCTTTCAGTAATACTTAAGACCTGATGGCCGTCACGACACTCAGGGTGAAGTCAAATTCACAGCCAACAACCAATCCATGATGACCATTTTCTTCTTCCATGTGTCATTCATCTCTCTACATCTGAATGCTTTTTCAGTTGTTTTGTACTCTATCTGAAGACTCTGAAGCTGGATGTTACATTTATCTTGTATCGTGCCAGACCAATCAAAAACAACATGGACTCTTCAGCTCCTCGAAAGCCTGGAATCATGAGCGAAGCAGCAAGGCATGCATGTTTTTTGTTTTGTTTTTTTTCAACAAGGGACTCGTCGTTTGAGATGATGCCAGTGAGGAGGCCACACACATGATCTCATTTCATTTGTCATGCACCCCTTGAGGATGTGAGGGAGGAAAAGAATGAGAGGGGATCGACAAAGATTAGATTTTTTTATGCACAAGCTGATTTTAGTATCCCTGTTCAGAAGTGTGAATCCATCAAGAAAAGCTCAGATTAAAATGTAATCGATTATATAAAACAGCAAATGGCTTCCGAGTTGGCATCCATCCACAGATGAGTCCGATTACCTTAAGAGCTGCTCTAGACACTGTTGTCTAGGCTTTCTTTTTTCCTTTGATGAAGGGATAAGCTGCACCCAGCGTTTAAACACGCTGATTTTGTCTCGAAGGATTGAAACGATGTGGAAGAACAGCACAGGAGCCTCTCTCTCTTTCTCTCTCACAATGTACAGATATTAAGATGAGGTTATCACACATAAACAAGGAAAGATGTATCAGAGAATCCTACAGATAGAGAAGGAGGGAGAGGTGAGGAGAAAGTGGGAGGGATCGAGACCTAGCCGCAGTCTTTTGTTTCACACAGATGGAAGGATGGAGAGAGAAGGATAGAGGAGGAGAGGAGGGGGGCAGTAAGATACCTCAGAGATGGCGAGATGTAGGGAATGCAGTAGCGTTGAGAGGGATCTGAGCTGCCTCTGATTGGCTGCTTGCGTGTGTGTGAGCGTGAGGAAGCCAATATCGTAACGCTCACCAACATGCCCTCCCCTCTTCCTCACAGCTATGCTCAGCCATATCCTTCAAGGAAAACAGCAAGCAGACCATTAATTTAGTATTATGTTTTAGCAGTATGATACAAACAGTCATGTTTTTATACCATGTTTACAATAGAATCAGACATGTTCAGCAGAAACACTAGGACGTTTTGACCATGACGAATCATTTTACACAGCTACAAACTGTTTGTTTGGTGGAATCATTTGTGTTGCTCAACAGAATCATATCTGAATCATTCCTGGTCAGGCCACACCGACTGTGCCAAAATTCAGACTCTGCCAAGACTCCAGCTTAGGAGGGCATGTTTGTGACTGAAACAGGAAATGAGAGCATTGATGCATTTTTAAGAAAGCATATATGTAGGGATGTACTTATATTAAAATTGTAGCCCATACTGATAAGCCATTAATTGTTCTCTTATTATGGCAGATAGCCGACAAATGGCTTATATTAAAAATGTATACTATTTTGTCTATAAAAAGATTGAAACCGCTAAAAATGTAATTTAGGCTTGAAAAAAAGTGCTTAAAATGAACTTTTTTAAAGATTACGTTTCACAGTGTTATTGAATTATTCATGTGTTTAAAGATGAATGAGAGGACAAAGGTAATCTAAATGTAAAAATAGAGGAAATCAGAATGCGCATTTACAAATCCAATATAAGCCTAAAAATGAAAAAATAGACTGATACATTTAAATATGACAACTGATAAATTAAATTTTAAAAAAGAGGAAATGGCAAATATATAATATCAACCAAAGAGTATCCAATATTGCCATGTAGATCAATTTAAATGCTACAGACTGATAATTAAATGTAAAAACAGAGGAAATGAGTATGCAGAATATCCAGATTTATGTTGATAAAACATAAATTTAAATACTACCAAACTGTATATTTAAAAGATCGGGATCTTATTGTGCATCTCTACATATGGAGTTCTTTTACAGATAAAATTACAAATCCCTCATTTTCATGGCTTCAGGTCTCTTGCATGCAGAAAGTGACTCTGTTTCATTGATGTTTACAGCTTTTTGATGGCGATGGGGCACTTGTTAACTCACTGAAATCAAGTATTCCTATTTTTTTACAAGGCAAAACCTTTGCTGTGTAGCACTTTGTAAGTGTTCTGTATCTAGCACAACATATTCTGTACCACAAACAGTGTGAATGTGAGCATGCTGACTCAGGTTGGGTGATGAGAGGGTGAGAGGCTTGCATAAACGGATGGGGCTACAATGGTCTTTTTGATACATTTGAGTTTGTGACTGCTCTACATCCCCACCGCTCAAATATGAATTAGCGTAGCATGCACATTTGATCCACCCGCGTGCAGTCAGTGAATGCCAGCTTGACTTTTGTTCTCTTGAATTGGTCTGCTCAGCTATATTTATATTTAACCTGCTTACGAATTCATGCTTGTATATACGTATGTATGTATATATGTGTCTGTACATATTTGTACCGCTTCCATTCGTGTCTGGTAATCTGAATCTCTTCGATGGACATGAACAGTGTTCGTAATGCAAATCTTGACTGTTAACACTGCAGTGCTTTCACAAATTTTATCATTCTTGAGTATTTTTATTGGTATGTGTTTTGAAATTGGCCCTCTCAGCGTACAGTAAGTCCGCGGCCATTTGTTTTGTATGCCGTTTGTGCTTTGCTGAAACTTTGACCTTACAAGCGTGTTTACACACCGATTACAGATTGCCTATGCTGCACAGAGCAATTCTATAAAGAAATGTTTCAGAGACACCAGCCGAGTCAATTCTCTGGGTTACAAGTTCTACCTGCTGTTCAAAGTATCTATTTATTGATGTGAAGATAAATTCTGTTTTTGTGTTTATTAAACATTCCCTTACAAATTCAACTGCATTTTGGTGAAAGCACCTGTGCTAGTCAAGACTTTTCATGAAATGATTTGAGAGGCATTGTGATAACTCTTGTGGCTAATATAATCCTGATTTAATGCAGATCTGCCTGTGCATGCCTTAATGAATTGCTTTGGAACAACAATATGTTATGTACACTGTATCTGAACCGAAGCGTTTGATAGATCTTGCGGTATTGATCCTTCTGTACCGATTATGCGTCATTGAGTCCAGTGAATAAACGGTCTCTCATTATGCCACTCCTGTGTGTTCGTTCTCTGTCATTATAAACACATTTGAGGCTTTGTGTGCCAGCCGCTAGGTCTCAGATAAGGGCTTTTCACACTTTTAACCCTGGGTTATTGTCGTTCTAATCCTGCTTTTAACCTGGGTAAAGGTAGAGTTCACACTTGTAATTTAGAAGCGGGGTGAGCACTGCTTTTTACCTGGGTTATAAAACCCTGCTCCAGAGAAGGCTTAGCGCTGCTTTTGTGGTGTTAACCCACATTGTGGTGCCATCTTATACAGAGTGAAGATGGAATTTTACAACCAGGGCTGAAACCATCTTAGAAATTGAGGGGAGCTAGAAATTAAAAATGGCCAAACTGTCTCCCCCAACATTTTAAATTCTTCCACTGTTCTGCTGCACGTAATTAAGGTCTATTTTAACTTTAATAGTTACATTTTTAGGCTGGTGTATGCCTCAGCTGCCAGGGTCAAAATGATTGAGATGGCCAATCAAATTAAAGTAATCGAGGTCCATTGTTCACAGTTTTAACATCGAAAAAGAGCAAGGTAAGATGAAAGTAGCAATAAAGTGTCAATATTTGACAGCTGTTTTACTATAGAAATGTTAAACAACCAACAGTAATATCCAGTGATGCAAACTACTCAACTTTTTACTCAAATTTTGCCATTTTTAATGGATAATATATCATTTATGTGACTCCAATCAATGACACTGACACCGCAAATATACAATAGTAACCCATGTTTTTACAGTGTGAAATAACAGTGTATGAATACACATTAAATGTTAACCCTGTGTAAAGTATCAAGCAAGATAACCCATCTGTTTATCCAGGGTTCAGAATGACCCAGGGTTAGCTATTTCATGTGGGAAAAGCCCTTGTATATTGTTTATTCATTCCTCACAGGACACACCCTCTCCGCTGTTTCCTTGCTCCCTCAATACTGCACATGTCTCCAGGATGTTACAGTTTCCAGGGCAACGGTTGGTAGGCGAGGAGGACAGTGAGGGACCGGGGTGCAGCAGGATAGGGAAAATGAGAGCGTGCGCTCAGACTTCACTGGTGTGTTTAAACAATCTATCTCATTTGAATTTTTTAGCAGCATGCATTATTAAAAGACTCTGGAGGAGTGGAGACGGCGAGAGAAAGTGTGAGCGAGTCAGGTTAATGGCAGCTGCAGAGACAGACTGGTTTAAAGTTGAGGCTTTGAAATGGAGACAGTGAAAATGGGATATTTTTGTGCAACAGACGGGAAGAGGAGGGGCCGATCGAAAAGAGAAAAGAGAAATGGCATAGACACTAAAAATGTATAAGGACATGTTGTTTTAGCCAGAATGCTTGGCATATGATTATATAAGGATGTTAATTTAATATAGTGAGCATAATTAAGTAATATGTTGAAAAGTGAATGATAATGCTGCCAGGGAGGGTGGGCCGGACACGACAGAGAGAAAGACTTCTGACTGCAACAATTATAGCTGAAACATTATTTTTGAAGATGGATCCTTCAGTTTTTACTAAAAAGGGTTCATAGAAGGTGGTTCAAGGGAGATAAACTAGACAAATAACTCAAGTCATCCTAAATGCAATTGGAAAGTTAGATGGATGAAGTAGCAGTAATGGGGTAACTTTATTTATGTGTTGCCTATTTTTATACGTAGGTCCGATTCGCATATTACATGTAGGCTTGTTTTTATTATTCTATTCACATCTTGTCTAATTTGTATTATATTGCATGAAATTCATTACCTAAGTTTGGGGTCGGTAAGAATTGTTTTGGAGAAAAAAAAAATATTTTTATTCAGCAGTTATACACTAAATTGATCAGAAGTGACATTAAAGGCATTTATAATGCTAGAAAATATTTAAAAAAATGATTAAACAGCACAACTGTTTTCTGATAATAATCAGTTTCAGACTGAGTTCTGAAGAATCCTGTAACACTGAAGACTGGAGTAATGACCATCACAGGAATAAATTACATTTAAAAAAATAATCATATAGAAAAATGTTACGTACTTAAATAGTAATAATATTTCACAACATTACTATCTGTACTGTATTTTTGGTCAAATTAGTGGTGAACACAAGGCTTTTCAACAACCTTGAAAAACTTTCCTGACACCAACCTCTTGCCTACACATAAAAGATTTGCTAAATGGATCCCTGTGGCTAATGAATAAGCTTAAATTAACATTTCATCTGAATTTAGCCAATGCACAATTCCTAACTTCCAAATATGTTCTTATATATGCACTGAACAGATTGAGAGAGTGCGGTAAAGGTTAAATGTCACTAAGAAAACAGACCAGAAGTATAGTGGAGACGACAAGACGGAGTGCACACTTAATCTTGTTGGATTTAATTACACAATTTAATCAAATAACATGATTGCTAAATCTGATCTAAGTGGGAGAGGTTGTATCTTTGTCTGCCTGGCTAGCATTAGGTTCTTGTTTGACTGTGATGGTAATAGCAGTTGAGAACTCAGTGAGGGTGGGAGTAATATACAGACATTGATCTCACATTAAACCTTCAGATGCATGTTCATTACAGTGGACAGGTCATTAAAAACCATTTAAACTATGATGTTGCATGCAAACAACCTCTTTGAGGTCAGATGTGTAATTGTAAAATGAAATTTAGTGACAAAAAATTTATGAATAACATAAAATTATACATACACACACACACATATATATATATATATATATATATATATATATATATATATATATATATATATATATATACAGTCCCTTCCAAAAGTATTGGAACAGTAAGGACAAAATTGCTCTGTTGGCTGTGGAGTCCAGACATTTGCAAATATGATTAAAAAATTAATATGATACAAAACTACAGAATGTCACATTTTATTATTAGCCGTTTCAACACATAGATGTTTTACCAAATAAAAAGAACAGCACTTTTAGAGTTCATCCCACTCATTGACGTGAGCATAAGTATTGGGACAGTTGAACATAAGGCAGATATAAAAGATTAAAAGCTATTATTTAGTTGCAGATCCCTTCCGCACAATCACAGCAGTGAGTCTGTGACCCATAGACATCACCAGACTCTTGGTCTCATCCTTTGAAATGCTTTTCCCAGCCTTTAATGCAGCCAATCCCAATTGTTGCTTGTTTTGGGGAGTTTCTGCCTTTACTCTCCTCTCCAGCTGCTGAAATTCATGTTCAATCGGATTTAAATCTGGAGATTGACTTGGGCAATCTAAGACTTTGCATTTCTTTGCTCTTATAAATTCCTTGACTGAACTGGCAGGGTGTTTTGGGTCATTGTCCTGATGCAATATGAAGCACTTCCCAATGAATCTGGTGGCATTTTCTTGAATATTGGTAGGCAAGATGGTTTTGTACCCTTCTAAATTCATTCTGCTGCTGTCATCATACATTTAGTCATCAGTAAAGTTGAGAGGCCTGTTCCAGAGGCAGCCATGCATGCCCATGCCATGACACCACCTCCACCATGCTTTACAGATGAGGCTGTATGCTTGGGATCATTTGCAGTTCCCTTTTTTCTCCACATTTTTGCTTTCCCATCACTTAGATAAAGGTTTGTCTTTGTCTCATCGGTCCATAAACACGGTTCCAAAACTCTTCTGGCTCACCTTTGTGCTTTTTTGCAAAATCTAATCTTGCCTTTCTATTTTTGGTGCTGGTCAGAGGTTTGTAATTCTGTGTCAAAGTCTCCTGAGGATAGTACAACTTTCTGGAAGTTGTTGGTGATTTTAGAGACACGTCTTTTAGGATTCATTTTCACAGCTTTTATGATTTCTCTGTCATCAACTACTGTTGTTTTCTCAGCCGATCAGGTCGTTGTTGGTTGCTGGTGGTTTCCAAACTCTTGATTTCTCCATGCCCTTTGTTTTTGCTAGAGCTCTAATTGACTTCCTCTTTTCTTTTAGCATCCAAATTGCTTGCTTTTCTCTCAAAGTCAGCTCCCTCATCTTCATCCTGGTTTGTGTGTGTCATCATCGAATGCAAGATTCAGAATACAGAAGTATATAACTGATACGACACATTCCCTGCTTTTAATATCTGAAGAATTAATGCAACAGGACACAGCTGATCACTTAGAAAGACCTGTGAGGCAACCGCTCCAATACTTATGTTCACATCAGATCGAGGGATGAAACTCTAAAAGTGCTGAACTTCTTAGCTGGTAAAACATCTATGTGTTGAATCACCCAATAATAAAATGTGACATTCTGCAGTTTTGTCTAATATTCATCTTTTAATCATATTTGTACATACTCCACAGCCAACAGAGCAATTTTGTCTTTACTGTTCCAATACTTATGGAGGGCACTGTATATATATATATAATATATATAAATATTATTAAATGTAAATCCTTTTATTATTATTTTTTACCTATCTTCATTATTTGCATCTCCATTATGTTTGAGCATGAAATAATACAAAAAGGACACAGACTGTCTGCCATCGTGTGCCAGGCTGCATAACTCTTTCACTGGCTTACAACAGTAGACATGCTTTAGATAAGGGCAACTGTGCTCAGAACTTAATTAATACCTGAGATGGAAAGATGTGATTACCTGCAGTACAATTATCCGTCTTGTGATTAAAGGCTAAGCCATTTAATAGACGGAAAGCTCAGTTCCTCTGAGACAGATGAAGGTTGTCTGTAACAGGACTTAAACTACTGTGTTTATCTAAGGTTTAACTAAATAGGAATATTCCAGGCTCATGAAAGTTTAGAGTGTAAACTGCTCAGATATAATTGTATCCAAATTCTTAGTTAAGTTTCGCAACCTTGAAACATTCAACCCAAAATTAAATATGCAGTTTAGAGCAGTTTTATAAGATTGAATAGGACTGCATTGGTCGCTGCCAAACATATCACACTACAGCTCCTTCCTATGCTCGTCTAAAACACCACCAAGCCAAAATGTGTTTGCAGTATTTACTCCTCTTTGAGTAACATGTAAAGGGAATACAAATGTTTACATAAATACATACATTTAAGATTTATTATTTAAGGGGCTTATTAATGATTGTTGTTATTCCGGTTTCTGACTAAGACTGACCGTCCGAAATTGACTTGAGTGATTATAGTCTCCAGAGTACAACGTGAAAAGCTACTAAAATAATTTCTCTGAATATCGTTACTTGTTCATATGCATTGTCCAGTTTTAAACATCAATTAAAAAAGGAATGCAAAATAATTCAGATTCAGAATAATGACAAAGCCTGTGAGATGAGCATTAACACCGGCTCAAATCTAACTTTATAGACATAAACTCACCCAAAATGTCAGTCAGCTGTGGAAATTGTATACAGTTAGCTAACCATATCTATGATGGTTTAATTTTGTTGCTAGGTAACGCTGTAATAGACCTGTCTCATGACCTCCTGATGATGTCCAGTCATCTGCAAGAACCTGACTGAACCTACAAATACCTCAAAACAATACAGTGAATAATTACATGCATAGATTTCCAGTAAATAATACATGTTCAAGGCATTAATGTTTGCCTACAAAACTACGCCTGGCTCTGCACCCCTTTACCTAAATTCATTACTTCAGACTTATGTGCCCTCATCTAGAAGCTTGCGTTCTGCAAGTGAACGTCGCTTTATTGTGCCATCCCAAAGAGGCACAAAATCACTTTCACGGACTCTTACTTTAACTGTTCCCTCCTGGTGGAATGACCTGCCCAACTCAATCTGAGCAGCCGAGTCCTTAGCCATCTTCAAGAATCAGCTAAAAACACATCTCTTCCATTCGACCCTCGACACTCTCTATTCTAATTCTATTTAAAAAAAAAAATACTTGTCCCTTTAGACTTGCACTCTATTCATTTACTAACTGCTTGTTTTCTTAAAAACAAAAACTAACACTAGCTTTTCTAATCTTTTTGTATTCTATCTGTTTTTTTTCTTTTTATTATACAATTTAAAAAACGGAGTGTTTATTTACACTAAGTGCATATAGCCCGCTTTGTTGGCAGAGGCTATTTACACCAACTCCGCCCACCAGTGTGTGATTAGGATAGTCAAGACTGAAAAAAGTCCTTCAGTGGATTAGATGGTAAGGCACGCGATCGACCCGAGTTTGAACCCACCTTTTGCCAAACTTTTTTCTCCCTTTTCAAATGCCATATCGCATCGGAAAAGCATTTATTTGCAATAAAAATTAAGGAAATAATAAAAAAGTTGAAAATAAAGTATTGGGTAGGGTGTAAGGAGGGCTTGTGGCATCCATTTAATAATTTGAATTAAAACTATAATTTGCACTGTTAAAAATAGCAGAAAATCTTGCTATTTTAACATAGCTACTTGCACTGTTTAAATAGCATATAGTTAAAAAATGCTGCTATATTCAGTTAGTGCAAATAGCATCTCTATCTTAGAAAATATGCTATTTACACTTAGTTTAAATAGTATATATTGCCATATGCACAGTGTAAATAGTATCTATTGCTATATGCATAGTGTAAATAGTATCTATTGCAATATGCACAGTGTAAATAGTATCTATTGCAATATGCACAGTGTAAATAGTATATATTGCTATATGCACAGTGTAAATAGTATCTATTGCTATATGCACAGTGTAAATAGTATCTGTTGCTATATGCACAGTGTAAATAGGATTTATCGCTGCAAATAGCCGCTGCCTTTAAAAAACCCTTGCTACTGTACTGCATTAAGCCAACTGAGACTTGTTATAGCACTTGCATATCATTGCTCTTTTGTTGATTTTGATTGCTTCCATTGTCCTCATTTGTAAGTCGCTTTATGTAAATGTTCATACAGTACAGTAGGTGGCAGTGAGACGCATCTAGAGTCTGCGAACAGCCATTAAAACAAGAGGAGAATAAGCAAGTGTGGAGAGTTGCTTTTATTCGCGGCTCGTCGGATTTGTTTTCGTTTTATACTTCGTGAAAATGTCAAGACTACATAAGTTACATTCTAACCTGATGAAGCGGATGTCAATTGTCATTCGTGATATTTGGGTGGAGGTGGAAGCGACGGTGAAGGACTATCAAAAGGAAGCAGCCCAAACACGGTCAGAAAACGCGAGGCTGAAACAACAGCTCAGGGATGCGCTGAGCAAGAATCAGGCACATTTAAACGGTGAATTCACACTTAAACACACACAGACGCTGTTTGGGTCAGTTGAAGGTGCATTGCGTTTTCTTTAAACTTCAATTTAATAGTAGAAATCAAGGTCGATGGCATTTTGTTCACTAAGTTTCTGTCTCACATCACTGGTCTTGTCCTTTCCCGTCATATCCAGCAATTACAATATCAGAATTTTAACATAGCTTGTTGAATGGATATTCGATTCATTGTAAAAAAGGTAATAACTCTTTTACATTCAGAAAGATGGAGAGAGGAAGGTGGCTACAGCCGCAGGGCCACAAGAGAAGGAAAGATGGGATTGGTGTATGAAAGCTTGACCAGTTCGCCACAATCGTTAATTGGCTATTTTTACTCAAAGCATTTATATATATTTGGATTTGATAAAGTTGCGTAATGTCAATTTGAATGCAAGTACAAATTTAGAACTTTTGCAATCCTTTAGAACCTTGTATAATATATGCAAAATAATTGCAAAACTTAGAAATATAAATTTAGAACGTTTGTAATCATTTAGAACATTATATAATATAAGGTTCTAAAGAATTACAAAAGTTCAAATTTTTTACTTGCATTCAAATTGACATTAAGCAACTTTATCAAATCCAAATATATATATATATATATATATATATATATATATATATATATATATATATATATATATATATAAATGCTTTGAGTAAAAACAACCAATTAATGATTGTGGTGGATTGGTCAAGCTTTCATAACAGTTTTATTACGTATTACTGAAATCCTAAATATAACTTAAGTTTAGGATTTCAGTAATATGTAATAAAAATATTGTTGTATTTTTAATGTTAATTTGATTCTTTTATTGTACTTTTATTCAGTAAGGTTGCAATAATTGAACAAAAGTAGACAGTAGACATTTATAATGTTACAGAAGATTTCTGTTTAAAAAAAACTTTATTCAAAGAATGTTTAAAAAACTTAATTATATAAAAAATATTAAGCAACCCTACCATTGATGATAATAAGGAATATTCCTTGAGCACCAAATCGGTGTATAAGAATGATTTCTGAAAGATCATGTGACACTGAAGACCGGAGGCATCACAGGAATAAATGACATTTTTAAATATAGGACACTTATATTAAATGGTAATAATGCATCACAACATTCCTGTTTTTGCTGTACTTTGATCAAATAACGCTAGCCTTAGTGAATATAAGAGAGAACATTTTTTAAAATCTTACTGATCCCAAACTTTAGGCCACACCTCATATCTTTGATTTCTACACACTTTATAACTATAATAATCAAAATTCAATTTGAGTCTACTAAAATAAATTCTGTTCAATTTCAAATAATAGTTTTATATAAATATTCAAATAATAGTTTAATTTTTAGTGAAATTAATGGATAAAATTTGGGAACAATGGAGAAAACTTTTGCTCTTAAATAAATTTTTTGTTCATGCAAGTAATTAAAATATGATGACGACACAGAAATTATTATCTTCTTAATGAACCGAACAATGCCTTGCTTAAATGGCTGCTGTGAGTAATGCACGTAATGTGAAATGTGATTCCTCAATAACGCACTTAACTCTGACACCAAACAGACTGTCAAACAGGTTTCAATGAGATAAACATTCAGCCATTACAAATACTTGGTCGCACGCCCAGAAAGGTCACTCTGTACATCCTTATGACATCCTTAAAACTGTCATACTTACATTTGTATGCATTTGATGAATAAAATGACCAGTACTGCTACTAATAATGCAAATAAGTAAATGAATGCCATATTCATGCTTTCACCATACAGGAGTCCACTATGTCCCTCCTGATGAAGCCCCACCCACAGAATTACCAGCATGTGGATATGGGTCCCCAGCTGAATCAGAAGACCCAGAAGATCAGCAAACAGAGGGCGATGCCCAGAGTCAGGATTCATCTAGTGAACTGAAGCCACGCATACTAGATGTCATTTCAATTTGTAAGACAGAGGCAGAAGATAGAGAGCTAGGGCATAAAAAAGATGTCTCATCTGCAGGTGAACAACGGCTCTTCCCTCAGTTTGACAGCTCGAGTACAGATGAGACATGGAACAGGAACGCGCCCACTGTGGCAACACCGAGGGTCAAGATTGAGCCCGAGGACACCATCATCACAATAACGTCTTCAGTTACTACCACCCCTGCCCACGCGGGTCCGTGTCAAGACTCAGAACCCGCCCACCAGATGAGAACAGCCAGTGATGCTTCAACCCTGTTGAGGAGACCGCAGAGAAAGGAGCGCCTTCGCACACGATACACCATGCCCAGGAGAGCATCCGCAAAAGATCACGATCATGAAGAGCCGTATAAGTGTAACAAATGTGGAAGGCAGTTAAAGGACTTGGCAAAGCTGCAACTGCACAAGAAATTACATGAAAGATCCTTCATCTGTCACTGGTGCGGCAGAAACTTCTCAAAGTTTGACTACCTTCGGATGCATATGCGCACACACACCGGAGAACGGCCTTACCGCTGCAACTGGTGCTCAAAGACCTTCAGCCAGAGCGGGAACATGAGGAGACATGAGCGCACATGCCGGAGTTTCAACGAAGAATCGACATCACACGGGCTGGAAGATCAACAGCTGCCCGTCGACTGACCACTTTGTTGCCAGATCGCTGCGGGCAAACCTCGAAAGAACCTGTTGTTGTGATAGAGAGCTGAAATTAGATTTTTTTTCATTGGATATATTGGGATATTTATTGTTTTATCAAGTATATTAGAAGCTTCCATGTTACAGAAAAATACAGAACACCGATATGCTGTTTGACCAACATTTCTATGACCTTTTCAGGCCGTATGTGTGCACAAATGTCGCCAGTAAGACAAAAAACATCATGAGAATGAACTTTTGCCCTTTTGAGGAAGATCACGTTGTGTTCCATACTGAGTACCATGACCCACCGTACTTCAAGACTGATGTTTTAATATTATAAATACTCCACAGAGAGCAGTATCTAGCCAATGAAATGTGTTTTAGGCATTGCATAACTATACAAATGTATATTCACTATAGGAAGGAATGACTTTCATTACTTGTTTTATTAATTTTTTTTTTTTTTTTCGGCCTACACATTACAATTTGAAAATTGCAGGTTTTTGGTGACTGTGGGAATTACAGAGGACGAGTTAAATCTAAAGCAGTACATTAGGATATGAATCAGTGTGGTTGACTGAACAGTAAAATGTACTTAAACAGCAAAATTGTCTGAAGAAAATCATGTAATTTGAGAAGATATATCTTATGACTGTCGAATGAGGAACTTTGTCGTATGTAAAAACAAACGCTTGAATAAACTAGATTCAGTTTAATTTGACATCAGTAATCGTCTGTATCTGAGGAAAATGTTTATCTGGAAATTGTGAAGTTACTGTATGTATGCGTGTGTGTAATATGCATGCCTAGGTATGCTCAATTTTGCCTTACCTTGGAAATATTTTACAACCTTGTCATTTAGCATATATTATTTATCTAAAACCTTCAGTTCAATCACTGAATCACCAGTTACTACCACTGTGGTTAAATTCATTTATATTGATTCTGTGACTAACACTGATAATTATTCCATAAATCTTCTATAAACTTCTAGGTATTTATTTGCCACATATACTGCATTTAGCATTCTTGCTTTGTATGTTTTTATATTGTTAATCTTAATTTTCTTGTCTTTCTGTTCCTGTGTAGTAGACCCCGGCATTCTCCCAGGTTCTATCTTTTCACGTCTAATTTAGGCAAATGTTCAGCTAATGTAAATTTCATGTAAAATTGTATACTTGACTCATTTTAGCAGGAGCTGTGAATGTTTGGAAGGAATATTCTCCCCAAAAAATATGAAATTTTGACTAAAGAACTTTACATGTCTTAATTATTAATTGTAAGGTAACCTGAGGAGCTTTCTAAGGAGTTATCTAAACTACTTAAATACAAAACACTATATTTTTTGTGATATGTAAATGTATTTAAAAAAGAAAATATGTAATGACAGTATTTGTTACCATTAGTCTACTAGCTGTTGTGGTTCCTGGGGCCGGTTGCAAACTGTTTAGACTAGTCTTAAAAAGTTAATCTATTTTTCTTTCTTCAAGACTGATGATAACTTTTTAAATTCAGTTATGAAAAGGTAGATTTGGTATTATTTGGAAAAAGTAAGACTGTTGGTCAAACTAGTTCAGTCTTAACATGGTGGCAAAGTTTATGCAACTGGCCCCTGATCTCCACCCAAATCTTCTTTTTCTCGATACTACCACGTTTATCCTTGCATATAAACAACTTTTACTACCATTTTGTTTGGACTTCCTCTCAGTTTGCTCTTGTTCAGCTGCTCTGTAGTATTTATTTCTCCAGTGCGGTAGGTGGCAGTCTGTAGTTCCCGGCTGCCTTCGAAATTTGGAGGAGAAAGGCAAACTCTTCATGCAACGGGGATAGCAGCTAGCGCTTTCAGTGGTTTGTGTTTGCTGCTGAATTTAACTGCTGGAAAAAATACAAGATGACCAAGCTGCAGCTTCTGCACCGCGCGCTGAACGAGCGCCTGATGGCGGCGGTGGAGCAGATCATGGAGATGGTCGGCGGTACGGTGCTGGAGTACGAGGAAGAGACGATCCGAGCACGCAAAGAAAACGAGGCTCTGAGACGCAGGCTCCGGTGGATGGAGGGGGCAAACCGAGCCGACTGGCCAGGTAGCATGACAGACCGACAGTAATGTAGTTCTAATGCAAAATACTGCGCAGGACAGATAGCTCGACTTGATAATAGCCGTGAGGGGAGTTTTCTTGAAACATTTATTTGGTTGCTACATAGTTTTGTGTTTTACATTCTATGCACGGCCGTGGACTTCGTTTTGGTGAGATTATCTGCGTGCATTCAGCCTTTGCTCTTCATTATAAAGGAAGTTATAAATATTTGTTATGAGAACTATACTAGCAATTGCATTAGGCAATTAAACACTGATCTGTGAATTGTTTGTGCGATGTTTTCGCTCCAAAACGTTCAGGGGACACGCAGATTAAAGCTGCCCCCTCTAGAGTCCACAGGAAGAACATTTCCAGTCGCATAAACGCATTATACGACACAACAGTGTCATTAACTTGCATTTCCTTTGGTTTAAACCAGCACATTTTACCTACAGATACACAGTTATGTGTATACAGAAATCACACTTTATCTCATCAAAGTGTTGCACTTTGGTTTTATTTTTTATTCTCAGGCCCATCAGAACCTGTTACGCTTTCCACCCCAGACGAGGCCAATCCATCCCGGCAAGATGAGGGTGCTGTCAACTTTGGACCGGAATCAGAAGCTCTTGTGATCAAAACAGAGTCGACTGATCTCCCCCTGTGCAGCGTCACCACATTACCTCAAAGCATTGATCAGGGACCTGACAATGCCGGGACAGGCGCTGGTATTGCCTATGGCCTGGTGGACAGCATGACCTGGGACTCTGCCCAAAGTTACATGGCCCCTCTGGACTTTGATCCAACTTCAGGCCCCAGCAGGGTCCGGCACTGGAGAGGACAGAACAGAAGGCAGAGGATGTCCTTTGCCTGTCCAGACTGTGGTAAAGTCTTTGGTAGTAAACAAAGGCTGATGGTTCATATGCGCATTCATTCCACCGAGAGGCCTTATGCGTACCGCCGGCGCAAGGCGTGCTTCTACGGTGACAATAAGAAAAAGAGGAAGCTGCACATGCTCTCTCAGGTAAACAGCAGCACCATTAAAGTCTACATGACATCTAAACCGACCCATTTTTACTTTTTAATGCACTTTTTTTTTTTTTTTTTTTTGTCTGATTGTTGTGAATGCAGTGTATTAAAAATCAAACCTACCTTTTTAACTTTTTTACTTTTAATATACAGCTTAGATTGCCTTTCAGTCATCTAACACTCAAAAGTTTTTGATAATTAATTAACACCGTTAAATGTAATTTTCGCAGATATAAAAATGTATGCATTTTTCATGATTATTTGCTGTGTACCATTATGCTGTTTAGTGTTATATTTTGAATTCGCTTAGACAAAATAGTATAGAATTTGAATACGTATCATTTTAAAATGTGTTGCTATACAGGAAACTAATGAGCTTTTATAAATGTAAAATGAGGACGTTTTAACAAACAAAATAATAGCTTGTGTTATTTTCTCACACGCAGCTGTCAAGGGAAATTGTGGACGATCTGTCAGATGGCTCTGAGCAGACGAACAGGAGTAGTGCATCACCTGAAACTACTGCACCAGGCCATGAAGAAGAGCCTGAGAGTGACCACACCAGCAGTGATAAAGAAGCAGAAAAGAGAATTAACACCTCTGTGCGGAATCAGCGTGAAAAAAAAAGAGTTGTAAACCAGATGTGTCGGTGCCCTCAGTGCCCTCATCGGGTGTTCGCTCGGCCCTGTCAGTTAGCCTTGCACATGAAGACCCACACAGTCACAGATCTTGTCAACCTGCCCACCCAAGCACAGTCAGGAACTCAGGACATAGTGGATGCGAACAGGAAATTACCCAAGGTACTGCACGTTCTCTAGTGTCATAAATAGTGTGTGTAGATATGCATACATAGAGATTTTACCAGTATCTAGAAAGTAGGGTGGCTGATATTCAATAATAGCAAATGTACACAAACTTTCTGAAATAAAAAGAAAACGCATTTACTCAAAATACACTTAAAAAAGAAAAAACAGAAGTTGTTTGCTATCCTTTGACAAAGTGATGAGTGGAATTTACGGGGAGATAAGCACTGTATGGTTATTGGCTGATGGTTGTAATCTCAAAATACGCAAATACAGGCTGATTCATTGGTTTTGCCACCGGAGTGTATGAATAATGACCTGTTCATAGTAGTTCAGCGAATCCTAAGATAGTAAGCATGTATCTTAGAATGAACTAAACGCACTCATACAGCTACAACCATTCTACGAAGAGAACAAGAAAGCAACCACTGAAGCGGATGCTGTTTTAACGGTGAGTCTGAGGCCAAAAATGACAGTTATGAAAACAAGAGTTAATATGTGGTTTAAAACACATGCTATTCATTCAAACAAACTTCTGCATCTACTGTTACCTGAGATGTTATTTGATGTGGGGTTGCACCACTAGTTAAAAAAAATAGGTGAATGCAGCTTATGAGCATAACATAGCTCTGGAAACATCAGCTGTAGCTAGGTAATCTGTGATCATTTTTTGTCAGATAATATGTTTTATGTTACTAGATAGATGAGTAGATTATAGGTTTATCTAAATTTGAATTGAAGAACAAACATAATGTACTATGATCAGCATTTTATCAACTGCTACTGTCTACTTATTTAACTGCAATGGATTTGTCAGTACAAACTATCCTGTGTGTTGGAAATGTAGACCAATTATTAAATTTATCTGAAGAATCTGACAGAGCAGTAGATTTGACCGATGCACTATTAATTGTGATTGCTATATATGGCAGTTTATTCAGCAGGTGTTTGTTTTTCATTGACCAATCCATGCTATTTTAGAGATTTTTAAATGAGGGCTTTTCAACTTTTTTTGGACCCAGAGATCTCTCTCAGCCAACCCAAGTCACGTAATGTTATTACAATATTATATTATGTAATTCTTAAAAGGTCATTTGTTAGAAAATAGTTAAGAAATTTCAAAGAAAATTCTATGTTTTCTGGGACTCATGGTTGAAAATCCTGCATTTAAATAATTCGAAGACCAGTATCACCAGTGAGCTGAAGAAAATGTTGGATTATTTGACTTAAATTCTTGTTGTTCATATCAAGTCAGTTATTATTAACTGTTTGATTAGTTGAAGTTCATTTTCTAGGCCTGCTTTCATCACTGCATTTCAGTTAAAGCCATACCTACAATTATCTGAATGTATTCAGTGTTTTATAATATTTTAAAATCTTTTGAATGCAAATAAGTATCACTAAAGTGTGACACAAAGCTTATGCATGTTTTTGTTATTGCTTCACAGGTGGAATTAGTTTCAAACCGCTGTTTTAGCAAAGTTTGGGACTACTTTTCAAAAGATGCATATGGTGAAGTCTTCTGCCATGCATGTTCAGCCAGAGTTAGCCAGGGGTCCAGCAAGGCTGCTCGGAAGAACACCTCTAATTTATGGTCTCATCTTAAAATAAACCATCGACGTGCCTTTTTAGAGGCAAAAGGGTTCAGCCGACCAGTCAATATGCTGATCAACACTTTGGACACAACTCCGATTAAATTAGAGCGTTTTGAGCCAGAAGAACGCATTGTAGAGGGAGAAGGTGAAATAAAACCGGTTTTGATACCCGAAGAACCATCCAATGGAACTTTGTAAATATGTAAACAATTTGAACACAATGTTTATATATGTATATACTATAAATTAGAAAATCACAAACTTGTGAAATTATTATTTTTTTTAGTATAAACCAGTTTTGTGTATATATACAGTGCAATTCTAATGCAGTTGTTTTAATAAAATTTGTTTGAAATTTATTCATGAATTTTAGTCTTTTCTGTGGGTGGTTTGGTGGTATATATATTTTACATTTTTGTAATGCCATGACATCTTGAGAAAAATGTACTGTAAATTTGAAATGCCACTCATTGTCCTACAGCAGGGGTTCCCAAGCTCATTCCTGGAGCCTCCTCAACACTGCACATTTTGCATGTCTCCTTTATCAATCACACCTGATTTAACTCATCAGCTCATTAGTAGCAATTCCAAGACCTGAAATGGTGTGTCAGACAAAGGAGACATGCAAAATGTGCAGTGTTTGGGAGGCTCCAGGAACGTGTTTGAGTACCCCTGTCCTACAGTATCAGTGCAGTGAATTTGCCACTTTCAAGTTCACTGGTGGAGTCAGTGTTTAAATATGCTGTTTACCTGGAATGACTGGAATGAAAATACAGGCATTATTCATTCACTTTCATATCCAGGGCGTAATACGTTTGGAGCTCACTGGGCATGTCTTTCCATGCTCTCATTGCTAAATGGACTTGCATGTCTTTCAGAGGCAAAGAAAAAATGATGTGGAGAAGGTGGCCAAAGTTGCTGACAAAAGTGAGTTCCATTGTCCAGACTGTGGCGAAGTCTTCTTTCATGCAAGCCGGTTGCGTGTCCACATGAAGTCCCATAAGACCAAAAGGGCTTTATTACGCAAAACTCGGCCAATCAAGACTGAGGTACCTGCTCACACATTGTATAATTTTGATCTGGATGTATGATCATTCTCATTAATGTGTTTCTATTAAGTTTGGATATTTGTGTTCCCTGTAGCTGACTAAAGAAGAAACAATGGAGGCAGTGCCTAATACTACAGAAGTACAGAAGGTGAAGAAAAGACATGCCTGCCCGCATTGTGATAAAGTGTTTGCTCGCAAAGGATGGCTGGTGCCACACATTCGCACTCGGCACGGGGATGTAAAGAACAGGAATGAGTACTATAGCATGTATGGCAATGGCCGTACAAGGTCACAACAGCTTGTAGCCAAGGTTAGTTTTCAGATTAGTAACTGAATATGCAGATGTTAAAGGGGTCATCGGATACAAAATTCACTTTTACATGGAGTTTGAACTGAAATGTGTCTTGGCAGTGTGAGTACACAATGATGAAATCCCCAAAAATCATTAGCATTTAAAGGGATATCCACCAAAAATCCGCTGTTTTTGACAAGGTAAAAAGGCTGTTTTCAACTACCATTGAGAAATTTTAATCAGTATGTCATAGACTTTTAATTGAGACCCTTAAGAGTCATATTAATCATAACTTCTGGAAAATGGGCATCCGATGACCCCTTTGCTGAGACTGATCATTTTTGAACTTTTATTTCTGTATAATAACCCACATTCTTTTTTTATTGAACGATAAGCGATTACGTAAGCGCAAAACTCAGAAACGGGAAGTCACTAAGAAGATGAGACTGAATAACCAGAAAACTAAAAGATCAAGAAAGGTCAAGGCTAAACCACGTCAAACAAGGGATGAGTCCATCCTGCTTGTTGATGTGCCAACATTCAGAAAATATGAGGATGAAGAAAGTACAGATCTTCCTATATTGAGCACAGATGAGGCTGAAGAAAATGAAGATCTTCCTATGATGGGCACAGAGGAGGCTGAAGAAAGTCAAAATCTTACTATGATGGACACAGATGAGGCACAACAAAGTGCAGATCTTCCTAAAACGGCCACAGATGAGGCTGAAGAAAGTGAAGATCTTCCTAAAACGGCCACAGATGAGGCTGAAGAAAGTGAAGATCTTCCTAAAACGGGCACAGATGAGGCACAACAAAGTGCAGATCTTACAAAAACGGACACAGATGAGGCACGACAAAGTGCAGATCTTCCTAAAACGGCCACGGATGAGTTACAGAGCATTTCAGAGCAATCAAAGGACATCTCAGGCTCTGACTGTGGAACATCAAGCTCCAAATATCTGAAGAGGAAGTTTCCATGCAAAATATGTGGCAAAGACTTTGTTCTGGAGAAAAAGCTAAAGAAGCACTCAAGGAAACATGTAGGACGTAGGTTACAAGATGAAAAGAAAAGGAAAAGAGAGCAAGCTAAAATGGAAAAGGAGCTTGCAGAACAAGAAAAAAGTAAATGGGAGGAAAAAAAGATGCATGATGATGAGATGTCAAAAAGTAATCACAACCCAAATACTACGGTATGTGTTCTTTACAAAAACCTGAAGAATGATCCAAATATACTTTCAAATGTCATAGTTTTAAATCACAAAAACAGATAAGCATGATTTGTTTAACGATTAGGATCTTGAAAATCTTTCGCAATCACTGGAACCAGAATTAAGAAAATTAGGGATAAACGTGGCTCGTATGTCTGCACAATTTCTGGTAAAGTCAATGGCTGTAAGAATTGGTTAAGGATGCGTGACCATCATGAATGAGCAATTGATGCTAAGACAACCAATCAGAAACCTATAAGAGGCCTAGAAAACAAGGAAAAGGCAATAAACTTGTACGTGGAATAATAGCAAAACTTACATGTGGGTTAGTCTAAAAAATGGGTGCCATTTGATTTTCACATTGAAGTGTAAATGATAACTTTAATAATAACTGATACCAAATTTACTACATAATACAGTCAATTTTTTAAAACAAAAATCTTACAACTTTAATGTGTTTACTGAAGAATGTGTTTTTGTATATTGATTTTGTAAATTCCTATATAGGAATCTGCAAGGTTAGTATTGTCTTTCTGAAAGCACTATTATGTTCCAACTTGTATTCTATCAATTTAGATTGAGATAATACAATGCAAGGTATTGTATTTTACACCTAAAATCTTATATCGTACAAATCATTTTTGTTAAAGGCCCTCATTTTATAGATTACCTCATGCACAAATATGTATTAAAATGATTTTTTCGTACCCCTTCAGCAGACACCTCATGGATCCCCAAACAAAGACTCGTTACAGAAAAGCAGAACCAGAGGTCAAGGGCCACTACCCTGCCCATTTTGTGGCAAAGTTTTTGCTTGGGAAATGCGGCTATTGATGCATTTGCAGATTCACTGTGGTGAGAAACCATACGCATATCGGCAGCGCAAGAAACGTTTTTATGGTGTCCTGAAAAGGGGCCAACTCCCGAAAATCCATAATCAGGAGGTAGGAAAGACTCTGTGATTTAATCATTTTGACTGCTAGTTTCATCCAGTTTCATATCTTCGGGAAAAAAGAAGAATTATTTGTGCATTGAATCCCAGGCCATGTTGACCCTAAAGACTGTTGTTTAAGTCATTATAAGAATGGTTGATTGTCGCTTTCCCCCAATGCAGCCTTTGAGGGACAAAAGTGATGAGTCTGAACAATCTGGGAGTGAAGAGACGGTGAATGAGGACGGATCTGCACATCTGAACAGCAATGCAACCCATACAGTGTCTGGAGCTCTCGCAAGCCGTACAGCTACTGAGCAACCTACCACCTCTTACAAGAGTAATCAAAGAACCAATTCCGAGCTGGTCAGTGACATCATGAGCCACTTCAATATGCAGCCCAGGATTGTTCTACAACCAATTATGACTGCATGCAAGTACTGGAGCTCAGTGCCTGGGGTAGCTGACTTAAAATCAGGTTGCTCTGAAAAAAGTAGTGGCTTTGATCATGAACAAACCTCAGTACGGGTTGATGATGAAATGGTGGATGCTGTGGAAGATAAAATTGTGGATTCCAATCTTTGCATATTGCCAGTGAAGTTCTGTGGTCATGGCATCCGAAACAATCCTGAAATATGCTACACTGAGACAGAAATGGTCTCTGTGACGGTTGGATCTCCACAGCGTGATTCGGAAGTAGAGCATGACAACATTGGGGGCTCACTAACCTTTGAATCCTCTGAGGGAAATAACACAAAGAGTCAACAAAAAGACGACTGCAACTTTAATTTTCCTGGTGTTTCAGAAAACACAGTCAGAGACCAGGTATCACTTATAGTAATAGATGATGATCTAGAGCAATCAAATGAAAGAACTGCTGCTGAAAATGCTCTGTCTGAATGTGGAAGAAGAAAGTGGGATTGTAGGAACATTTCTGCTATGAAATTAACCGTGATGCCACAGAGTAGCGTTTTAGATTCTTTGTTCAAGGAAACTAGTTCTGGCACCATGCAGAAGAACATTGACTCAAAATTAGTTTGTGTTGTCCTCTCAGATGTCGAAGACGATGTTGACGAAGATGTGTTGAGTCCCTCCAAAGGTTTAGATAAAAAGAAAACCGCCTCTGTTCCTAGCATTCAAAATGAACAATTAGATGTGGGGAGTATACCTGTCAAACATTCCTCCAGTGACTCCAACTTTCCAGCTCCAGTTGCAACTGAATCTACCAAATCTATTGATGGTGCCTCACAACATACTGATGATCAGAGTATCTCAAATTACCCAGTCAGAGACCAGATGGCCTTTACTGCCATCAGACAAACAGAGGACAGACCCACGAGTTCAAAGGAGAGAATATCATGTCAAACATCTGATATGGTATTTGCTGGTGAAGAATCTCTGTCGGACATTAATGCTGAAAAGGAACTGCTAGACATAGAGACTGTCAGTAGCAGTGAGAGAAAAAATAATATACTGGGTCTGAACAGCCAGGTATGCAATAGTAGCAGATTGGAAAGTACAATACGGACTCAAAAGTAAACCTGTTCTTAATCAGCCTTTGAAAATGTAAAGAGATATGTAAATACTTGAACAGAGAAATCTCAATTTATATTTAATTATACTGTTTTCTTTTGAATTTTCTTTAATGTCAGATGTCAGAATCTGTTCTGGATGATTCAACTGACAACTCTGATATCTCAGGGATAAATGAACCTTCTGTACAAAATGTGAAAACCATTGAGTTATTTGTGAAAAGTTCTGAAGAATTCAAAATACCCTCAGACTTTCTCACATCCCATCAAACCTCTGACGGTAGATGCAAGACTGCAGTGAGCAGTGGAGAACAAAAAAAGAGGAATGCAAGCGCTATATTGTTAGTTTTGTGGAAAGGCATGTAGAAAGATAGAACTGCACCTAAAGTGTCATAATGTAAGAGAACCTGAAGTGGTAAAAGCTTTGTCTTGCCAAAGACTGTAAAGAAAGGAAACAGTTATTGAGCAATTTTGCTATTAAAAATAATTTCAACCAACCTAGAGATTCTAAAATGGATTGTGATGAAAGCATTGTTCACTGCATTTTTTGCCAGGAGTCTTATCGATGGAATAAAATCCAGGAGCATGCTCTTATATGTAAGCACAACAAGAATCCAGCTGCATCCAGCAAAACTCAGGAAAACTTTGATGCAGAATTTGGAAACCTTGCTCCAGACACTATCAGTGTCCAGACCCTTAGAGCCAACTAATGCTCCTTTATCAGTTCTCTCAGATTTAGTCAATTGCCATATTCCAGAAACTAGGATAAATAAGGCAAAGGAGAACCATGCTTTAGTGTCAGATTGTCCCCAAATTCTATACTCTAGTGATAGCCCAGCACAGAAGATTTGTGATCTGAAATCCTCGAGCCAGATTGCTGCTCTGAAAACGTATCATCCAGAATTGGAGGTGCCTACTATTTCTAACATTAATAGCAGCATAGCTCAAATTGATCTAGATGCACAATTATTAAAGCCATCTGTTCTAGATTTTTGTCAGGGTTCCGCAACAAATCCTATTCATTTGGAATCTTCATGTAGTACATCACGGAACCCTGATGTGGAGATACAAGAACCACCCATACTAGATTCCTGTCAAACAACACAAGTTGTAGAATCTACAGTTCCAACCCTTCCTATTTCAAAGTCTGATTGCAGTGTTCTTCAGCAGCAAAACAAACAGATCATCCCCGACTTGTGAACCAACCATTTTCTTCAGATCCAGAAGTGTTTTGTGATCTAGAACCTGATGGTTATTCTTCTTGTGATACTGGGTTTTGTAACAACCTTCAGCTCTCTTCAAAACCAAAGGTTCCTTCAAGTCCAGCAACCTTAAGCAATTATCCAGAATGCAATTCAGAATCAAAATGTTCTGTTAATCTAGCTGTTTGATGATACATATTTGACAACTAATGAGACAGATCTATCCCAAGATTCAGATGTGGAAAGGAAAATCTTCATGGTCTCTGATGTGCATCCAGCAACTGAAAGTCATACTCCAGATCCTAATAGATGTAACATTGGACAAACCCAGTGTCAGCAGCCTGAATGTATTGAAAGTCCAGATGTTGGCAGAATTGGGAATCGGCTAACAGCTGATCTAGAATTCAGCATAATTCCTTCTATTCAAGAAATCACATCCGGAGCCGTAAGACACGTGTCTTACCTTAAATTCCAAGAGTGTGATCTACAAGAAGACCCTGAGAAGATCACTGAAAGAGAATAGCAATGATTGTGCTGTTCATCATGACTCAAGCATATCAGTGACAAGCGAGCAGAAGAGAAAAAGCGTCTACAAGATCAGCTGTCTGAAAGAGGAGTCAAAGAAACGTCCAAGCTCTCATTCTCAGGTTGTTAATTTAAGTGTTTTTTTTTTTGTTTGTTTGTTTTGTGATGCAAGCTTTTAGTGCTTGCTTTTCATTGAGCTCTGCTGTAGTATTATACATGTAATGAACAGTGCCAATCTTTTAGTGCTAATATGCAAAAACTGGCCATATAAAGAATTTTGATTTATTATATTATTTGATTATTTAATTTATTATGCTCTTTTAAAATGTGGATGCATTTATTATTTGTTATTGTTCCTTCTTTGCAGGGTCCTGAATGCCAAACCAATTCCAATGATGACAACTCCAGCGTATTCAAGACACCTCACTGCTGTTACTGCAAGCAGCCACATCATAGAATGATGGATCATCTTCAGTCAGTTCATCCTTATGAACCAGAAGTGGCAAAAGTTCTCACATTCGACAAGAGCTCACAAGAAAGGAAACAATTTTTGAACCTTCTACAAACTTGGGGAAATATTCTACACAACACAAATGTTCAAAGTAGTAAACAAGATTCAAAACCGTTTGGGAAGTTTGCATCGGATTGTTCATTTGATGATTGTGTTTATTGCATCTACTGTTTAGGTTTATTTAACAAGAAGTCTTTTGCTTCACATTTAGAGCATTGCAAGAGCAAATCTACTCTCAGTGCTGAGGCTAGCGGGAGTGTAATTTGTCCTAATGCTGGGCTCATTCCTCCAACTCCTACACTTATTTCCCCCTCTAGTCCAGAAGAGATTGATGCCAATATAGAACCATCAGCTTTTCATTGCCTAAATACCCTCTATGAAGCTGATTTTGAAAATGAACAAGGAAGTTCTTCCTTTCCAGACCTCAGTTGCATTGAACAACCAGACATCTCAAGTCCAAATGAGAAGTTTAGAAACAATAGACAGGCAGAGGGTGCCATTTTAAAATTCAGACGTTCTCCTAAAAATGAAATGGGTAATTCTCCTAATCCAAGCATTGGTCAAGAATCAACAGACTATAAGAATGAAGGAGTAACTCTCCCAAAGTGTGATGTTGATCAAGAAAGGGCTATGTCACCAACATCAGACTCCAGCTCCATCGGTCCTTACCCAGAATACGACGTTCTCAGAAAATGATGATCCATGTGATGATTTCAGTCCACCTCAAAATGCCCAAACTGTGTGTAATGACACACCCAAGAGTAGCATGATAGCTCAAACTTATGGACCAGGGAAGAAGAGGAGGAGGAAGAGGCGCTCACGTGTCCATAATCAGGTAAATATCATTGTTAAATTGCACATTCTGAACTTTGTACTTTGTCTAATACAGGGAATGTTAACACATGAGCAGAACTGCGAAGTTCCAGTATATAGCCAGTATTTTCAATGACCATAGGATAAACAATGGTGTTGTTTTCTCCTCATTTGTATAGTCACTGATCATGGATGATGACTTGCTGGGTGAAGGAGAGATGTCCAACTCAAAACTGCATGTCTGCCAGCACTGTAAGGCAATTTTTGGTAGTCCATACACGCTGCACAGACATGAATACACTCACACAGGTCAGTGTGCAAAACCAGTTTTTAATTGGTATCGCATATCACACATATAAGCAAAATAGTCACAGTGCCAAGAGCAAGTATCATTATTTATGCTAGTTCACTTTTTTTTTTTTCATTTCCACACAGATGAGAGGCAATTCTGGTGCCATCAGTGTAATATGGGCTTTATCCAGAAGTATCGACTTTTAAAGCACACATTTGCATGCCATGGTGAGTTTATTCCACTTGAGTTGTTTACATTTGTTGAGGTTGCTTAATTCTGTATTTTTTACTTTTATGTAATTCATAAAAATCAGAGCTTTGTATGAACTGTTGAAGTGGTTTTTGTTGTCTTCAAGGGGACACACCAGATCAGGAAAAACTGAAAAGGACAAAGAGATCAATTCAAGATGAAGAGACGTCAGTGAGGGATGAAGCTAGTATAGAGGTAAAGAGAGTTTTTGCTTCAAAATAATTTATTCTTATATAAGAGGATGGAATTAACATTCTTGTTTTATTGACAGCCAGCAACAAAGAGTCTTGAGGATTTACCAAATGCTGTTACAGACGACACGGGGGGGGGGGAAACGTTGCAGACACAAGGCAAAGTAAAGTTACTGCTTGTCATGCAAACCTAAAATGCAACAAAATACACAATAAGTGTCTGTCTTTTAAAGCTTGTAACATTTTTTTGACTGAAGATGCTTTTGTTTCAGACACAGAGGTGAGAGAGTTCCAATATGAAGAAGCAGAACACAGTACTGTCAAAGACTATGACACGGATTGCTAGAAGTTATTGTTTACATCTTAGTGGTGTTGTTTTTAAATATAAATATTTTACAATGTTGTCTCAATCTGATGGGTTCAATACTTTTCTGCATTGATTACTTTCAGCCGGCTGTATTGTGCAGATCATAGCATATGTTTAATAATTAACTTCAGATTGAGAATTAAAAAGTTAGAGGAATCTAAGGGTGTATTGGTCTTTTTTGGTGTCTGATATGCGACTTAAGGCAGTTCAAAAAGTTAGACCAAAGTTAGACACTAGACATAACATTTACTCCATTACTCAAGTCTTCAGTGTCACATGAACCTTCAGAAATTATTCTAATATGATTTGCTGCTCAAGAAACTTGCCATCAATGATGAAAACAGTTGTGCTGCTTAATGTTTGTATAAATCATGAGACATTTTTTAAAGATTCATTAATTTTTTTTTTTCAAAGATTCTTTTAAGATTGATGAATAGAAAGTTCAAAAAAACAGTATTATGAAATATAACAGTATAAAAAATAATATATACACAAATCTAAAATCATTATACATGCCCTGTCACTAGATAATTTAGTATAAACAACTAATTCAGCAACTGCTAAATGTGATGTTTTAATTGCTTGTAACAAGTTTCAGGATACTGGTTTCAGTAAAACACATGATTAATAAAGCAGGTTTATGAATGTGACAATGACATTTGATAAAAAAAAAAATTGCTCAGTATCCATACTTTCACTTGAAAAGCAAAATTATTTAAATATCATTTTTACACCACTGCTGGTGTTTTATTTATCTATGTGATGCAATTCAACGATTGCCCCACAGAAAACCGGTTTTCTTGTTGAAGGTTTTTTGTTTTTATTCCAGGTACCAAGAGATAAGAGTGTTTTTGATAAAGATGATGTCTGGCTTCGTTCCCACATGAAAAAATACTATAGTAAACACTATAGTGTTTTTGAACCACTTGAATTAATTTGTTGTAATTCTATGGATGCTGTGGTAATATGACAACTATTATAAACAAATTACTTTACTTTTCTACAACTATAGGGTATACTATACTACATTACACAACAGTTTACTATAGTAAAAACTAAAGCATACCACAGTATTTATTACGGTTTATCAGTTCACTATAGTTAATACAACAGTTTGCTGTAGCATTCATTAACAAAGTGTTGTAAATACTATAATGTAATATACAGTATGGTTCAAAAACAGTATTTACTATAAATTACTATATCATGTGGGGCATGTAAGCCACTATGACATTTCATTACAGTTGTAATACAGACGTTTATCATTACAGGTGCTGTGCATGAGTGTGAAGCTATGACTGAACATAGCTCATATGAATGACTAAGTTATTTGGCTTTACAGTAAAAGCTGTGCTGTCTCCTCCTGTCCTGGGAAGGGTGCTAGAGTCACTTCAGTTAGCAGAGCAACCTTATGTGCTGCTGGTTTGATTTTAAAGGGGGAACTTTCACGCGCTCGCCTGTGTTGCTACCTGTATTGTCTGTATTTATCGTTTAAATAGAGCAGAACAATGACTAAACTGGATCGTCTGAACACTTTCATGACCGAGCGCTTGATGGCTGCTGTGAAGGAGATCATCTTCACCGTCGGCAGAACGGTTCGGGAGTATGAAGAGGAAACGGAGCGAATCCGGAGCGAAAACAAGCGACTGAAAGAAATGTTGCGAGACTCTGGGTGCTTCGGTGAAGAAACAAATACCGGTAAGACGAATAAAATACTCTACAAAATATGGTGAATGTTTCTGTCATGTTTAGAACAGGGCGTAACATTTTGACTTGATCTATATATATTGTTTTCATTTGTGCGCGTGTTTTGGTTGTGGTCACGAGTCCATGTTTGATTAATGACCACAAGGTAATTCATAAATGTATCTATTTTTGATTACATGGTATTCGATGATGTGTGAATCAATACTGACCTTAAAAATATTATGAAAGAAATGCATAAGTTAAATAAAAATGTTGCTTTTAATCCAGTTTTATCTAGTGTACTCTTAAAACTTGCCGAAATACTATTAAATTCTTTCGAAATTGGAAAACGGACCAGAAATATTAATGATTCATCCTGTACTCGTGGGCGTGTCCAATTTTTGTCCAATCAGATGCGTCAGAATTACATTTCAAAACAATAACTAGTAGCAAATGATGATTCACTGCTGTGACATAAATTAAACTCGACATGAAATGAAAATCGACCCCATCTATATTCTGTCTGTTTGCATGTTATTGATTTTATGAGCCATTAATCCATGCTTTTTTTTTTTTTTTTTTTTTGACGGCTTAATATTTAATCAGGATATTATAAATCAGTCTTCTGGTGAAATGACTTTTCTCTGGAAACTTATGCATGTCTTCTCCAATCATTTAGTCCACTTAACCACGCCACTGCAAACTCACATTCACCTGCTTGCGTTATTGAGCACAATGCCCATTTCTCAAAATCCAGTCAACAACCAGAATTCAGTCCATGCCTTAGAATTTTTATCTTTTGATAATTCGTTTCACTCGAATGTACGTCACAATGTGGAAGAAATGATCTATCGCTACCTTCATTTACTCACAACTAAGACTGGTTTTTATTTTTAAAAAGTGAGGAGAAGCCCTCTAATATATTCTGTTCCAGCTTTGTGTTTTAATAAATCAACAGAGGAACAAAATCTGTTCATCTTTAAGTTTAATGTCATCAGAGATGTTCAATTTCTATATTGTAGCTGTAGTACACATTACAGATTCACGTGGATTTCAGTTCAGCAGTATCTTTTTATTATGAAGTAAATGTTATTGTTGTTATTGTTGTTTTTCCAGCTCCTGTGCAGTCTTATCAGCTCGTTTCCCCTGGGCAGCCCGGATGGATCTGCAGCCAGAATGAGGAGCCAGAACCCTTTGAAGAGATCCAGCAGGACCAAAGCCAGAGGCTCTGCGAACAACATCCCTTCATAAAACCGGAAAAGCCTGAGTACTCTGTCGATGCTTACAGGGAATCTGTAGCTTTGCCATCAAAAGCCAGCAACAACGAAGGCTCACACGTGTGTGCCGATCACACCGACACGCATCCTATTGAGGATGACATGACAAACTATCATTTCCCATCTAAAATCAAAGTTGAATTCATGAACTCCAGCTTGTGTTCAGGCGACGCAATGGGAAGCACTGAAGATGCATATCAGAGCTGGTCGCCACACAGTCCAGATTTGCCTTTAGGGACTTCAGACATCTACAGAGCACAACATCCAAACCAGCCAATATGTGCTAACAGCGAAGCTCCTGCCACAGTATCTCAGCATAGCAGTTCATCTCATGATGCCAATCACGTTTCATATCACAACATATTATGTACAAACAGGGCCTACTGTAGCAGTAAATGCTGTGAAATGCAAAAGAGGACAATAGCCAAATCAAGCCCTGTATGGAAGTATTTCTCTCTAAAAGAGGGAGACTGTAGCAAAGCAGTGTGCCTTATGTGTAGGGCCGTCATATCTCGTGGTCGCAAAGAATACACAACATCGGCTCTTCTAAAGCACCTTCGGATGAAACATGGTAAATGTTGACTTTATCGTTTGTTCTCTGATTTTATATATGTACAGTCTTTTCTGTTCAACTACTTTTACGGTGCTTGAATAATAGGATAAATATGAGGAAAGCCAGACATTATCTTTGTGTTATTCCTGCAGGAAATGCGCTAATCTTTGGCAGTGCTAAGAAGAGACGAATGAAAGAAATTACGAGAAAACCACTCTGAGCCAGTATGGACACTGGCTATTGTGCATCATGGCCAAACTTTGAGTGTTTTCAAACAAATTGTTTCATCAAGATCTACATCATATGGAGTGGGTTGAGATAGGGAAGTCAGAAATGTAAGCATACAATAAGTCATCTAAGCTATTTGGTTATGGTTACAGAGAAAGAGTTGGGAAAAAATGCCACAATCTTTAGCCTGTAAGTAACTAGTGAACGAATTTCATTATTGTATTGTCTAACAAAATAACAGGATGTACATACTAGCTAGGACAATATTAATATCAAAGAAAACTATTAAAAGAAATAGATTTAATAATTTTACAGACATTTACAGAATATTTTACCACCCCACTGAAATGTAAGATGTTCAGGTTTGAAGTTTTGAACTTGATTGGTCTTTTATACTCATTTTTGCAATAAACGAGTCATGGTTTAACTGTGTTGAGAATTCTGTTTGTTGTTTGTTGTTCAATGTGAGCCAGCTAAACATTTTTTTAAAGTTTGTTCAACTTCCAAATCTTGTATTTATAGACATAGGAACATAAAGGAGGTTTATGCATCTGTAAACAAAGCTCAAGCCTTGCCGTTTTCTGAGTTGAGTTTTAACCCTTTGATGCACAAGCTATGAAAACCCCTTCTAATGCACAACATGGGTCTAAAGTGACCCATATTCATTTCCTATGTTATTTCATGCTTGGCTACACAGTCGGGTCACTTTAGACCCGTGTTGTGCATCAAAGGGTTAAAAAAATAAGATTATATAAGTCATAATAATGAGAAACTTTCTTGAGTCATAATGAGAAAGTTATACAAGTCATAATAATGAGAAACTTTCTTATTATGAGATGTGAAGTCATTATGAGAGTTTCTCATGAGATTATACTCATAAATCATAATTAGTTTTTATTCCCTGAAACTTTCTAAAAACAACATTTGATTAAGGGAAAGTAGTCATAATACATAATTATACAACATTATTCTAAGAATGTCTCATTATGATATGCTAAATCGTCATTATGAGATTTTCTGTCAATATGAAATACTAAATTATAATTATGAGAAAATCTCAATTATTATGACTAACCAAATGGTTGTTTTCACTCAACTGAGGTAATAGGCAAAAATAATGGCTTAGTTTCTCATTTTAATGAGAAACATTCTCATAATAATGACTTGGTGTCTCACAATAATAATCTGCTACTTATTAACGTATGCATGCATGTGCATTATTATACGCCATGTTTCTCATTATCATGACTTACAGAATCAGAGAATTCATTATTTCAGAGGTGAAAATGGTTCTCTGTACATCATTGTCAAGGAATCTACATTCAGGCAGTAAAACCAAACTTATTTAAAAAATTGCCATGGCAACCATAGTGGATTCATTGGCATCACTTTCAAACTTTTCAATCATGTTGAAGTGATATATTGACAGCAATAATGGTTATTTTATACAAGGTGTAAGGGTGTAACAACCAGCATGTTGGGGACCAAGGAAATGAAAAAGCAGACAAAATGGCTAAGGAAGCACGTAATTTGGATAATGATTACTTAACAGTCAATTTCAGCAGGGAAGAAGGAAAGTGTTTGATTCAACAGCCATGTTGTAATAAATGACAGAAGTACTGGGACACATGAGAAAGGCACACATTTCCATAGTATACAAAGTAACAAAAAGATGACATTAACTGACATCTCTATCATACGGTTGAGCTTACTTTGATGGGGAATAAATCTATCTAAAGGATTAGATGAGAGAGCAATCTTTCACAGCTGTACTGGTTTGGGAATTTCCAGTTTTGAAGTGACAGCAGCAGTTTACAAACTTCAGTCGGTCACACAGAAGTGAGAACGGTGCTGGTCAGTCATCAGATAACAGGGTCAAACAAGCAACCAGTATGTAGGAATGGAACCATAACTTTGTGAATAGGGTAGAGGGTAAAACACAGAATTATTTACCATAATTATCTAAAATCATGCGTGTACAGGGCATATCATATATAACATACGAGTATATATTACACCAATTTTTATATATATAATCTTTGTGGACCCTGAATGTTATGAAATGTATCCAAGACCTACTAATAAAGTTAAAGGAATATTGATTATTGGAAAATATGAAAATATTATGAAATGGTTCTCTGAATTTAAATGGAAATTAACCATGGGCTGACAGCTCAACCGTACGGTAGAGTTTTAAATCTTGTATACATTTATTTGAGGCTATTTATTAGATGTCTACTAATAGGAATTTTAAGTTAAATAATTATTTCATTATCTCCTTTTAAGGGTGAAGGTTAAAGGGTTAAGAATGACTAAATGCCCCACTCCACCAAACACAACTATGTAATATTTGTTAGAAAAAGAAACATTAATTAGATGTGCCAAATATGAACAGGATTACAAGCTTCTGGAATTGCTAAATTCACTTTAAAGGTGCCATAGAATGAAAAACTGTCTTTACCCTGGCATATTTAAATAATAACAGTTCTATACATGGAAATGACATACCGTGAGCCTCAAACACCATAGTTTTCTCCTTCATATGTAAATCTCGTGATTAAAAAAGACCACTGAAAAACAGGCGAATCAGAACATAACACCGACTGTGACGCAACAGTCGGGATCACTACGTCCCCAACATTTGCATAAACCCGCCCTTGTTCTAAGCCGGCCGAACCATCAGAAGCTCTGCAGGTATTGTAAATAAACAAGCGCGGACAACAGCGAAAATAACAAAATAAATTTTATGTTCCAGGCCGTGCAGGGGGTGTGAAGTGCAGGGATGGGTTGGTGTCTGTATTCAGAAAGGCACAGAAAGCAAATAACGTGAGCCACTAAAGGGACATGGTTAGCTCCTTGCTAGCGGTAGCCTGTTACAGTACATAAGATTTCACTCTCAGTAAGGAGAGATGAGGATGATGGCGAATGACTTACAGATCCTGAGCACCACTGACAAGCATCTGATCTTGTGAAATGTGTGGTAAGTACTGTTGCTCCATAATGTAAACATAGTTTGTGTGATTGCATCTCTTGAAAGTGAAACTATAACGCGATCGATGGGTCGTTCAAAAGCAGTTTCAATGCCTCGCATATTAATAACGGCTCCCTGATGCCCGCGTTTTGCAGTATAATTACCCGACGATATAACTGCGAGAGAAAGTATTTAAATATATATTTTCCTCCCTGTTCTTCCTTCTTGCTGATGAGCCGTACTGTGAAACAGCCAATCAGAGCAGGGCTCAACATTGAGCAGCACTGTGAAACAGCCAATCAGAGCAGTGCTCATTATTATTCATGACCCTGCCAAATAAGCCAATAACAGACCGTTTCATTCTAGGGAGAAATCCTAGGGTTGTAAATGGACATGTAAAATCGTTTCTGGAGATTTTTTGCCCTTACCTAAGCCACATACCTTCTGTGTAGATATCAGAGAACAATTTAAAATACTGTATCAATGCATTCTATGGCACCTTTAAATATTGGACAAAAACTGCAATAATAACCCGAAAACTACTGTAGGTGGTGTGTGCATCTGTGTAGTTGGTTTGCAACCCACCAGTAAATCCAGAGAAGAAGAAAGAAGGAGGCGGAGCAGAAGAAGAAGAAGAAGTGTGAACACTTCGACTCCTCTCCTTTGGTTGGCGCTGAATCACTGCTGAACATATAAGTGGTCATATGACCACAGGGACTTGTGTTTACATTCTGCCTTACTGTACGCCGAAATAAAATAAGTGCGAGCTAACAGCAGAATGACCAAGCTGCAGGTCATCAACACGTTCCTGACGGAGCGCTTAATGGCGACGCTGAATGAAATCATGGACATGATCGGCGGGACTGTCCTGCAGTATGAAAAAGAGCTGGACAGCGTGCAGAAGGACAACGAGTACCTGAGACGCAGACTGAAGGAGATTGAGAAACTCGTCGAGTCAAACGGTACACTGACTCTTCTTAGAAAATAACGCGTTCTGCGGAAGTCAGCCGTTATTTACGTTCTTTAGGCAAATTACCATGGAAACCATGGTTTCCGCCAAAATACCATAGTTACAACAGTAAAATAATAATTAAATAAAATAAAGAAAGAAATAAACACAGCCACCCCACGTCGTGATAAATTAGTAACATCTAGTTACTGTTGTTATATGTTTGTAAATGTTTAATATTTAAAATAGCCCTTTTCACGAAGGGAACAGGAAAAAATACATACAGACTGTTGACATACACTGCAAAAAATGCTTTTCTTATTTAGATATTTTGTCTTGTTTCCAGCCAAAATATCAAAAAATTCTTAAATCAAGAAGGATTTTCTAGACAAGTTGAAACAAGCAAAATAATCCGCCAATGGGGTAAGAAAAATAATCTTATGTCAAACAGAAAACAAGATTATTTTTCTTACCCCATTGGCTTGTTTCAAGCAAAATCTCACTTAATTTTGACTTGTTTTTTTCTGAAAACAAGACAATAATGTTTACTTGTCTAGACAATCCTTCTTGATTTAAGAATTTTTCGATATTTTGGCTGGAAACAAGACAAAATAATCTAAGTAAGAAAAGCATTTTTTGCAGTGTATGCCTATGCACGTTTCAGGATTGTCAAAGGAGGGGCAAATATCGAATAACTACCAAAGTATCGTCCTAAAAATAAAACTAGACAAAAATAGTGTACTACATCCAAATAAAATGTCTATTTTAGGCCATGCTCTTCTGTTTTATCAACATGAATATATTAGTTTTATAGCAATGTACTATAAAATTTTGTCTATGTATCAAAAAAAAATTTTAATGTGAAAATGTTAAAATCTGTAATGCATATTAAAGCTTTTAAATCAAAGATCTTTATAAAAACATACATTCAAATTTCTGACTGGAACTGTATATTCAGTTGTAACTTGCAGTTGTCATAAAAAGCTATGTTTGAATCTGGAGCTGTGTTAGTTAAGTTAAAGCTGGAATAAACTACATGACTATTTAATGGATTTTAAATCACTAGGCATCATACACTGAACGACTCAGGATCACACCCCATCAGACTTTAGTCTTTGAACATCATACACTACACAATTTTCGGAAAAATCTGGCTTACAGCAACAAAAATCTTGACGAAACTTGTGTACATACCAGTCCTAAGTATGAGTTTGGTTAGTGTACTATTTTTCCACCTGACCTCATCACACCTTTCCTCTTTTACAGGTCCAGCCATTTCAAACCCTGCCCCGTCATCTCCACCACCGCATATAAAGTGGACTTCTAGCATAGAAACTGAAACCATGCCTACAGAGATCTATCAGAATCAGAACCAGGTACAAACTGAACAGCTCACCAGCACAAAAGTAGAAGAGTTCTCCAAACATGCTCTTCTGGTGACCGAATCAGACATCGATATACCTCGTCCCCAGTTACCAAACACACTGGCTCACACAGATAAGGACTTTGAAACATCACCTTTAAATGAATTTCCTTGTGGTGTAAAAACAGAGCCTTTTGAAAGTCTCGATTCACAGTCAACCAATGCCAACACATCGGTCTACAGTCCATTAGCTCATTGCACTGCTCAGTTACAAGCTACTACCGATATTAACAACAAGTCTGATCCTAAAGTGTTCAGTATATCGAATTCCACTGATCTAGAATCAGCTAAACGTATGAAGCTAAAGGCTAAAACCTTGCAAGTATCCCTCAGTAAAATAAGCCAAAATGTGTTAAAGACCTCTTGCCCTGAATCAGGCGTAGCTCACGTCAACTACAACACCGCTCATCAAAACACAGACTCAAGATCAGTCAGGAACGACACCGTTAGCGGCAATTCTCATCTCGGTATAGCTAACGTTGCGGTCAACCCCCTACGTCACGTGGCGTTCAGCAGAGAGATCAGGCAGGGTAGGGCAAGAGGACGGGGACGAGGAAGAGTCGGAGGTCCTGGGACGCACATATGCCCACAGTGTGGAAAACTATTCCCCCATCATTCACGGCTAAAGGTGCACATGCTCATTCACACAGGGGAGAAGCCATACGCTTGTGCCCAGTGCGGGAAACGCTTCAACAACGACGGGACTCTGAGGAACCACAGCCGCGTGCATCTGCAGCTGCGTCTGTTTGACTGTCCTGTGTGTGCACGTAGCTTTAAGGATGCCTACACCTGTCGAAATCACATGCGTGTCCATAATAGGTGAAGCAATGGTGTTTCTGCCTCAGCAGCCTTAAGCCCCAGGAAAGACTCATGGGAGGGTTTGCCTGGTGATCGTGACATATGCTGTGCTGGATAATAGAGACATCTAAAATATGCCACGCTGGGAGACCCCCGGGGGAAGGAATGAGAGACGCTGAACAATATAACAAGTCACATGATGATCTTCATGTCCACAGAAAACCTTTCGAGTATAGTGTTTGATGGTGTTTTTGAAATTCATTTCATGTTGCTGTCGTGTGCCCTTGCCATCACACCAGTAGGATGCAACAAACAAGTGCCAGTATTGCCAGCTGTTTTCTGCTGCTTTTAATATGCTAAATTAAATAGTTTGATTAGAGATTTGACACGAGTGTTTACTCTTTTGGGTTTCTCTATTGTCAGCAGATCCTTTTAAACATTGTGCAAAAGCATCATATTTGAATGAAAAGTCCAACCTTCTAAAAACGTTAACTTGAGTCCATGCGCAAATGAAAAATTGTATCATCATTTGCTCCAAAGCTGAATGATGTTCATTGTTAAATTTTCTGTTTTGAAGTATTTTGGTAATCAAGCAGTTTCTGCTCCTATTGACTTCAATTGTAATTTTTTTTTTCCCATACAATGGAAGTCAATGGGAATCTAAGCTGTTTGTTTACCAATATTCTTCAGAGTACCATCCTTTACATTCCACACAAGTCATACATTTGAAATTAAATGTTCATTATTTTGGTTGGCTGTCATTTTAAACATCTGAACGAGTGGATCAAGATCTTCAGGTTCACTTGTACATTTCAGGCTGTGTTTAACCAATATGAAGGTGGAGATTATGTATGCTTATGGCTAATGTAATGTCTTGAATTTTAAGTCATAAGTTGTTTGGGGGAAAAAAAATTCCACTAAATCCCACAAGGTGGCGATGCTCATTTTAAGAATGAGACAAACCATTTCAAGTTTCATGTAGTTACTTTCAAACTATATTTATGTGCCATCTCATTCCTTGAACCAAGCTGGCGACATATGTTCACCCTTGGAAGCTTTTTTTTGCTTAAACTTTTCATGTAAGAAAAGATAAATGGATAAAGTTTGATCTATTACAAAAGTTTTAAGGCAGTGTTTTTTTTTTTTTACTCAACCTTTTTTAATTCAAGGCCCTGCAATGTGTACAACAATGTCTAAATAGTTTATGGAAAACACTGGTTGAGTACCACTGCTTTAAGGGCTTGTTTCATTCATTAAGACTTTAAATAGAATTTCTCTGATCATTCACCTACCCTTTACTTTACTTTTAGTCATTTAGCAGACGCTTTTATCCAAAGCAACTTACAAATAAGAAAAAGTAACTAAAACTAAAAGTTAACACTCTGTAAATACTCTATAAACACCCATTTAAGAAAATACAGAAATTAAATAAAATTAACAAATGCATACAAAAACAACATTTCAATAGTAAACAAAAAATTTTTTTTTTTATAAAAAGCGATACTTATATCCTACCCTTATGTTGTTCCAAACCTGTATGACTGACTTTCTTCTGTGGTAAGATAAGGTAAAATTTTCAGTGAATGCTGTACATTTTGGACCGTTCTTTACTCCAAGCAATCATATGGCACCAAAAGGCTCACAATATAGCAAATGAGATGTATAGGATACTTTTATTGTGTTTTTTGGAGCCTGACATCCCCTGATCCCCATCCACTCTCACTGTATACAGCAGCTTAGACATTCTGCTAAATATCTCCACATAAAAAAGAACACCATACAGGTTTGGAATGACATGTGGGTGGGTAAATGATTAAGGAATGCTTTTATGTGAATAACAAAAGCTACAATCAGTATGACTTGAGGGGCATTAGTTAATTTTATTAGCTAAAGTACCTATAATAAGTTTTTAAGGCTCAGTGTTTCTTAACAAAGGGGGGGTCAGGGCCTACTAGGGGGCCTCAGGAAACATTTAAGGGGGCCTGAAATGACTTAAAATGATTAAGCCAAATCAAGCATCAAAATAAGCCAAACAACTAAAAATCAAGATATTTCTTAATTTCGTTCACCCCCTCAACCCCCCCCCCCCCCCCCCCCCCACAACCTTATAACTCAATAGGGATTTTTATAATAAATAAAGACTTTTATATAATGACATTTTTAGTTTTGCCAAGATCTAAAATACTCTTATCAATTGTGCAAGTAAATGATATAATCAAACACACCCAATCTAACTCGTCTCAGAGACTTGAAATGGTTGTGTCAGATAAGGGAGACATCCAAAATGTTTACTGTTGGTTATTTGCCCAGACCAGGGCCGGGCTGCATGATGATAGTGGCAATGCCCCGGGCCAGATACAGTGACACTGACACTTTTACCTCACTGTGGTGTGCTGTTAAGTGGCCGTCTAATTACCATTTACTCATTGAACACATAATCAACCAGATGCATCTCGAAGAACCACAGAATCAGTGCAGTGGTTTTTCACAGTAGAAAAGGCTGATATTTTCTTGGTTTGGAATCCCATTTAGAGAGTATCTTATTGCTTATTGGTGTAAAGATATACCCAAATCCACAACTACACAACAACACCACAGAACGAAGCCTTTGCGAATGAGATCATTCAGATGAAGTGTGCTTATGTTGGTGGTGTGCCATAATAGATGTTCTTCTTGCCGGAGCGATTGCGAATTGTAATTCTTAAGAGGTTTCTAAGCTCGCTTCAAGAGGATGCAGGGAAATGACGCACATCTTAAAGAGCAATGCATTTCAAATGTATTTCCAATTTGTACATAAGCACTTATAGAAATGTAAACCACAAACCCTCAAGAATACAGCACTTTTTTTGGTACAAAACAACCAGACGAAACACACGCGTACGCATGCAGACGCACTCCAGATAGTCCTAGTATACGGCACATATAAACATTTGATTCCAAAAATATATCAAGTAATTAACGTACGCGATATCAAATTGTAGCATGTCCATAAAACCCCTTTTTAAAGAAAAGTAACTACTGGAAATTGAAAACTGCCAGGTTTGAGACCTTGGAAAACACAGTTGGTGCAAAGTAAAAAATGTAAACATTGCATCATGCTACAAAATGGATAGTCTATTTGTTAGCAGTAAGTTACACATAAACCTGCTCCTGATGAAATTGTATTTGTTTCAAATATGATTGACAACATTGAGAGGACAAGCCCTTAAGGACCTTCCCATGTTGTTATGGTGGTACCATGTGTTTATCACTTTGATGATGGCAGGCAGTTTACATGCACCCCCGTATATTGTTAAAGATGCGCTGTCTGCAAGCATTACGATAGCACTGAACATTGAAATACATTGTAATCGGTTAATCAAAAAAGAGAATTGTGCTACACAAGATTTCATAAGAGTAAAATACACTTCAACATTACAAAATGTGTAGAAAACGTGCAGCAATGAGCGCGCGCGAGAGAATTGGGTGAAAGGGGACTCGCTTTGAGTGACACCAAGTCAGAAGAGGACTGGTGGCCCATCCTCCACTCTCCTTTTACTTCCAACATCTTGGCCCCTACTTAGCTCATATAATTATCTCCATGTCCACCTCATATCAATCAAATCCATAAACCTATCATGACTGATTTCCTCGTTCCTGACAGGACTCTTCCTCAGTCATGGCAGCTGGTCTGAGGCAGCTCATTGGCCAGAATGTGCCAGCGCTCCACCCTTTGACCCTTGTTCCTCAAGCAGTCCATCCAGTGGCGGAGAGCATCTCCTTGGACTTGACAGTTCAGGCACACGCCACCTGCCATTCAAGAGTATATTTGGAGTTGTGTAAGTAAGTCTTAATGGATGGATGACTGTGATCAGAATGAAAAAGTACCACATAATGACTACTGCATAGTATATACCGAATACCGCTTCTTGTGTGAAACGAAACATTATGCAGTCATTAACATATCAAACAGTTGTGCATGTTTAAATCAGCAAATGTAATCATCTTGAAAATATTGCATATCATATTGGATGCACGCCTTATGTATCGGCTGATAAGATTTAAAAAAATATATAATATAGATATTAGATTAGATATATTTAAAATAACTTATCAAATATAATTATTTTTGGATATTTAATGTGGCATGCTCATTCTCCCTATATTTACATTTAGATTTCCTTTGCTGTCATGTTTAATATTTCAAAATTCAAAAATAATTTAATATCACAATCTCAGTGAACATTAAATTTCATACTGTAGATGTACATGCAATTTAAGTCATTTATTGCACTATAGTAGCATAAAATGTATTGATTTTCCATTAGCATAAAATACTTAATCCATAACATAATGAAAATAAGTATCATGTATACAGTATATTATATATATATATATATATTTATGTGTGTGTGTGTGTGTGTATTATATAATATTATTAGTGCTGGCCAAATTTTTAGCATTGTTGCATCCCTGCTGATTTTTTTGTAACAATGTGTCTTTAATGTTGGTTTAAAAATGTCTTTTAATCTTATCAAATTATGAGTCAAGAACAAGATGGCAAATAGTTTACTTCTGCTCTATTCATTACATCTAGTGTATTGCATTGTGGGATTTAGTATTTCACACAGAGTGCTCTCTTTAATAATGCGTATTTTAGCAACTGCAGTAGGTCGTCTGGATATTCCCTTCATATAGAAAATTAGCATGCTTTGCACATTACTATATAGACTATATACTATATACTACTTTAGGAATACTATGATATGATAGCAGAGGTGGACAGTAGGCTAACTAAATATTTTTACTTCATTACTGTACTTAAGTACAATTTTCAAGTATCGTTTAATTTACTGGAGTAGTTTTATTTTGGGAAACTTTTACTTTTAGTTCACTACATTCCAAATCATTTTATAAAAACATACCATTCCTTGTTCCATTTTGAACTGGAGAAATTGTTTCACACTACGAGATGTGATAGCGGTGTCCGATTCGTGAACGAGTTGATTCTAAGTTTACAATTAACCTGTCAAATCTGTTCGTAAATCGCACTGAACGATTCATCCAGGAATTGGAATGATTCGATTGCATCAGTTCTTGAGTCCAAAACTCACTGATTTGACTGCGTTAACAGTTCACAGAATTCACAAGTCTGACTAAAAATGAGCCAAGAACAGTAGATCATCTGAGCTTGAGTGCACACGGGACTGATGCCGTGAAAAATAAGTTGCTAATGCCGATTTTTTTTAGCATTTATTATTGTAGATAAAAATTATATTTAGGTCACAAGTTTGTAAAAATCAAGTACTTTTGTACTTTTACCCAAGTAAAATTGATAAGAAGTATTTTTACTGGAGTAATATCTATCTGTATCTGTACTTTTACTCAAGTACTTTATTTGTATACTTTGTCCACCTCTTTATGATGCTATCATGAACACAGCCCATATCTTATTCTTCAAAAGCACATAAGATAATACATTTACTTTAGCAGGGTAATTTTAATTTTTTTTCGAAGTTGAACATGACGACACTGCATTATAAAAATGCAGCACTCATGTGCAAGACACTAAAAGAGACACAAGACTCAAGTGCAATAATCAAACACGTAAGTCTTATGTCTGTATTTGCATTTACAATGTGAGACTGAGGTTAGTAGAATGGGGAAGAGCTCTCGAGATGTGTTATTTTAACTTGTGGTGTAATATAGTGAAAAAGATGTGAGCACAACGCTCATAGACAACTGTCTAGTGCCTGTTTACAAAGATAAGCAATGGAATGCACAAACATATTCTTTGTGAGTGCCCCCATAATTGGTTGCAAAAAAAGCTCATTATGATAATAACTGCATGCTCTCACCTATGAAATCGTTAGATCTTCCCAGATCATAGTCCCATACTGTGACCTCCAGTGTCTTATGGACCAGTTCGGATAGAGAGATCTCATAGAAAAACTCCTGTGGGTGGTAAAATATGACGTGGATTATCGCTGCAGTTCAACAGTTTCATTACATTTTCAGTAAAATAGTTTGAAGGACGATGCCTCCAGTTCTCATTTGATCAACCCTTTAGCCAAAGCCCAAAATGTTATTTATTCATTGTCACATTTGATTTCCCCTCATTCATTTCAAAGGACATTTTTAAACACAGAATTTCTCATATTCATCATCCTGATGGTTCCAAAGCCACCTGGGGAATGATCAAAATATTCAACCCCATGAAAAGTTGCTTGAAAAAAAAATTCCAAAAACAAATGGCATTTGGTAGTTCAGCCAAACAGATGTTCTTGTCTGCGGCTTTCACACCCACTGACTGAAGTCTGGCATGTGCTTGAATAAAGGGGAAAAAAAACATTTAAGCAATAGAAAGCAATACATTTTAAATGGAGGTTGCTTTCTGGGGTGTCCGAGTTAAATCATGCTGCAGGGATCAAACCGCTGGACCTCTTCTGACCTCTACCCATCCATCTCCCCTGAGCCAAAGGCAGCCACATATGTTCTCACAGTTCATAAAAAGAAATTGGAGCATTTTCTAAATATAATATGTTGAAGAGCACTATTGCTCCTGCCTCTTATTCCTCCCAGGAATTTTCAGCACCCTCATGAACAGTTTTGATATGATTTGATATGGTTTTGCTGACCGGGGCTCCTGTGGAGACCTGCTTTTAAGCATATAGTGGCGTGTAAGATTGGAGTGAGCAGCCTTCAGTCTGAGCCAAGGAGTAATTATATGGCCAATCTGGATGTGTATTACTTCTGAGTGAATGGAAACAAAGCACTTAGCCTTACTGGTGATCGCACGCCGCCCACATGACAGAGAGAGCGTGAGACAGACGGGAAGGAGGAGAGGGAGAAAAAGAGAAACGGAGGACATGACTGAAATGAGAAATGTACAACATGGTGATGAAAGACAAACATGCGTTTAGGTGGAGGTCTTCTGGGAATGTGAAGTGAGCAAGGACGCAGCGCAGAAATATTGGACCAGATATCTCATTAACACTCAAAACGCTCGTGAGGTGCACATGTAATGAAATGAGCGTGCCGCACTCCCCGCCAGTCCATCAAATACATCCATACCTCATTGAATTCTGGGTTAAGGGTCTTTTTAATCACTGCCGTTTTGTGTTTGGATTTCTTTTTCACATCTGGCTTCAGGTATCTGGAAAGAGAAAGGCAAATGGAAGAACAAAGTGAGGGCCGTAGGTAGAGCAGGACAGTGGGAGAGCAGGAGATTAAAACAAGCGGCACCGCTGTCGCAAGCATACGAAACGGACTCCGGACACATTCGTACCAAGCTGTTTGCTTTTCGGCTTTTGCGGTGACGTCCCACCGGCTTCCATAAAAATTTGATTTGCTTTATGTACTGCTGTTAACTCTCAGCCACCCTCCCCCAAGACACACAGTTAGAATATGGCTTTGATCCTGAGGAAAAGAGAGAATGTGTATGTGTGTGTGTTTGTGAAAGAAACGGAAGAGCGAGAGAGAGACAGAGAGAGTGACTGGAAGGGACGTGAGCGTGGGTTGGGGTCCTGTCTGTTCTTATGCCATTTTGCCTGGGGAGGAAGAACTGTTTGGGAGCGTTTATTTTAATACATGATGTGAGAAAAATAATGAGAGATTAGAGGGGGGTTACAAATGAGAGAGTGAGAAGCAGAGACACATCAGAGGAAAGACGTAGGACGTAGTTTTTTTTAGTCTTATTATAGGTTTCTATCCGTTTCTTTTTCTCCCTCTGGTTTTACAGATTCTCCTACTCGCTCTCCACCTCTGAGAACTGTTTATGGCACCTCCCTTCTAAACCGGAGTTCTTTTTCCTTTGCCCTTTTTGTTTTTTCGCTTTTTTTTCTGGATCCCCACCAAGTGTTTATTCACTGCATGTCTGTGCTTTCTCAGTGTTGGTGCAGAAATCTCACATTTTCACATAGGGATCTGAGAAGCCGTTGACATCCATGGCTGCCAGATGGGCACAGCGTAGCACTCCAACATACAGGCCCCCTCGCCGGCCTTCTGCTTCGCCCTCTGCAGGAGGGGGCAGGAACTGCAGCGACAGCAACAGGCGGCCCCTCTCTTCCAAAGTGGTCAACTGTTCGTTCTCCCACTGCAAGAGAGAACAAATGAACATTAAGTCCAAAAATGTAACTAGATTAGGCATTTCCTGAAGGAAATACCAGTGGTTGCATAGAATAATGTTGAGGTTTTAGGTAGGCTTAAATGATGCGCATATGAAATGCAGAATCACGCCTTGTTTACACTCGGTTACACAAGAACACTTTAAAAGTGACTGTGTAGGAGACTCATACAACAACCAACATACAACTGAACCAATGACAAGGACTCCCTCTGGGTAAAATCTGATAATGTTCACATGTAGAATAATTATAAACAGTTGGATATGCATGATGTTAGTAATGTGACATCTATGCACTAGGCTCATTTTTAATCAGTTTAATATCATTTTTTTTTCATATCCTTTAAAATTTCCATAAATAAAAAACTAATATTGATTCTAATACAAGAGAAGGTTTAATCTAGTCTTAAAATAGAAAATCCCTATTCAAACTCTTGTAGTCTTCTGCAAATGCTCTATGATGACTATCGCCACACACAGACAGTCATTTATCATTCTCTCTTCCTGGTCTGTTTAGGCTTAGCTCAGCTTCAGTGGCTTTCAAAGGGGAAGCGGGAAGATCTAAGCACAGCCTCTTCAGGATTTTGTGAGATATGGAGACTTAATTAGACATAATTGTTTGATTTGGTGCAACGCTTACACACACACACCACACATTAGGTAAGGCTTGAGAGACACTTATTTGAATGCACATTAATAATGCATGCAGAGAATGCTCAAGTGTGACTCTGAATATTCAGAGCTTACACCACGAGAGCAACAATATTTACATGAAATATTCGATAATCCATCTGTAAGGATTACAAACGTTCATTTTTATTAGTTGTCTCGGTCAGGAGATATAAAAGAGTGTAATGAGGAAGATTAAAGCTTAGACATGCAGAGATTGAGAGATTTCATGTCTGCAAGTCCAAATATATTCGATAAAATATTAAACTCACAATTTTTAAAGATGTAAATCATTTTACTTCCTTTTTGTCTTCACTTAATATCATAATTAAGTGAACACAGTTCAATTTTAAATTAATTCACTTTGATTTGAACAGATGCTGCTATTTTTGCCAGGTCCCTGTGCGGTCTGCACTAATGAAACAAAAACTGGCAGTTTATTAAGATTTGTTTTAAGTGTTTCTTCATTTTTCTCTCTCTAATTAAAATTATTTTAAGAAACATGCTGGATTTTCTTGTATCCTCAGTTTAAATTACTTTTCTGTTACTAAAGCCATATCCTGACATCATCCTCCAGGATGACACATCATTTTTTTGGGAAAATAACAGCACAAACTTAAGTAAATACTACCAATTATTTGATTTCTGTGTTGTTTTGGGGTAACAGTTAGTTTGTCTCATCTGAAAAATTCCATATTGTCTGTTAAAATGTCTTATTTATTTCTACATGTCCATCCTGTCCATATTTGCTGTTGTGCAAGTAATCAGTGTGTAATTATACATGTTAAGTGAGTTTTCTATTAGACCCTGTCACAGTGATACTTCTTTAAATATAGGCATATACAGTACATTTTTATTAAAGCTACAGAACTCAAAAAGTACTGCATAAAGAAATATATATTTTATCAAATGGGATATCACATTCAACATTTTCAGTGACAACATTGGAAATGATTTCTCAGGCATTTATGAGGAAAGTGTAATATCTTTGCATATGAAAATTCACAAAGAGAGCAGTTAGCTGTATATCTGTTTTTCATACTCTCTTCCTGCCTTCCTTTGTTTTAAGCCGTCTGTCTCTCTCTCTCTCTCTCTCTCTCTCTGTCTCTCTCCCAGCCGCACCCTCAGCAACCGGCGAAAGGACAGGATCAATAGGGTAATCATCACAGTGTCTCTCTCACTGTTTGTTTTTCCAACAAGAGCCTTGTTATTTCTAGTTCTTTACCTTGCACTTTGAAATTTCCCTTACAGCCCCGTCTGCCACATTGTTTGTGTGTGCGTGTGTGTGTTTGTGCCGGGGTTGCGGGCGAGTTTGCCCATTAGTGAGAAGCATGCCAAGCCAAACCTGTTTGCTGGCAAGTGTGATGTTTCATTAATGTAATTGTGAGGGGACAGATACAGATAGAGTGTGTGTGTGTGTGTGTGTGTGTGTGTGTGTTTGTGTGTGTGTGTGTGAGCGAGACAGAGCTGGAATGAGTGAAAGTTGCATTGCCAGACCTTCATTAATTTAACAGTGAGGAGACACACACAGATAGTGGGCAGACAGAGGGGCGACCCCTGTGTTATAAACAGACAACTCATAATGCAAACAGCGAGGAGAAAAGCCCAGCTGTCTAATGCTCAGGAGACAGACAAAATAGCCGCACATATAATTCTCTGCCGCATTAGGTCAACTACACTAAGAACCGCCACTTACAGTCTGCTGCAATTGTTGCAGTTTCCCACTCATGTATTTGTACATTTGCAGGAGGGCACATACATATGCAATGTTAAGATAAAAATGCATACTTCAGGGGAGAAGAATGGATTTCATTTCCACTATTTGCATAAATATGAAATGTTAGGTATGATAAAGATGTTTTATTATAATCAAGGACGTAGGTTTGATTTTGACATTGTTGGAGACATAAAAGCAGCCCCTACCCATTTTTGCTTTTATGGTTGACTTTTGACCTCGATTTCATGTCAAGTACAGCATTTATTTATGGTAGCCAACATACTCATAACTCACAAAGAGAGTTTTATGCCAGCATGTTACATAATTACAGTTTTAATTGTGTAAAACTACAACATTCCAATTTAGCTCTCTATACACTTCATGATAGAATATCTAAGCATGCATTTGTAAAATATGTTTTGCAGGTTGTGACATTAAGGTTTTTAATAGTAGCTTCAGTTAATCAAGGTAATAAGTTAAGAGTAACTAATGACGACAAGGAGGCAGTTTAACAGTGACTGATTAATAACTGGACTCAATAAACAGTACCTCACTTTACTGTAATATTATAAATGAATTGGACCACTGATTATTCTGAAAGAAAACATGCCCCGGGACTCTAACGGTAGTAAAGCACATCTAAACTGCATGCTCTTATTTCAGTTTTGTCTTCAGCAACAGTTTGCTTTGGACATTTAGGTTTACAACGTTAAGGCTAACGAAGAAAAATGTTATTATGAAAATGAACTGCGCATATATGTTTTTAACACTTATGTTGTCAAGTAATGTCAATGGTAAAACCCATTTCAGATACGGCCAAAATTACAACAGTACTTGCATATAAATATATTTGAATAGATTGATCAAAATTATTGCTATAGGGACAATCATTTTCAATAGTCACTGGATATCAGTAGGGACTGGATATTCAGTAGCGTCCCTACTGAATTCTACGCCCTTGAGTGTAATCAAATCTATTGTAGCGCAATAACTCCACTAAAATGCAAACATCGTATATAATAAGTTTGAGGTTTTTGCTAGAAAATCTTTGCGGAACAAATTAGCCACAAAGAAGCAGATGGTGGAATAGCAGCGGTTTTCCTCTGACAGTGCAAGTTTCTGCGACTAATTAAAATGCCAAAGACATTTCTAAGTGGGATAAATGAATTTAGCTCTGTTTAAATGTTGTAGCTTGAATTGCTCGGCCTTTTGGCTGCTGTGCTCCATGAGGTTTCAAAATAATGACCCCCATCATGCAGACTCACTAATGATAATGAGGGGGTGTATCCAGCAGGTAAACAGGTGCGCAATGAGGCTTGGAACACACACACACACACACACACACATATCAGCGCTAGCACAGCTTTCATATTCAAATTTGCGTGATTAGCAGGCAGATGGCGTGGCACCAGCCACAAGCCTCCACCAGAATCTGTATGTACGCCAGTCATGACACCAAATCAAAAGCTTTAAATAAACATAGTGAGTGTTGCGCCATAAACTCCGTCTGTGACTTTGTGATCCTTCCTTTGCCTCAGAGGCATGTTCTCCATATTCTTCCTCCACCTTTTTACTATTTACATTTCCAGTTCTTAGTTGTATTCAGCTCTTCTTTTTTTAAAGTAATGGTTTTCTATAAATGGTTTTCTTTTTTTTTTTTATACTATAGTGTACTACTTTTTCACAAAGCCAGGGCCAGTTATGCAGAAGATTGTCAGGAATAATGACATAAGTTTCAGTCTGTTCCTTAAACAAAGTTTTTGAATGGCTTCAAATGATTTCACCTGCATTAAAACCTTGCCTTGCATCCCCTTTTGTTGTCTACAGAAGAAAGAAATTGCATGAGGGTGCGTAAATGATTTTATTTGCTGTAAAATGATGAAATTTTTGGGTGAGCTGTCCCTTTAACATAATTTCATTTCAAACCACCCCCTGAACCATCACTGTCTCTGTGATCCCTCTAAGCAGTCCAGCAGTTTTCCCCTGTCAGTTCTAGTTCTCTTCCTCCAGAGACCTGTGAGTGTGTTGTCTGTCACTCATCCGGAACCCTCTGTCCATTCATAACCCTGTAACCTCTCGCTCCTTTTTTCTTCATCTTCCCTATCTATGCTGTCTGTGGCTTTCTCCTGTCTTTTTTCCCCACATAATCTCTCCACTTCCTTTGAAAATGTTATTATTCTGGTCTCCAGAAATCTCTGTTGCTTTCAGGTGGGCGGCAAAATGTTCTGCCGCCTCTGTCTTTTCAAATTTACCAATTATTGGTTTAATAATGAAAGAAATGAGAAACGGAGTGAGAGATGAATACGAAATACACGTTTTAAGCAATAATCAAAGGAATGAACGCGCAATCACAGTCGGTAAGTGGTAATCCTAATGTGGCTAGTGTCCATTTATGCGCTTTTCAGTACTGTTATGTCACCTAATTAATATTCATGAGCCAGGCTGATAAGCTCTATAATGTGTGTCCCCTCCAGTTTCCAGATTGTTTCTACTTCTCTGGTTAAATCAAAAGAAATGGATCTGAATTCTCTCTCTCTCTGCCTCACATTTCAGCAGCGTCTGTCATGAAATTGTCAACACTGGGCATTAGCAACGTAAGTGCTGTACAACACCAAGTTAAATAGAACAAATTGTATCTCATCTCTCTGGAGGCCACAATGCCGCTCGGCTAATCTTATCTGTCATTTATGCATGCCACTTTCGTTCTTGTTGACAGACAGATCAGGGATTTGCGTTAAACACGTAAATGCTCAAATAGTACATCCACACGCCTGCCCTTTCCTTAGCTGACTCCATCCTCCTCGTGTCCTTTTTACTTTCCGGTATTTCTCATCGTGGGGCACCTAGCATGTTGAGAACAATTTTGGATGGTAATAAAAATGCTAATCGATTTCTTCCATCCCACTTATCATAATGTGCTCAATGTTCTTATTGAAATGCAAATGAGGTTAGATCCCAATGTGAAAACATTTGAGTGAGAGAGCATTAATCAGCAGGCAATTATCAGTTTGCAATATTTAAAACGTCATTTCTAACTTGCATCCGGAAATGTCAGTGCTTTGTTAATTGTCTTTTTTGCTGGGAGAGAGACGGAATAAAAACAGGTGGGTTTGGGATAGAGTACCTCTCGTAGGTAACAGGAAATCCCTCGCAGTGCGGCTCCCATGGCTGTAGGAGAGGGAAGCTGGCAGATACAAAGAGAAAGGAGACAGAGATGCTGATGGAATGTCTAAAGAAACATGCTGTTCTGAAATGAGGAGGCAAAGTCCTCACTGTTTATTATAATGCAAGTTCATCTTCCATTCATTGAATATTGACATTTTTTAGGTTTAATAAACATTACTTCCATTAACAAAGTAATTAATGTTCTGTTCATTAAAATTATGTATATTTAAATAAAATAAAAACAAAGAAGGATTTTAGTAAACAAATCTATCTATCTATATCTGCTGGTGAAGATTAACAAGAACAAGCTTATATGAATTAAATTCAGATCTGTCGTTGATCACAATGATGTTGCATTAACATCAGGCACTCTTCTCACAGACTCAGAAAGAGACAGTGGGTATGTGTATCTTACAGGTGGCGGATGCTCTAAACAGGTGTAGAAACGTTTCGTCTGGTCTGGTTTCACACGTCGCAGGGCCACACGAGACTCTCCAATAAACTCATTGTGAGTCAGTTTATCCTCATCGCACACCGATAACCTGAGAAAAACAGCAACAACAACAACATAAAAAAGAAAGTGAGAGAGTTATTCAATTATACTGGAAGGAGGGCAAAGATAAACATGAAAATTGTAAATGTAGTATGGGCGAAAGTGATAAAAAGGCAATAAAAATATCTTCCGCAGAGCAGCAAGAGCTAGAAATGGCTCAGACAGAAATGTATATTTATGAATGGGATTAGGATGATATTTCTGGCTCTGACAGTTTGGTCGGAAGTAAGCGCCTGCTCTTTTTTTTCAAAGGTTTGCTTGCGTGTTTTTGAAACCGACACCCTCCTCTGCTCCTGTACTCTCCCTTGGAGATAAACGGCTAAATGACTTTTCTCTGACTACTGTCACCCCGCCATTGAAAAAAAAGGCCAAGTTTGAAAACAGCAGCAGTCCTAGTCCCAGGTTGCCAGGGGATACTGTTCATTTATATCATGAGCACACAAGTAATTTTCTGTGGATAATCGCATGATAAACCCGAGTGCTACAGCAGTCACTCCACCTCTGGCGAGGTTCCTTGGAGATGATGGGGCTGAAGAGCGCCTTTCAGCACTGCAAAAATATTCTGCCTAAATATATGCCAACTTTCCAAGACACGCACAACAGTAGATGTACCCAGAAACTTGATCATTCCTGAAGGTTCATAAGCGACAGGAAGGTCTGTTAAGCAGACTCACTCTCTGTCACACACCTACACACCTACTGTCGAAGCAAGATATGAAGGCTACTGTCAAATCACTGCTCTCCGAGAGGAGAATTTTAAAGAAATATCCAGAATAGATTCACAGCCCACTTGGAGTCACCCATAAAGAGATATTTGAGAATGCACAGATGTCTTCACTAACCTCAGAGTCTTCCTGAGCATGTCCTCCTCGGTGATGCCAATGTAAGTGAGAGTCTCATTCCAAACAGGATTTAGAGAATTACGTACAGTTTTGGTTTTCAGTTTATTAGCCTGTGGGTATAAAACACTTTGAATAAATTAATAAATAAAGAGTGAAGATTATATCTTAATCCTCTAATACTCTCTCTCTCTCTCTCTCTCACACACACACACACACACACACACATGTTGGTTTTGCTATACTTGAGAGGACTCTCCATAGGCGTAATGGTTTTTATACTGAACAAACTGTGTGTGCTATTGCCCTACACCAACCCTACACCTAAACTTAGCCCTCACAGGAGACTTTGTGCATTTTTACATTTTAAGATAAACTTCATTTAGTATTTTTAATAATTTATTTTCCTTGTGAGGACCGGCCAAATGTCCTCACAAAGTCAAAAATCTCAGGCTTTACTATCCTTGTGGGGACATCTGGTCCTCACAAGTATAGCTAAACACGTACACACACACACACTCTAAATATTTGGTCAATAGGATTTAGATTTTTTTTATCATATGTTTTATTCAGTAAGGACGCATTAAATTGATCAAAAGTAAAGAAATGAATAATCAAATAAAGACTGTTCTTTCAAATAACTGTGTTCTATTCATCAAATCCTGAAAAAAAATGTATCATGGTTTAAAAAAAATCTTAAGGTGTGAATCAATATTCATAATGAAAAATATTTATTTAGCATTATTATTTCTGAAGTATCATGTGACACTGAAGACTGGAGTAATGATGCTGAAAATACAGCTTTGCATCAGTAATAAAAATAATACATTTAAATTGTTATAAAAAGAATACAGCTATTTTAAATTGCAATAATATTTACTGTTTTTACAGAATTTTAAATCAAATAAATTTTAATTCTAAATGCAGCTTTGTTGAGAATAAGAGACTTCTGTCAAACACAGTTAAAAATCTTACCAGCCCCAAACTTTTGAATGGTAGTATATATAAATGCTATAAAACATTTTGAGTAGTAGTTGTTTCTGAAATAAAAATAGTAGATACTTAGCATGTAATCACTTTGTTGTGTTTCTTCATTTTGATTTTGATTTTGATAAATAAGAACCCAATATGGCCAAAAATATGTGGAAATTCCCTTCTAATGTATGTTTTTGGCTAGACTCCTTAATGCCACTGGTCAATTTTCTGGGACTGTTTGGGGAGCGTGCTTTTCTGTTCCAGCATGATAATACTGTGAACAAAGCAAGATCTATAATGAAATGGTGTAGAAAAACGTGGCACAAAGCCCAGACCCGGCTCCCAATGAACCCTACTGGGGTGAATTGGAACGCAGACGACCAGTCAGGCCCCATCACCCAACATCAATGCCTCTCTGATGCTCTTGAGTCTGAATGAGAGCAAATCCCAGCATCTCATCCCAAGATAATCTCCCTATATTAATTCTCATAATTTTGAGAGTAAATGTTCAACAAGCACATACGGATTTGTTTTTTTGGGCATCCATGTCTTTGTGGCCATATTGTGTATAAAGAGGACTCTTATATAGAATTAGGTCATGTAGGTCAAAGGTCATGTTTTTTTCTTGATTGCAATTTAATTGCTCCAAACGGGATCTAAACTTGCCCACCTTACATGCTCCTGGTAGAAGATGAAGTTTGACATAAGGGTCTGCCAAGCCATTAAAATCCATAGGTTTCAGACCCTAAAAACAAACACTTTATTAGACAAGATCTGCTGAATAAAACAGTATGGAGGTCTGTTGAAGCAGAACAAACTGCTAAAGGGTAAATCGCCTGCAGGTTTTGGAGTGTGAGTCACGAATAGGTGTGAGTGTGTAGTGAACTGCAGAGGTGTGAGATAGACATTACCTTGGCTCTGATGATGGTACAGTGGAGGGAACTGGTTGCTCTCTCATACCTCAGTTCAAATTCTAATGTCCCCAGTGCAGCTACACAATAATAGGAATTATAGTATAAATGTTAATAACATCTATACCATAAAACCTGACAGATAGCAGATTAAACAATCCATTATGCAGTGCAATTATGAGGCATGCATATCTGACAAGATGGTAAGATGGATAGCAACATTGCAAATTGCAATATTAAGCCTGTACAATTTATTTTGCCAATGCAAAGCATAGGCTTAATATTGCACAATTGTTAGCATAATAATTCACATTGAATTTTTGCCAGGCAGTCTAAGGAAAAAAACAACAGCTTAAATAAGGTAATATGACAAACAAAATACCTTGCTATGTTCAATAGCTTCCATATACCAGTTAGGATGTTCATTTGTGGACTAACATTACCGTATTTAAAACAATAAAATACCTAAATCACATTCTACAATGTAGAACATTCCTAACTTCTAAAATGTTCTAAAATGTAACCTTCTCCATTGTTGTTTTGTCCTCAAAGCCATTTTGAGTCGTAGCTGTGAACTATAAAAGGAAAGTCTCCACTTTCTATTCCAAACCTAACTTGTTTTTGAGAACAAGACCTCTTTAAAATTCCTTTTCAGGTATTTTTTGACAGGAGATTACATTTTCTGACATAACTTGGAGATTTATGTAAACATACACTACAGATAACAGGTAAAATTATCATTTAAAATAGTTTTATTGTAAATATAGTTATATAGTATATTTATGATTTTACGATTTGTTTTTATCTAAGGTCCTAAATAACAAGCAGCTACGGACATTGAATGACTTCCCTGATGTAAATGTACCATCAGGAGACATACTGTATTGTTTTGTTAACCTCTTTAGTTTCCACAGTTGATTTCCACGGCAATTACTTGAAAAATTATACATTAAAGTAATGTTACGTCAAATTAAAGAGCGTCAAAATGCATTTATTGTTTAAATCTTGTATATTTTTATTGTGTATATTGTATTTTTTACCTTTTTATTTAGAATGATTTGTTATATGAATTAATGTTTTTTAAAAAGGAGGGTGTCTGTGCCCAAACTTCAGTGTGACTGCCACTTTACTCGTCAGGCATCGCTTAAATGCACGGTCTCTCAAAACTCCCATTATGCACTCACATGTGACTCACTAGCTAAGAGGGCACAGTACACCTTAGGTAACCTGATTATGCTTTCATGATATTCCTTACAGTTACAGTTGTGTATTGATGTGTGACTAAAGAGTTTCCCTCGGATGGTGTGTGTGATCCTGTAGGTAGTTAAGCACACAATGTCATAACTTACTACTGTCATCGCTGTCTGAACTGCAGATGTCCACCGATGTCTCAATGCTGCTTGCTGCTGACAGAGTCCCACCCCCTCCTCTGGCCCCTGCCTGCAGAGGGGACAAGAGACCTCTGCTCGTTCCTCCAGAGGCCCCAACCCCTGGGCTGAGAGCCAATGGAGAAGCAGGGTTAGGAGAGACAGCAGGCTCAGCAGTCGGGGAGAGTCGAGGGAAATAGGCAGAGATCTGTCTAATTGGTCGTATGGGGCCGGGACAGACGTCTATGGCCATGTGTTCCTGGATGGAGATGGTGAGCTTTTTTCCCTTACGCACCGTCATAGAGCTAAAGCAGAGAAACAGAGTGTTATTTTGACACTTCGTGTCGACGGTCAATAATCCAAAATGACTTCCAAGTACACAGACAATTCCACCAGAGCCAGCTGTGGTACAGGGATAGTTCACTCAAATATGATAATTCTGCCTTCATTTACTTTTCTTCATGTCGTTCCAAACCTGTATGACTGATATTCTTCTATAGAACACTTTTATTTTCTTAATACAATGAAAGTATGTGGGGTCCAAAACAACACTGGATCGTGCAAAGAACAATAACAAAGATGGCACACAGCACACTGTCATATGGAAGTGAACATGGAGGCCACTGAAGTCAACATTGTCAACATAATTTATAAGGTGTTGTGCTACAGGAGCCAGTGAATTTGTGCACACACACACACACGCACACACAATAATACACAATGTATGTAGCTGTCACCATAATATATGAGTTCTAACACCTCACTGTACACTGCCCTCCAAAAGTTTGGAAACGCCCTAGAAAAGTGGGGTTTTGGACAATATTGGCATGAATCCTTTTTAATTTGTGATAATTTTGCACTGATAAGGGACAACACATATTTTATTACATAAACAGTTTATACATAGAAAAAAACTAAAATTTTCAATTCATCAAAATATCCTCCATTAGCAGCTACTACAGCTCTGCATAATCTGGGCATCCGAGCTGTCAGTTTATTCAAACATTGACTTTGAATTGGCAATCAACTGTTGAAGCTATTAAGGTGTGCTGACCCAAAAATCTTTTAAAAACCTGGGCCAAGTTTAAACCAGGAACCAGGCATCACAGCTGGCAAAGGGGCATGTCTGACTTTGACATGTTGCCATTATTATGTTTTATTGCTGGTCTTCAATGATAACGTCAAGTTACTTTAATGTATTTGCACCAAAAAATGATAAGGATTTATGCTGATATCGTGCAAAACCACACTTTGCCAGGGGTGTTTCCAAACTTTTGGAGGGCAGTATATCTTCATTGACTATACCTTCGCAGCTTTCTTCCATATTAACCAAGTGACCAAAGAACTACCGGTACGCAAAATCCTTGGCGTGACACCCGTAAGCACAGAATTGGTTGTTTTTGAGACTCTTTACCAGCTAGTTAAGCCAGAAGACTTAACAAGACATTAAACAAAAAATGAAACCTTGACAAAAAGTAGTCATTGATCATATATTCAAATGCAAAATCTAATGAAATATAATTATGTCTGAAAACACTTTTCTCGGCAAATAGGGATTGTGCAGCTCTGTTTGTATATAGGGCTAAACAGGCATTTAATGGTGAAACTGTGGTATTACATTTGATTTGATATACTTCTTTCCACCAAATGACAGATCATTTCACTAGATATAGACCGTTATTTCTCAGCTGGGATCACGTAGAGCCCTTTGAAGCTGCATTGAAACTGTTTCCCCGTTGGTCCCCGTTGAAGTCCACTATATTGAGAAACATCCTTAATTTCTTTTCAACTAACGAAAGAAAGACATGTACTTCTTGGATTACATGGGGGTGAGTAAATTATCAGAATATTCTGAAAGTGAACTACTCATTTAATCGTGAAACTGGAGGAAAGGGTTTTTTAATGACGCTTTGAGCTCATCATGACATGTTTGTGACCAATTGTCATGGAAGCGTCAGGTCAAGTACTCCATTGATTAACTTTTCTCTAAATCTAAATCTTTTAAATCTAAATTTACACATACACATTGCCTCATGAAAACCTCTAAATGAACACCCTTGGTTTTTTTTTTACATTTTATTAAATGTGCATATTCTATTCCAGTGGTCTGAACATGGCTTAAGTGCCTTGCTCAAGGTCACATGGCGATCGGCTCAAAAGCCTAAATTCATAATCATCAAAGTTCCCACACTTAATATATAGTTCAACAGCAAATTCAAAGCAGTTTAACGGTAACAGATGTTCACGTAGATCACTCCAGCATAGCATAAACTCTCTATGCAAATCTTTAGGACACTTGCATTCACAGAAATGTATTTAGTCCTACATTCTCCGTTGTATGTTAAGGCCATTGGTTTTAAACTAAAGATCTTTTCTTGAGAGATCAAGGAAATGTGACATAAAAGCATTGCAGACATTTTACTGGATCTAGAGACCTATGTTAGAAACCAGAGCCAAAGGTCCCTTTGTCGAGCTCTACTTGAAAAGCTTTATACGTTCAACAGACAAAAATAAACACGAGAATTACAACTTATTTGCAGAGTGGAACAGCCAACTACAGCACAAGAGCAGTAGGCTAGAGGCTGTGAGCATGAGTAGGTACAAAGCAGTGAGGAAAGAGTGCAGCTGGAGGTTCAGAGTTGGAGGAGAGTGGGTGTTTGGATGCTGCGGCTTAAGAAGTTTGTGCTGAGCTCTAGCTTTAAGAACTCGCCATCTAAGCCCCGCTCTGATTTATTTAGAAGTCGTGAGCAAAAATCTATGCTTGAAGCCAGAAGCAGTGCTTGGCCGGTTTCCTCTTCCCTGCAGGCTTCCTCAGTCTTATTCAATGTAAATTGGAAGCGCTGTTAAGCCTTTGTGGTTTCCTTTCTAAATTAAAGACCTTGTTCCAGAGACTTGTCCTCTGAACAGCCTTGTTTGTTTTGACAGACTGTCAGCTATGCATTTCATCTGTAATACATCCAGAGACTGAGATGAATTGACCTGGCTTGTCAAAACTGTTTCGGAGATGCCGGACCTGTGTGCCACAGCACACTTTCAATTCCGACCTCTTCTCGCCCCTCAACGTGAGCTGCTGAGCTGCAAAACAATGCGGCAGTTAAAGTTTGTCAACTTCACTAAGCGCTTGGTTTAAAGCACCACTGAGAACCACAAATGGAGCAGCTTCACAGAGTAGACCACAAAATATTAGTTTTAAGAGTTACTGAGCTAGAACGAGGAGAGGATGGGAAATGGGTTTAGAGAAAATGAGTGTGTAATTTGATAAGATACAGAGAGAATGCACTTTTGACTTATTCGTGGTTCTAGCCAAAACGTCTTTTTTCTGAGGGCACATTTCATATGCAAATAAAGCTCCCCTGAGAATGTTTCAGGGCGTTTGCAGCTAATCCCAGCAGAAATAATGAAGAATTTCAATCAGGGAGGATAATTTTGGACTGTGGTGGTACCTTGGAACAGTCAGCACCATTGTTAAGGTATGACAACCTGGAAGTTCATCCCAGTCCCTGTGATAGTTCCCCAATTCAAGGGGATTTCAAATGTTTTGATGCCATGAGCCCCCACTTTTGATGGTTCCCTTGAGAAGAAACCCTTCTTAGAATGCAAGTGCAGATATATATTATCATGTCTAGTACATTTGTGACCCTGGACCACAAAACCAGCATCATGGGTCAAAATTATAAATTTTTCTTTTATGCCAAAAATCATTAGGATATTAAATAAAGATCATGTTCCATGAAGCTATTTTGTAAATTTCCTACCATAAATATATTAAAAACTAATTTTTGATTAGTAATATGCATTGCTAAGGACTTTATTTGGACAACTTTAAAGGCGATTTTCTCTATTTTAGTTTTTTTTTTGCACCCTCAGATTCCAGATTTTCAAATAGTTGTATGTCAGCCAAATATTGTCCGATCCTAACAAACCATACATCAACGGACAGCTTATTTATAGCTTTCAGATGATATATGATATAATCTCAATTTCGAAAAAAATACTGGTTTTGTGATTCATGGTCACATTTGTTTATAAAAAATATGCATCAATATTTTAATAATAATATTACCATTAATATTTTAGTTTTTTAAAATGTAGTTATTATACACTATACTATTCAAAAGTTTAAGATATTTAAAAAAAAGAAATCGCTACTTTTATTCAGCAAGGGTGCATTAAATTGTTCAAAAGTACAGTGAAGAGAATGTTACAAAAGATTTCTATTTCAAATAAATGTCAGCTTTGTATCAGAGGAATAAATTACATTTTAAAATATATTAAAATAGAAAATTATTATTTTAAATTGTAATAATATTTCACAATACTACAGAGATATCCACTTTGTTGAGCATAAGAGACATCAAAATCAAAACAAAAAACTTACCGACGTCAAAGATTTGAATGGTTTTATAAAACATGAATATTTGAATAATATGAATATTTACAGTGTTTGACAATATTTTAGTTTATTTTTATTTTCATTATTTTTGACCAAAAAACATGGTACATTTGGTCAGAGTGGGAGAGAGGATCAGAGAGACTTTCATAGCCGCAGTTTCAAGAGAAGGAAGAATGCAGGAATAGGACACATACTCATACATAGCTGACCTTTAAGGTAATTCTGGCCCATTTGGCCAAAAACGTACCATTACTTGCCATTGCAGTGATTTCTACTTGTCAATCCATCAGGGCGTCCACTGTTTTGACAGGCATCATGGTGGTGGCAGGTAAGTTGTCATAATGGCATTGGTGCAGCGCAGCTAATGAGATCATGACACATGGACGCTAACAAGATTAGCGATTAGCACAGTACCTCACGCCAAGCAGAATATTTTTTTTCAGCCTTCAAATCAAATCTCTTCCCACCACCTGCTGTACATAATAATATGTGTCCATGATGGTTTATGAAGCCGGTTTGTTTCATTATTTATTTAAACATTTTCAATGATTTGCAATTCACTGGCGAGGACCGAAATCTAAGGATTGTTTTTCAGTCCTCAGCCTGAGGAAAATGTCAATTTGCATCTAAAATCATTATAAGACGAAATAAGATTTAGGAAGGAAAGATACGTGCGCACTAGAACAAATCTGAATAATAATGTAATTCTTATCAACTAAATGTGATTGTATCTTATATTTTTTCATCTTCCGAGGTAACTGTGTGGGCTCATTTCAAATCAAAATTGATTTTATGTCTTTCAGAAACTACCAAGCCAGCAGCGAATTAGAATGTAATCTAATTTAAATAGACTTTATGTGTGCTTCTCTTGGCAGGCAACTATAGACTTCATTACTAGCACAATTTTATTATCTGAAGCAGTGGTTTAAGAAACCAAATAGCTAGTAAGGCAATAAAGTTAGCTATCATGTTTGCACTGTTGTTGTTTTTTCATCAATAAAAACAAATACAAACTTGCAGTAAGTTGCATGTACAACACTGTCGTGGCAGCACACAGACTCTCTTGCCTATTGCTTGCATTATGAACTGTGTGCATTGCGCACTAGCCCGCTAACTCTGTGAGTGCAGTCTCAAAATGAATGAATGTCAGCGCTTGAGATTGGATCACAGCAAGACATGAAGAGGCTGTTGAGAAGACGCCTCGGAGTGGGGGGTGGGATGTGGGAGTGAGAGGAAGTAATGAAGAGAGATATTCCAGGACTGTAAATTACTGACATGTTTGGCAGTGTGTTGTCACAGTACATTATGACACTGTTGGCACTTGTAGCCAAACTCACATCATGAAACACAATTGCGAGATGGGATTTGGACTGCTGACAACATGCTCGCTGGCTGATTAAATTAACTAGCTGACTAAGCTACGCGATACTTTAATTGTGTAACTGACACATGTATCTGGTTATACAGACCTGTTTCGCTCGCATTTACTCTTTTGTATCAGTCTTTAAAATTCTTGCTGAGTTCTCTGCTGCTTCTGCCTGGAGGCTAAATCTACGCATGTTGATCTCCCATCCTCTCTCTCTCTCTCTCTCTCTCTCTCTGTCTATTTATCTATCTGTCTAACTATCTATCTGTCTCTCTGTCCATCCATCCATCCATCTTTATAAGAAGTAGTCCTTTTCTTGATGTGCATCTTTGTCTAGTGACACTTTGGCTCAGGGAACACATTAACCAACTGTTTTCCCTCAATAAACCCCTAATTACTGATTATCAATAGAAAGTAAGGTAGTTCTTTGTAGTAGTTATGTTTGGGTATGGGGTGGGGTTAAGATCTAAAATATGATCCTGCAGAATAAAGCACTAATATACGCACACATACATTAATATATAAATATATATATATATATATACATATTAATGTATGTGTGTGCATGTATGGAAACACTAGATTAAGGAATTTACTAGCTGCTCATTAGCATGCATACATATATCTATATATATATATATATATATATATATATATATATATATATATATATTAGTGCTGTCACATGATTAATCACGATTAGTGGCATCCAAAGTAAAAGTTTTTGTTTACATAATATATGTCTGTGTACTGTGTATATTTATTATGTATATATAAATACACACGCATACAGTATATATTTTGAAAACAAATTTACATGTATATACATTTATATATTTATACTATGAATATATTTATTATATAAACAAATCTATCTATCTATCTATCTATCTATCTATCTATCTATCTATCTATCTATCTATCTATCTATCTATCTATCTATCTATCTATCTATCTATCTATCTATCTATCTATCTATCTATCTATCTATCTAATCTGTCTGTCTGTCTGTCTGTCTGTCTCTAAACTCTCACTTGTGTCTCATCAGAGGTATCATGTTCTCTTTTATTCACACAAGATCACTGGTCCTGATGAGAAGCACATCACCGTTTCACAGTCAGTCACTGTGTCACTCAGACACTGATGGATTACCAGAGTGAGTGCAAGAGAGAGAGAGAGAGAGCGGTTCACATCACACGCTTTCCACAAGAGCTTCAAATAATATCATATCACAGTGTCACCAAGTATCAGATTATTCACATATCTTCCTGCTCTGTGCCAGAATGAAGTAAATTCTCCCCATCCAAAATTAATATTATGCAAAAACAAAACAGCAAATGAGAGTTGAGGGATGGAGGGATGGAGGGGAGGTGAGAGAGCAACAGGAAGAGAGTGAAAAGGTTAATGTACACGCATACATGAGTACATTAATACTTAACGCACAATGAGTGCAGGTTGTGGAGGCTCACGCACGCTGAGAGAAAAGGAGAGGTTAAGGGGACCGGCGGTAAACGGGCAGAGGGAACTTTATGTTAATTACATTTCCAAATACTAAGAAGCACATTAACACAGCAAGAAGGAGTTAACAATGAACTGACTAATTACTGGAGAGACAGAAAGGGAGGGAGGGGTTTGCAAAGAGAGGGACAAACAAATAAAGCAATAAACAATGAAATGCCGGAAGATTAAATTACATAACAGGTACTAGGAAGTTACAGGCATAGATAAATAAGCAAAATTTTCTCTTACCTTTGATTGTGTGAGTGTGAAAGACTCCCTCATAAACAAGTGAATTCCAAAGCACAGGGGTCTGCACTAACAGGTGGTGCAAGAGAAAGAGATAGAGGAAGGGAAAGAGAGAGAGAAAGAAGAGGAGGGGGAGGAGGGAGAGAGAGTGAGGAGGAGGAGGACAAGAGCCCGAGAGGAGTGAGTGTGTAGCATAACATCAGAGAATCTATAGGATTACACATGCAGAACTATGAAGAAGAGGAGGAGGATGAAGGATTTGGAAGAGAGGGAGTGAAGGATGGAGTGATGGGAGGAGGAGAGATTTGTTTGAATGCGCCATGGCAGGAGAAACGGTGGGATGGATGGAATGGGAAAGATGAAGTGTGTTTGGACTGAGCCACATGTGCTACAATTTCACTTGCACGATGGCTAATTCCATTTCCTGTGGGCATGTTTTCTGTTTGTTGTTGTAGTCTCTCGCTCTCTTTCTCCCTCTGTCATACTGTGCAGTGTGTGTTTGCTATATTATTTTAGTCTACATGCATTAATCTCTGCTGTCAACATTAATAAGCAGGGCTTTTTATTACTGACTGTTTGAAGGATTAGAATTACCTTAAAGGGATAGTTCACCTAAATTTTTTTTTATTTTGTCATAATTTACTCACTCTTACGTCGTTCCAAACCTGTATGGCTTTGTGGAAAATATGTTTTTTTGTCCATATAATGAAAGTCAATAGAGTGAAAAACAACAACAAAATAATCTTACTTTTCGTTTTAAATTACTAATATCTAAAAATTCTTAAAAATTCTTTTACTTTAGAAGAAAAATTACATCATATTTATAAGTCTTGTTTTCTGAGAAAAAAAATCCACCAATGGGGTCAGAATTTTTTTTTTTTAATCAAATGGATAACAAAATTATTTTTCCTACACTGACAGTTTTTTTTTTTTTTTAAGATATCTTAAGATATCAAGGTATCTTAAGGTATCAAGATATTGATACCTTTACTTTGTTACTTTGTATTTAAGTAATTTATTTTCTCAAGTAAATGCAAAATTACCGGAAAAAACAATGGCATCTGAGGTTACCAGAATAATTTTGTGAAAATACAGTAAAAATTTAAACATACTGTGTTTATAGATTAACCTTTAAATTTTAGTTTAAATCTGTAATTCACAAAACAGTAAAAAAAAACACTGCTGCTTTTAACATTTACTGATAATCACAATAATAACCACCATAATTATAAGATAACCTGTTCTTTTAACATACAAAAAGCAAGTTTATTTCACAGTATTTTACTGTAAACTTGCAAGAGTAAAGGAGTTTACCGTTAACTTGTTAACAGGTTTTTACTGTAGAATTTTTATAGTCTTTTGCAGTTAAAATTACTATCGCTTGTACAGTGTGTCTTGATTTAAGAATTTTTAGATTTTTGAACTGGAAGGAAGATGCGAGTATTCAGTATAAAAAAACATTTTTTGCAGTGTGGACTCCATTGGCATTCACTGTATGGACAAAAAAAGTCACTTTGTGGAGGCATTTTTCAAAATATCTTCTTTTGTGTTCCACAGAAGACAGATTTGGAACGACACGAGGATGAGTAAATGCTGACAGAATTTTAATTTTTAGATGAACCATCCCTAGATTCCCTAAGAGGACTCAAAGTCCTTTATACTGTCACTGATAAAGAAGCCCTGCTTATTAATGTTAACAGTGAAAATGAATGCATGTAGACTAAAATAATACTGCAAACACACTGCACAGTATGACAGAGAGAGAGACAGCGGGAACTATCCCTTTATCCCTATTTATAAGTACTGTTTCTACACAGTATAAGTGATTTGCGTGTATTTCTGCATGCTAGTGTGTGTGTATGCGTGCTGTCCGTGCAGCGTGCTGCAGTGGTGTAAGGGTTCTCACTATAGTTACATGTGCCAAGGGCAGCATCTGTCTCTCTCCTTCCATATAATTTGCTCTAATGATGCCTAATGATACATGCGTGAGAACACACACTCCTACACACACAATACAATATCAGAACACACACGCACCACATTATCAGAACACGCATTGTGAAGTCAGAACACACACTTCCGCAAAAGATTTTATTTTTTTTGAAGAGGACTCGCAGATCTTATTCCATCTTAACTCTCTGGCTCCAGTCTGGGGGGATTAAAGAGGGTCTGTAGCATGTTTGTGCGTTTTTCCTCATTAAAAATCTCCCCTTCTTTTTTCTATGCGTTCCACCCTTTTCTCTTCCCACTCCCACTCCTCTGTCTCCGCCCTATTCTTTCCATCTCCTCCCGAAGGATTTTGTGTCTTTCTCTGGCATGCTTAAATATATGTGATTGAGAGGGAGTGAATGAGAATATTTTTGTGCGTTATGATCCTTCTCTTTCTTTTCTATCACCTTGGCACGTCCGCCTCTTTGGCAGGTGTGTGGCATATTATATTGGCTGCTTGTGAAATCGCCCGTGTTTTGCCCCTCTCTTAATACAACTCTTTTTAGGATGCTATCACGCCCTGCGGCCCAGATGTAATGAAAACCGAGCGAATCGTACACGGTGAAGAAAGCCTCCTGCTACTGCGCAGGCCTGCCATCCCAATTAACCAGCCTCACGCTACCGATCAGCCCCGCAGCCTCAGTACGAGATCTTTTTTATCCGAGAACGCACTGCTGTTAACATACTCAGATCAATGTCTAATTGAACTGCTCTAATTAGGTTCTATTCATTTATTGTAAGCCATAGAGGTCAAGTGGTAGAGTTGCGGCAGCACTCAATCAGAAAAGGTGTGGGGTAGTTTCTCATTGTGAAGAACTAGAGTTGCTATTAAGAAGAATTAAACTAGTGGAGTTCAAAAGCCGGCGACGTAAACTGCATGGGTTTTGTTGCGTTGGCTATGATTCATATTTCATAACTTGCAGCGT